>NW_016690239.1:50243-318892 GCF_001604755.1 Lepidothrix coronata | reverse complement strand
CAACGCACCTCAAGGGACTACCTTAGGTGCAAACAAATAAAAATGTATGTATTTATAAAAACTATTTGTTGTTATCTCTTTTAAGACAATATAACTACATAGTGCCAGCAATAAGTCAAATAATTGTGCAGATCACAGAGCCCATGTTTTCTTCTCTAATATTCAAGCTAAATCAGTGAGATTTTAAAAGTATTTTTCATCATATTTTGTAAGTGTATTCCAGGTAAAGAAGACTAATCCTAAAACTAGAGTTAGGTGGAAAAAAGAAGGACTAGCACTCAAAGACTGTGTGGATATATGTTAATGATTGAACTTCTGAAAAGGAGCAGTTGAAAAACAACATGTTTAATAAGAACAGAAGTGAGAATATTATTTCCTTTTCTGTATTTAGTAGTGACCTAGGGAAATGAGCTGGATAGGAAGAGAGGTGAAAAATACAAAATGAGGGTAACACAGAAACAGAAGTAGAGGCTGAGGAAATAACAATCAAAGGTGTTATTTAATGGGCTACAGATGTGTGAGAAAATGTTGGGAGCCAGCAGCTCAGATGTTGCCACGGGTGAACACCCAGGTTACAGGCTGGCTGGAGTCTCAGTGTATCAGCGGAAGAGTTGTGGTTACACACACAGGACTTCTCAGTAAGGGCTGCTTCCAGTGCTGTGGATTCTGGTCTTTTAGTGAGGTTTCTTGTCACTTTCACAGAAAAATTTTGCAAACCATTTTTTCTTTGCAAACTTTTTGGAAACTTTTTGTCTCCAACATGTTCTCTCTGTGTGTTCCTTTTAATGAAAAGTTCTGTAACAGGTAAATAGATAGACTGAAAATGACCAAAACATCTTCACTTTTTAAGAGCTTGGCAACAAGCAGAAAAAGAGTCTTGAATTGCTGCAGGTAATGCTAAGAAACCGGTCATTAAATACAGAGGAATTAATTGAATGACTTCCAGTTTCTTTCCTCTTAAGTCTTTTCATTTTCTTAGCTATAGCATGCTTGTACAAAGTGCTTTGTTCACAGATTTTGCTAATTACTCAGAGATGCTAAAACATGCAATTCCAGGGGAATTGCTCACTATTTCCTAGATAAAAATAAAACAGACTATGTCTACATTTGGACAGGAAAGTATCCTGCATTGGTTTCTCTACTGCTCTGCACAAAGTTCCATGAAGTGGAGCTGGATATGTTGTACATTTTACTGAGGAAAAGTAAGGAGTTAGGAAATTTTGAATATGCATACATGCATGTATACCTGTACAGTGGAACCATGCAAATATTTCCTCTCTGAAAAAGGAAGAAATCTTCTCCAATATTGTCTTCTAAAGAAAATTAAGAGAACTCCTTAGATAGTTCAATGAGCAGTTACTTTGATAAGTGAAATTTGATTATTTTGCTTATCTTTTTTTCTATAAAAATGTAAGAGTTTTAGTGTTGTAATTGTTATCTGCCACTGCTGAAAAAAGCACCAGAGGAATGAGGAATTCAGGAAGGAAGTCATTTGGATTAGGAGGATTTGCAGCTGGCAGAATTCTTATTGTATATCCCACATAAGCCTTTTCTGTAGACCATACTTTGTTTATCTTATTTTTCAGTGCTCTTATTTGACTGCTAATTGTCACATAAAAGTCTAGGAAAAATCCTTGCCTAACAAATCATTCAAATGTTAAAAATATTCTCAGTTAAATGCAAAATAAAATAGTCAAAAGAAAGGATTTCTTTTTCATTTGACCTGGTGTTTCTACTTTTATGTCAATAGCAGAAGTCCTCAAAATAACTCTGAAATCTGTTAAAATAAATGTCCTTTTATATTTAGAATAATTTTAATTGAATGTCTACATTTACACTCTGAATTTTATAATTCTGTGGATAAGAAAAACACTTCCCAGGGAATGCAATAGAAACCACTAGTTTTTGAAACCATGCCTGCTTCTTTTTGTCTGTGTAGAGTTTCTGATTTGCAAATTTTTGCTGTAGCTTGGGGGTCTATGTGCCTTGGCTGTTGGATCAACACAGGAAATTTCCTATTCTCCAACAACAATCAATAATTAAAATTCGTATTGGAAACAGGACCATTTGTGAAATGTCTTTTTTAATAAATATGTTTAATTTTCTTTATTATTTGGGTTAGCTTGTGAATTTGTCCTCTGGCATACTTGTTAGTACAAACTGCTGGCCTTTTGAAGTCTGAGGAACTACTTAGGATACCCTAAATTTCACAAAGAGTTGTACTTTAACTGAATGATATTAAATTGTTCTCTGGGATTCCTTGGTGCTTTGAGAAACTGTATGCTGTAGGAAACGTTCTTTCAGACATTTCATTCTTTGTATGTGACGTAAGAACTGTAAGCAAGAACAGTTTGTTTCCTCCTAAAGTATTTTGTCAGAATTTGCAACAGAACCATCCAATATTCTCTTCTTCAAGGGGCAATCTGCAGCAGTACAAAGTGATTAACATCAGTGCCTAGAAGTCCATCATTTTATTCAAATGTTATATTCTAAAAAAAGTCCTTAGTGATTTTTTTTAACAGTTTTCTGTCAGCAAACTTCCTGCTTTGGCAGAACAAGCATTGAAATTGTATGGCTTTTAAGCTAAAGCCTGGAGAAGAGGAGGCTCAGGGGAGACCTCATCACTCTCTACAACTACCTGAAAGGAGGTTGTAGCCAGGTGGGGGTTGGTCTCTTTTCCCAGGTGGCTATCAGTAAGACAAGAGGGCATGGTCTTAAGCTGTGCCAGGGGAGGTTTAGGTTGGATATTAGGAAGAAATTCTTTAGAGAGAGGCTAATCAGGCATTGGAATGGGCTGCCCAGGGAGGTGGTGGATTCTCCGTCCCTGGAGGTTTTTAAGATGAGACTGGATGTGGCACTTAGTGCCATGGTCTAGTGGTAGTGGTGGTAGTAGTGGATCAAGGGTGGGACTTGTTGATCTTGGAGGTCTTTTCCAACCCAGCTGGTTCTATAATTTTATGATTCTATGACTCTGTAAACCAGCAAAACTGAGTGAGATTTCACCCTTGCAAAGAAAGGGTAATACCATTTTAGCACCAAGATCTACTTGCAGTATTAGCAGATGACAGATGTCTGTGCCAAAACTCACCTACCATTCTGAAAGAAATTCTTGGGTTCTGATACCCCAACTTCTGAACACCTGAGTGAGATTAGGTTGGCATCTGAATGGGATCTGTACAAGAAACTTCCAATTTTTATTGGAAGTAAAATGTTTGTGATTCAAATAGAAATGTTAACAGATGACTACTTTCTTGGATAGAGAAGGAAAGATAAAATAGCAGATCGAAAGAAAGATATCAAATATTAAGTCACTGTTTTCTTCATTTATGTTTTATTCATGTGTTACAAGTTGCAACAGTATTTCAGGGAATGCCTTAGCTGTCCCTGCCTTTGCAAAGCAGTTGGAAAGCCTGGAGCACTATTTCAGGCTCTAGTTCTGAGTTCAGTTTCTCAATACACCAATTTCCAATATGACTTCATGGAAGTCACAGTGTGTCGGTTTCCCACCTGTAAAATGAGATAGACTACTTTGCAAGGGTTTTTAAAGGAATAAGAACGGAGGTTATAGAAATTTATAATCAGAACAGTTAAATACCTAAAAATGTTATGCAGGGAAGAAAGATGCATAGCTTTAAACAGCTACAGGCTTTAAATGGGAATGGGAAAATACATTTATTTATGTATCATTACTCCGGTTTTTTGATAATATATTCAGATATCTGAATATCAGTGAGAATGATGTAAATGCCCAAGAGACTGGTGTCCTCTCTACCAACAGAGTTACTCTCTTGTCTGGAAAGGATCATCCATCAGAGGAAGTATGAAAATAAATGCACACCCCCAGTCATCTGTAAGGACTGGATAGTACTTTATGAAAGCAATGTAGTGTTCACCTCACCTAATTCGAATTAATGTGCCCAAATAACAAGCCCTTGAGAGCTCAGTTTTGGTCTTAGTTTTTTTTCTAAAAGTGATGCAGTCAGTCACTGTTATCAATTACCCTTTTAACCTGTTTTGTATATTACAGAGTGTCTCACCCCCCAACAATTATTTTGCCACTTCACAACTGGGAACCCAAAGATGAACCTACAAAAGAAGAAGAAGTTGGTCCTTTAGTAGAACACATCTATGAGGTAAAAATTATATATGTTGCCACAGGACCCCACACTACCCCCATTGAAATCCTGATTAATTTGGTTTAATTTCTTTATCTGCAGCTAGATAAAGCCACAAATGTAAATATTCTGACTTTAGCACATGACCTAAATTTAATCTGGGAATTCACAACCCCATTATCTGTTCATGTGAGTGGAGGAGATGTTGGTTTATGTTAGGAGTCTGTCTTTGATATTTAAAGGATTTATAAACATTTTGGGTGTTAGACAAGAATTAAAAACAGTGCTTAAAAGTTCATTCTAATCGATGTCAAATACCTTCTCATTAGAAGCTGTGAGTGCTGTGCACAGGAAAAAATTTTTCCTTTGACATTTAGCTAACTGAGAAAAAATTCTGGACATACATGTAACTTGTTACCTCATTGCTCAGAAAATGATCTGCTGAAAATAACCCTCAATATTTGAAGAACACATGTTTCTACCTTTTATTGTTGTTGATCTTTTCCTCTGGATGATTTGTCAATTAAAAGAGAAGAGTTCAGCATAGAAAAAGGGCATTGAGTAAACTACATGGAATACAGGCCATCCTTAGAATCTAATAGATGACCTTTATTCTAGAGGGTAAAACAGAGTGCTTCACATATGGTTATAATTCACAAACTAGCCCTCAAGAAAACATAAGCAACAGAGCTTAATCAGCAATGTAAGATTACAATTTGCATGACATACTAAACTGTAATGAATCAGACTGTAAAATACAAGTTAGCATTTGTGAATTCCTCATCTTAACACATTTCTCCAAACTGAAAAATCCCTAAAAAATCTTTGTCTCAAGCAGTTGGATTGTTTGTGAAACTATATATGTGACTTCAAATTTATTAAAATAGTTACAATGATTAGTTACACTTATTAAGGAAACCATTTTCATGGTTTATATCAGCAAAGCATAAAAAAGGTCAAACACCCTCCCAGAAGATGTAAGATTGAAAATGGGTTTTATATAGTTCTAAATAAAATTCATCAGTCACAAAAGTTCTACACATTAAAAAAAAGGAGGTTGTCACATCTCTAGAAACTTTGCATAAATCTCCATGGTGTTCAGCATCTTTAGATTTTCATGCACAGTTATAACACATATCCAGACTTCCTGTGGTCATTAGATATTTTCATATTGTAAACTAGTATAAGAAAACTATTTTAATAGCCCAGATTTTTAAAATGTTATTATTTCTATCTTTGCTCTTTTTTCCAAGAAATAATAATGTTCTGGGATGTTACCTTAGGAAAACTGGTTACTTTTCTTCTTTTGAGGAAATCTGAATTGGCAAGTATTGAAAATAGAGTTCTTAACCAGAGAAGCTAAAGTTCTGCTATACCTTCTATTCCTGTGCCCTGAAGTATGATTCTTTTGTATTCTGAAGTTTTGACTACTATTTTCAAGTATGATCTGTTATAGTTCATTGTTCATAGTTCTTTAGCGGTTTTTTGCTAGTGTGTTTTGTGTTGGGGGTTTTTTTTAGGTAATTTCAACTCTTCATATGTAGGAAAAAATGAGAAAGGGGTCGGATTTCTTGAATACAGAATGATAGAAAATGCTGTTCTCCCAGATTTGCCACCAGATTTGCCACTGGCTTTATGACTAATGTACAGAGGTCCTTGTCTCCTACCTGCCAGAGATTCTCCATCAATAAAGCAATGTTAATAATCTATACATTCTTTCCAAAATACTTCAAAGCTGTGGACACTAAGAATTTGAAAATACCTAAGTGGTTGTTGCTGTGTCTTTTGTTGTTATTTACTGCCTTGGAAAGTACTGATTACATTTCTTTGACAGCTGCACAATATAGGACCAAGTGCCATCAACAATACAGTTCTCCATGTCGGTTGGCCTGTGTCCAGTCGAGAAGAATTTCTTCTTTATATTCTTCACATTCAGACACATGGACCACTGCACTGTCAAACAAGCTCTCCCATTAATACAATGCAAATAAAGGTAAGTATTTTATTTCTATCTCTGTCTGTAATATGCTTGATTTTTTTTATTTTTTTTTTGCCTACACTTCACAATGGGATGGAGCTTTGGGGGAATTTTTAACAGAGACCCTAACATCGTTTTCCTGGGTAAAAAGCAAGATATAGATGAGTCTAATATTTCTTGTATGACAGTTGTGTTGCATGGTACATGTTTGGTTTCCTTTTTTCTCTTTCTGTAAAAGAGGGTTATGTTTCCCCTTTTCCAGTCAGTGAGAACATCACCAGGCTGCCACAACTTCTTAAATATGTATAATTGCTTAGCTAATGAATCTGCCAATTCCCTCAGGATCTGTGGATGTGTCTCATAAGGTCTCATGGACTTCTGCACTTTCAAGCTTCTTAGATGTTCTTGAACCTGACCTTCTCCTACAGCAGGCAGTTCTTACTCTCCCAGTCCCTGCCTTTCCCTTCTGTCACTTGGGCAGCATGGCTGGAGCACTTCCCGGTGAAAACTGGGACTGAAAGGCGTTGATTGCCTAAGCGTCCTCCCCATCCTGGGTAACCAGGTCTCATGTTTCTTTCCGAAGAGGGCTTAAATTTTTCCCTATCTTCCTTTGCTCACCAATGTACGCATGGAAGGTTTTCTTATTGCCCTTGATGTCCCTTGCCAGACTTAATTCTGTCAGGGCTTTAGTTTTCTAAGCTGATCCCTGGCTGCTTGGACAATTTCCTATTTTATGATTTATGTTTGTGATGGCAGATCCCCCCAAAAGAGCTTGGTTTGGCTCAAAGTCAGAAGATTAACCAAAACACAGCTCTACATATTATCCCATCAAAAACAAGGTATCCGATTTATTAAGCATAACTGATGCCAGACATTTCTGAAGTAAATAACACTTTTCAAGTTTAACCAGTAGCCTGTTAAACATCTTACAGAGAGACCTGCATTCTAAGTGCTAAAAGTGCTTTACGTCTTTTGCATACCAGGAGGGTTTTGAATTCAGTATAATGGATGAAAGTGGAGACATCTTTCTATTGATGGGGATTGCTCATAACCACAGCAGCTACAAGTCAAATCTTTAGCTTAAGGAGAGAGAACAACAATACATACTTAAAAGAATAAAGAAAAATTTATGTATACCAAATACATTATGGCTAGCTTTTTGTGTTTCACCCAGGAAACCAGAGAGGGATTAGGATTCCACCATTTTATTTAGCTCTCTAGAGGAGATATGAGTGATAGGAAACAGAGGACAGGAAATGTTTGCCTTTTATACGCAAAGCACAAGAAGTTTGGAAATGGAATTTTTTTTTATTTATCTTTTCCACCTCGTTTCCACATGTTTTTCAAAAGCGGTAAGAAGGAAGAAGCTGAGGTGCTATATTTGTACTTGAAAGCGTAGCATCTCAATCTCACTGCTCAGATCAGGTTGCAAGCACAAGAAAAAGAGTAAAGAAGTTCAGCATCCTCCCTCCCTAGCCGCTGTGTTCTGTTTTAGTTTTGAATTAAGAAGCTGAGTAGAATACTGCCACAGTTCTTAAGGACATTTTCAGGCAATGTTTTTTTGGTGGGTTTTTTTTTGTTTTGTTTTGGTTGGTTGGGTTTTTGTTTGTTTTTTAGTTTGCTCTTGCTTGTCCTACTTGATAATGATTGCACATGTTACATAAACAAGACTAAATTCTTGAGAAGCTTGTGAGAAATTTTCCTATAATAATGGTCCTTCTGTTTTAGCAGAATATGGCTTTAGATTCATGATTATTATTTCAAGAATTTAAATATCCTTTTGTTACTTCAGTGTTTCAAAGCACTGAACAGCATGAATACACCAATCAGGTTTTAAATATGTAATGCTTATCTATTACTTCGTATGGGAAGAGGATGCAGAGATAGCTTCCTTCAGGTTTTGTATAAACAGCAAGATGCTTGGCTCAAATTTCCAAATAAGGCCGAGGATGTTATTTGCCTGGTTTCTCTTGGATTTCTGAACTCAGCTCTCTTAGGGCACTGGGTCATTTCCCCTTTGAAATTACTTAGACTTTTCAGTTTCAGTCAAAGTGTATTCCTCCCCATTGCTGAATTTCTTATCTTGTAAAAAAGTTTCCTTCGTGCTTTTTTGTTTCATCCACAAAAATGAATCAAACCTGTGCACACATGGGAAGACTCTTTTCTGGGGACTTTTCCCTTTCTGTAGCTTAGCTTTCTCTGAAGGCAGCGAGGGATTTGAAAGGATAATAAAATTATGAATCCTGAAAAAGGTGTAAAGAGGAGCAAAAGTACTTATCAAAGATACGGAATGAATTGCATTGCAGAAGAACTCAGTACAGTAGGATGCATCAATCTAGAAAGGAGGTGACTATGCACAAATATGATCCACGAAATGAGTAGTGGTGGGAAAAGCATGGCTATGGATTTACTGTCCTCTGCCTATTCCTGCACAGGAAATGGAATACTTACTGAAGCCTGGAGAGCCAGATTCAAAACAAGCAAAAGGAAGTGGTGGTTCATGATGACAGGTCTTAAGTGTCTGGAACTTGTGGACAAAGAAAAGTAGTCATGGTTAAAAGTTTACATGATTTTAAGAGGAAACTGAACAAATTCACAAAAGAGAAATCCAGTGAAGATTAGTAAATGAATAAAACCTTCATACTAATAAGTAAGCCCCCAAGCAGAAAACATTTGGGAGCTGAAAGTTATTAGGAGAGTATTGTGTATGTATGCCCTGTTCTTACTTTTCCTAAAGGCAGCTGAGGTGAGAAGAGGGCTCAGCTAGATGACCTGAGCCAGTATTCCTGATGAGTTGGTTTTTTAGTCCCAGACTGATGGCAAAAAGCAATTTTATGAAACCTATACCTATTAATACCACAAGTATAGGCTTCCAGCTTCCATGGTAGACTATACAAGGTGACACACATGGCACATTCTCAATAGCTGAGAACTGAAGTACCATGAGTGAGGCGCCTGTCAGGGAAGCAGTGAAATAGCAGCTAAAATCCACCACATGGGCAAGGTATATCCACCAGCATGAGTGGCAGGAGCTAACCTCTCCCAGAGCCACTGTCTCCTCACACTGCAAAACTGTTTTTATAGTGTGTAAGTCTTGGTCTTGGAACAAAATAATACCATCCAGTGCATTGCTCTTCAATGGTCACTGACACCTCTTGTACAGTAGCTTTTACTTAAAGTCCTCTTCCAGAACATTTCTGATGGAGTTACCCATTGCAGCAGAGGGTATTGCCTGGCTAGAAAAAGAGAAGAACTAAAAAGTGTTTTGAAATGAAAAGTGAAAAACTAGGGAGATCTGTAAACCTGCTCAAAGTCATAAGGCTCAGAAGAAGAAAGCAGTACAGTTTTCCATGGTGGGGAAGCTGAGACAGTCTGTTGTAGTTGAAGGGAGGGAGCAATAGTCCATTTAAGATATAGTGTGCTAAGTATGTGGCATATAAAATATCTATAGAGTTGTACAATTCCATGCTATTGGCTCAAGAAGGATAAAATAATATCTTTAAACTGAACATCTAGGCCACTGTAGAAATTCTAATTTTAAATTGTTTCAGGGGACAGGTATGTTTTCTCTTAACCATAGAGAGCTGTTTTCAAACCTTTGCTGTAATAATTCATTACTGAAGATGATAACACTCTAGGATATATGAAAAAAAAGTAAATATGAAAATCATCTTGTGTTCAAATGGATCTACATATACACCAGTTCTGATCACATATTGCTGGCTTCTATACAGGTGTATCATTATATTGTGTTTCTTTAATTTTTCATCGTTAAAGAAGCCTATATATGCTGGTGAAAGAATTCTGGAAGGAGAATTCCCATGTTACCACATTGAAAAGGAGAGATGTACTAGCCACTTAAGTGTTCCCTTATTGCAAATAAACAGTGTTAACCTCATTAAACAACAGAAAAAAGAGGATTCTTGCTTTTGTTAATGGGTTTTCATCTGTTAATTAATTACAGTATCTTTCACTTTTTAGAATGCTGTTGACTGAAGATCTCAGACTGTCAAAGGGTACAAATTTTCCAAATCTAGTACTACACAGCATTAATGTGTGGAAGATTTTGTGTGTTTATAGCTATTCTCTTCCCTTTAGTGCTACAACATTTATTACAATTACAAACATTTTCTTTAGGGATTTGTTTAAGATATTTTGTGTTCCAAGGTTAAAGGAACTGATAAGAAGGATCTGATGTAACTCTTGATAATCTGAGATCCTTAAGAAACAGTCTTGGCTATGTTTAGGGGAGTTCCTATTGAAATCTTACTGGAAACTTCCACATCTATCTTATTCTGATTTTACATGATTAGATTGTCATGAATTAAAATTTATCTTTCCATCTGTTTCCCAGGAGTTCTTTGAGGCTTCATGAAAGAAACCATAAATGCTCTGTGTAGAAATTAAAGAGAAATTGCCAACAAAAAAAAAAAAAAAGGCAGGTTTTAATTGGAGAATAAAAATCTGTAAATATAAAGCTGAAGAAAAGAAATCTGTAACAAATAATGATCAAAAATTGTGTTGTTTGAAGTCAGATTTCCCTTTTTTTTTCCTACTTTTTAAAACTGGTAAAATCATTATATTTCAATAGGCAGATTGTGATCTGAACTAATGATCAGATTTCTGTGTGACAACTTGGAATTTATCCTGTCATATATATCAGAATCTGGCCCCAAGAGTCTAATAAAATTCAGTAAAACAATGAAATTGACATCAGTAAAAAGTGGAAAAAATATTATCTACTGTAATTCCTATAAATGAGCGATATCTTGCTGTGCTATTACTCATTGTGCTCCTAGTTGAAGATAGTATATTCTCATGGTTGTGCTGTTAAATTGAAAAAAACAGTGTTAATCCAAAATTCAAGACCTCTGAGAGGGAATAAATCTGTTAGAATCATTCCTAAGCATGTCATTATTATTCACATTTTTTGTCTTTGCAGTTTGCTATTCCACAAGACACTCCTGAACTTGCTGCTTTTTTGTATAATTCCACAATTTCTCATTACATCAGGAGAAGGGATGTTGCAGTGGCAGAACCTCACAGGAAAAACTCTGCAAAAATATTGGTGAGCTGTCTAAAAACTATAAACTGCGACTGTGCATGCAGTGTATCAAGGTGGCTGTTGATTTGACTGCAATTTATTTACAAACTTTTAAATATTTTTCTAAGCAATTTTAACCCCTCAATTTAAAATGCTGTTTATTACATATCACCATTCCCCAGGTTAGAGAATTTGACAGATTTTTACATTAGAGATCATGCATGCCAAATTCCTGGCTGTTTGACTCCAGGCTGTTTGCAGACAAACCTCTGTGGTCATGCACACTTATCACAGGGAATTTAATCACTGATTTAGAGAATGAGGCTCTCATCCACAAAATAAATTTCAAGTTCTTACTTCTGAAAACTAGATCTCTTCTTAACTTGACTCCAAGCATTCTGGCTCTTTCTTAAGGAGTAGCTCACGCTTTAACATTTTCATGTAGAATAACAGTTCCGATAGACAAATAGTTTGCAGTATATTTGTTCTCCCCAGTAAGTACTTACATACACATGGGAAAGTGAGACTCTCTCTCTCCCTTTACAGTACCACAAGCAAGGCAAATGGTACAGGTCACTGCATTTTTAAAAATCCAGACAATGCTGGAGCAAGAGGAATGATTTCTCTCCCAGCTAAACAGCTTTAATTAGTTAGTCTGGTACCTGAGTATTTAGACTTTGCTATATTTTGAGAAGTTGTTTTTTTCCATTCCTGTATTCAAAGTCCCATCCTTGGCATACTTCAGCATTGTAGGTATCAGCTCCCCTTGCCTAGAGGCAGCATTCAAACTTGGTGACCTTGAGGTCAGTCAAAGGATTCATGCAGTCAGTGCTTTCCATCTATTTTTATGAACCTCAGGCAGAGTTTCTTTCATGTTTTCCAGTCTCTTATTAAGCTGTTTACTGCAAGCTCATGTTTGAATTCCTTGACATGACTAGAATTTTGGTAGGAAGAAAAGAACTTCACAGACCTAAGTCTTCTGGAGTAATAGAATAATTAGAGTGCTTCTGAAAGTTAATTTGGCAATTTTTGTAACAGGAAGAAGATAGAATCTGAAAGTAATGGATACCATAATGTTGTTAAGAACAAAATCACAGATGAACTCATTTTAAACAATAATAACTCTTGATTCCTATGTCATTCTTTCATCAACCCAATACCCTGGAAAGAATCTGATTCCATTGGGGCTGAAGGAAAAATGCCTGGGCTCTCGAAGACTTGCCAGTCAATATCACAGAACACATAATCTATTCTTCAGTAATACCTTAATTATTCGTTATCTTTCTTAGTGATTAGGCCCATAGGCTGCGAACATAAAAATTACTGAAGCAACTGGAAGTGGTTAACAAAATTCTGAAGTATGCACTGTGCCTGCAACTTAAAATATGAAGCAGAGAATTTTCAGCTGCTTGATGTAGACAAATCAAATATATTTAGCTGAGAACTTAATAATGTGAAATTGGCACTTTGATGAGCAGTCTTCTACTACAATATGCTTTTGATCAGCACAAATTAGGATAGGATTGGGTATAGTGCTTACCGCTGGACGTATAACAGGACTTTTTCAGATGAGCATAGAAAAGCAATGTCATTAGTTCAGTTAGAAGGTGTCCCAGTTCTGTGTGCCTTCAACATTATGTGCTACAGATGCAAAAATTTTTTTTTTATTTGACACCATAGAAGTATACATGAAAAATGAATGCTGCTCTCGGAAAAGACTGATTGGCCAAAGATAATTATTTGTTAAAATTTGTATTTTTCTTTAGAAGAAGTTCTGTTATTTTCATCAAAGAATTTTCACAGAGAGACAAAATGTTCTGAGAACCTCTTATTCTATTCATACTGTTTATTAAACATTTGGTTTCTCTTCTATTAGTTCTAATGTTACATTGTTCTGAAAATCACTACAGGCTAAATGCATTACTTAAAAAAACAGAAATATGTGTTCAGGTCTTAAAATGTCAGCCAAAAGTAGACTTTTTGCATACTAATGATTTATTTTGTTAGTATGTGATTTTGGCCACTATATTAATGAAAACAGCTCTTCGTCCTGCAACATAAATAAATCTGGTTGGAGGATATTTAAGGCCAAATAAACAGATACTTTAAATTATTCATTTAAAAAAAAAAAGTTTAAAGCTGCAAGTTCCAGAGTTTACAGTTTCATTTTCAGGCAGATATAGAAAACAGCAATTAAGCATACAACTTCTGCTTATCCTGCAATAAGATAGAGATTTGTGGGAAAGCTGTCTATAAAGATAGAGGATTCCTTAAGAGTGTTTTCAGATCGGTTCCATACATCATCATCTCATTTCCTGAAATATGGGCACTGGTAGTGCATTCTCACTCTCACTAGGGAATATACTTACTTGTGAAAACTTAGCTTTGCATTTGAGGTCACAAGGCCTTCTGTCATGGGAGGGATTCTCTGCTTTGTTAGAAAAATAGGAATCAATTAAAATTTCAGCCTTCCTCCTGAATTAAACAAAAACTTTTCAGATAAAACCCGTTTGTATATATAAAACATTTTTATTTTTTTGTACACACATTTAATCATTTTTCTTTGAGATCTTTCTCCCATTCTATGCACTAAACAACCACATAATTTCTGTGGTTACCCCAAAAGACTCTGCTCATTCCCTTCAGTGGCTTCCAGTCAGCTTTTAACCTTTTTTGTAACATTTTTCTGGCAGACTTTAAGAGTATATAGTTTTGAGTTGCATTGCTTGGCTTTTGCTTTCCAACCTGTATATGGGCCAGAATCACTGCTCATCAGGAATGTTTCATGGACAATATGTTTGAAGTAAAGCAACTAATGAATCTCAGCAAATGTTCTGGCTGCTATAATGTAAATATCAGTGGGAAAATCAGGAGAGTTAGAAAAGATTTAGGAACATGAATAAACACTTTTCCATGCATAAGAGCAGAAAAAAAGTGTTGAAATCATAAAATTACTGATAGGTGAAGACAAAGCGCATGATTCAAAAGATTGGTAAATACCTAGACATCTTAAAAGAGTTCTTTGGAGCAGATATTATTGAAAATTTTTACTTTTATCTTCATTATTACAGATAGGTGGTTGTACCCATTGGTGACACAAAAAGGATCTCCCCTTTGGTTTATAGTTCTCACAATGACTCATGGGGTACCTCATGTATATTACATGAAATTAATGATTTCAGACTGCTTAGCTCTTTAAGGGAAAGTTGATTTGGTTTCACTTACTTATGATTTTATACATTTTCAAAGCATGAGTATGACTTCCCTTTGTTTTGTGCACAGAACTGTACAAACGTGAAGTGTGTCCTAATTTCATGCACTGTGGGACAACTGGAAAGAGGAAAGAGTGCCGCGCTAAAAATCAGGTCCCGGCTCTGGGCACAAACATTCCTGGAGGTAATACACACAAAGCTCTCTGTCTACACACAAAGACCCCTGTATATTTTATTTGACCAGATATTTAAAAATATAAATTATTAAATTAAATGGGTCAAATGCAAATGCTTTTTGCTACCATTTTCTTTGAAGGTAACATCTCACTGGTTCCTGTCCAGGTTGTATGCATGCTGCTTACTTTTCTTTTTTTCCCTAGCACTCCCTCTCAAATTTATGTCCTAAATCCTACCTGGAAATTCCAAGGTTATTTTTAAACATCTTTCCTGGACTGGCCCAAATCAATAATCTCTTAGGCCCCCATGATATGCTCTGTATTCGTAACGTCTTTCCCAATGGAAGTTTTTTCTTGGAGCCAAACAGCATACACTATGTCCATCTTAAAAATTCATCGTTATTCATTCTCTGTTAATCTAGGGAAGAGTAATATGTATCAAACTCATATGATATACAACACTCACACAGTGACAATCTGTGTCTTGCTACTAAAGGGAAGGGACAGTGCAGACCATGGAAAAAGTGTGGAAAAAGGGCATATTCTGGTTCAAACACAAAAACATGGCAGCTTGAATGTCTCTCTGTCCTTCCAAATCTGAGAACGGGGATGGACATCTTCTGGTGCAAGCTTTTGCAAAGGTCTTACAAAATTTTGCATGGGGCCAGTATGCAAGCATCTCTGCAGTGATAGGAAAAATGCATCTGTTGGAAAATAGGATGGGAATTTTATTCCAGTTTTTTCTAATTCCGCTAAGAGACTGACAGTCCCACACTGGCTAGTCCTTGTTAAGTTCAGGTAAGAACTTAACTGCACTAGTTCACTGTTCCTAACACATAGAGACAAGCAGAGATGCAGAGATATTATCTTTGACTGGAACAATGTGTGACAATTTTGAGCACTGCAGTGTGCAAGCAATAACACAGTGAGCGTTCATAATTTTTTTTACCAAGCAAAAGATAAAGCTTAGCTCCTTTAGCTAGCTACCTTATTGGGAACTGAACCCAACCTATTCCCAATCCAGTCAAGTCTTTCTCTTCATCATTCTGCTGGTGAAATCTAATTAACTCCATAAGGGGCAAAAACAAGGTCTTGTGAAAAAACAAACTCATAAATGAGACCTTGTGCACAGATCTTTAGATGCCAATTTTCTAGGCTATTTACAGCTATTTCAGTGGGAATTAGCCTCATAAAGATTTTTCTAAGTCCAGTTTAGTATATAACAAGAAATAACTGTAGGAGATTAAAGCTAAACAATTGTAATGAGAAACAGAGAGTTTTCTCTGAGTTTTTGGCTGTGACAGAAGATGTGTAACAGTTGGATCAAGCTAGCTACAGAAGACATGAAATCTCCTTTTCTTAATGATTCCTACTAAAACCAGAATCTTTTTCTTGGATGTAACCTTTGTTAGCTTGACTTTGGTTCAGAACAAGGATGAAATTCAGTAGCACATTTAAAGCAGGAGCAGTGAGACTCACTTCACATAATTTTAGTAATCTGAAAGTTAGATGCCAAAACTGGTTGCCTGACTATAGACAGTGACAAGACAGGTATCTTCAGAATATGCATTATCCAGCTGATTTGAAGTGTCTTTTCTGCTCTCCTTCTGATCTGTATAGGGGAGAAGGGTCAAAGCTGGGCCTTGGGATATGGGTGTGTGCAAACACACCAGACAGTGCCAGTGCTGCAGTCCCTTTAGCTTCTCCTTGCTCCTTAATAAATCCTGCTTGCTATGCCTGCACCTCCCTTCACTCAGTGAGCTCCAGGCAGAGGTGGAACCTTACACCAGCCTGTGGGCAGGGGCAAGGATGAGCCATCCTGTACACTCCCTGGGTGCAGAGACCTCATGGGAAACACTCCTACAGAACATCTTCTGCTTACTCCACTGGTCTTACACACCCTTGGTATCAAAGAAGGCTTTTATGGGCCGTGATTTTACCTTTTCTCTGTAAACATTTCTGTTTCCTTTGAATAGTAACTTGCAAGTCTTATAAAGACTCAGAAAACTTCACTTAAAGCAACAGGATTTTTTCCTAAGTAGGAAAAGGTAGTCCCCAGAGAATTGTTGTATCCTCCCATTTATGTCTAAATAGCTGCTGGAATAACATGATCCCTGCTTCACATGCAAGCAGAGAGAGAGACAGTAAATAGTGTCCTAGGTTCTGGTTGCCTTCCTCCCACTCGTCTCAAAACAGTTCCCATTTTCACAGCCCCTTTTAAAATTAACAGTTATACAGCCATCACCATAAAAGACTGTAGAGCACAGTTTCCTAAAAAGGACACAATCTGCTCCTAGTAAGTCTGCAAACTTGTAGTTCCTGAAGTTATTCCAGAAGTAAACTGAAGTATATTTAAAAAAACAACTGTTGTTACTTAGGCTGAAATCTGCAAATTCAAACTGAGGATTAAAATGCAGTCAAAATAATCAGGATGTGGTGATTGCGAACCAGGAAGGTTTTGTAAAGAAGCTTAGGGGAAAGTCTCTACAGCAACATCCCAACCTCTTTTGCACATGCAATTAGTGTACAAAATTTTCATATGCCAAAGAAAGCAGGATAATGGTGACATACAACATTCCTGAACTGTGTTATAATCTAAATGAAGACATGATGATCTGCAGAAGAAATTGTTTGTGCTCATTAAAGCCAAGAACACACTGTCATGATGTATTTTCTTCTTATAGATATGTTAATGCAAACCTGAGAAGGATTTTATTGAAAATGATTGATTTATGCTAGGATGAAATAATTCATGTTTTTAATCAAAGTTATATGGATCAGCCTGTATATTTTGTTGCCACAAAATATCTGTCATGTATTGAGTGACTCCTTCCTCTTCCACTTAGTTTAACTGACAACAGCTGACCCCTTGTCTCTTGACAGTTGTAATCTGTCACCTTAAAACTCAAACTCCCATAACAAATAACAGTTAAATGACGTGCAATGGTTAGACATGTTTGAGTAAATAAAGCAGCCCAAATTTCCCAACCAGCCAGCAAAGATAGAGACAGACGTTGTGCAAAGGGCAAGAAGAATCACAGACTTTTCTGGATTAACTTCAAAGCCTGGCTGTAAATATGAACCCTCTAGTAAAGCTGACTTTTGGATTCAGACTTGCTGATCAAGCAAATAATAGCCTGATTCGTGCAAAAGAGAAACAACCTTACATGGTCATGTTACGTTGTGTTCTGATGGGGCTCCATTATGTCCCCATTTGTCTAATCATGATATTTCTGAGTCATCAGAGGGAGACCTGAGGGGATCTGGCCCAGCGTTCTTTGAACTCTGGTGGGTATCTTTTAATATAAGACTTGGGAGTTGTCTAGTAAAACATCTGTTTTGAAAATGAATTTCTAAGTGATGAATCTGTACCATCTGTCTGATTTTTTACATCCTTCAGGCTCCAAGCTCTTTGGAACTTTTGGAACACTGTGGGATTTGGAACTCAGCTCATTTTTAGCTATTATTTCAGCCTGTACTGAAAATTCCTCACAATGATACAAATCTCTTTCTGGGAGAGCTTGGGGAGGCAGTTATGTAAAAAGACCACAGAGGGTGTGTGAAGTTCCCAAGAGCTTTGAAGTTTATTTTATCTTCTTTTAATGTTATTGAATATAATTGTATTGTTTCTCTCTTGACTTTTAGACAGTTCTAGATATGTGAATTTGGCCCTCCTAACTGCATGAACTTTAATAGCTAGAAGGGAGAAAAATCTAGTTTAAATCAGAAAAAGTTGAAAAGCAAGAGAAGCACAGCAGCCACACTGCAGTAGGGTGCTCTTAGTACCCAAAGTCATGTTTTGGCTTCTCTCTTAAATATTGATTATTTCAGTGTTTCTGAACATGCACTGATCCTGTTTCTTTTAAGTGCCTAAAAATGGAAATATATGCTTGACAAAATAAAGGTGAAGTGTGCTGCAACAGCTGTACCTTAAGTGCCTGGCCTCAGACTGGTATCCAAGACCTGGAACTAAATACCTAGGCTCCCTATTCAGCACATGGAGACAATGAGGTACCTCAGACAAATTGACTTGCTCTAATCATCAGGGTGGTGCATGAGGGCTGTCCCTTATCAGGGGGATAGGCACCCAAATCAGGATTAAGTGGGAATATGCCCACCCTCTCAGAACGCAGAATCCAAAGACTACTTGGGAGATACCTGTGGAACTAGTTGAAAGACTTAAGGAGGACTTTTTTTATTCAATATTCAGTGTGAGAAGCTAGAGCTGGCAGTCTAGTGATTAGAGAATTCGTGACTAGAAGACTCAAAATTAATTTCTCTTCAGCTTGAGAGTCCTGCTTTAAAAAATGATAGTGTTCCCTTCTGCTGAAGTTGCACTTTTGCAGGAACATAAAAAGAAATTGAGACATCTGGAAAGGTATAGAAAATAAGAAAAAGCCTGATATAATGCCTTGTTATTTTGGACCATCAGCTACAAGTCCTTCCAGTCCTCTCATCCACCTTTGCCTTCGTTGCCTGGGCCTGGAGCTGTCGTCACTGTTAGAGTGAATGCTCTAATTGTATTTCCATGATGAGAAATCTTGTTGAGAATCTCCATATTTTATTACTGGTGAACTCAGAGATTCTTTAGTGCGATAGAAGTTCTTTAGCCCAGGCAATGTTTGCGGGACAAGGATTCAGTTTAGTGCACAAAGGCCACTGGAGGCAGAATGCACACAGCCTGTGCAATGGGGCCACACAGACTGTGCAGCACACGTTGTTAGCAGAGACTTGGAACTCAGAACAGAAGTGAATTGGTGAAGGTGGTCTGAGAGATCTAGTTCTTGTATGAGATCCTTTATTCAATCACTTCTCTTCCTCTCATCTTTACTATGGGAGCAATTATTCCACCTGTAAGTGGGATATGACCCCAAGGAACAATAATTCTATCCTCAGTATCCCCCAGCACAGAACCTATTTCTGTGTCCAGTGGAAAACATCTCAGTCAAAGGAAGATTGCTTAGTGTTTTCAAAGAATAATTCTGCAGCCAACCTAAATTCCCTGTCCATGGATGGAAGTGGGGAAGCAGAGAAATCAGTGAGAGAGACATCTTGTTCCCTCATTCACTGACATATATAAGCCATATATGGGAGTTTAAGTTGATTGTTTTAATTCAGACTGAGAATTAAAAGCCAAAAATTTGATGAACTGCCCTTCAAGCTGTATAAAAACAAAAGGAGGAAGTCGTCAACAAAATTTGCCTTTACGTCAAACAACTGTTGTTATTTGAAAAAACAAAATAAGTAAAAAATAAAATTGTGTGTGGCCAAAAATACTATATTATACTGGATTTCATTGTTTATGTGGAATGAAGGCTACAAAGAAAGAGATATTTGCATGGGACTGAACTAACGAGGTTTTTTGGGTGTGGGCTAGTTTTGTTTTCAGTCATTGTTATTTAAAATATTTCAATTGTTAACAAGAGCAGAACATGAGACTTTTGCTAGTTGTGCTAAAGTATAGGTAATGTTAGGTTTATGAAGAAATAAGCATCTGAAATAAATAACCATTATAATCTGTATACCGAAGTCCTCTGGAATCACAAGAAAATATCTGTCTCTGTTATAATTTAACATAATCTGTTTAAATGAATATAAAAGATATAATATGTGAAGTGTAAAAAGTTAATGATAGAGAAGAGGATGTGTTGATTTTCAGAATTTTGTCTTTGGTCACAGATACATTTGTGTGGGCATACCCTCTTGTTACAAATAGCACAAATACTTTTTGACCATGTGCAGAGTCATATACACATTTTTAAACAGATTAATACAAGAACAAGTAGTTATATGACCTCTACTCTCAGCATTTATGTAAGCTACTCTATTGGCAGTAGTTCAGGTTTTAGGAGGTATCAGTCAAAGAAAGCAAGCTAATGAATTCCCAAAGCATATATTTAAAAGCTATTGCTTACTCCTTTAAGTGTGCCAGATTCCAGCAGACACAAGTTTTAATCAAGTATGGCCAATATTGTTATAACAGCACTGAACTCCATATGCAGTAGACATAAGTTCTTGGGGGGAAAATTCCACCACAGCATGCAGCCTGCCATAGAGAAAGTATGTGCCCTTCTGTTAGGGGTGCTTCACTGGACTACATCTAACCCGAAAAAAAATTCTGTGAGGTTGAACAATTCTCCATACAGGCAATGGAACAGAATCATTCTGGGGAGTCTCTCCAGAAGCTGAACTCTTCAAACCTGCAGAACAGTAATGATCTGTCAGACTTTAAGCTGCTAAAGGTTTTGTTCCTTCTACCCTCAGTCCAGCTCCCTGTGAGCCAGATTTGTCCCAGCATTTCAGTCTGCTCTCTGACCAGGATGACCACATGCCTTAAAGATACTTTGGGGGGAATTCAGGTCTGTACTTGAGCTTCCTTCAGAAAGCACCAGCATTCCACTGGAATCTGGAAAACTGTCCTTTGATTTGTCGAAGATTTTCCAGCACTTCTCACGTAATTTCTGTCACAATTGTACTTAGGGAAACACTAAACCGAATATTTATTGGGAACATTTTCCTTCATTTCTGGCTGCTTTTTTGTCTCACAACTTTTAAGAAAACAAAGGCTTCAGTTCAAAAATCTATTTGTAAAACAAAAGTATGCAGGGAGAGAGAAGCCTTAATAGATACACAAGCAGGATCTACCACCCAGGCAACACAGGGGATGGCCGTGCTTTGCCTGCTTCCCAGATTATTGCAAACTACTGTCTCGGCGACGTGTACAAGAGCAGGCTCTGCTTGTTCTAACACAAGGGGAACCTCAAAAGGTCGGTGTACTAGGGCTGGGCTCCCTACTGTTGGTCATTAGACACAGACACAAATACCAAATTCTTTCTTCCCCTTCCTCTGAGCCATAAGTCCTCAGCTTGAATTTCAAACCACAGGTCCTGCTGCTTCCAGTAAACACTGAATATTTAAACATATGCTATTTAAAAAATGATATGGTAAAGAAATGCTGTTTCTTACAATTGGCTTGAGAATTATAAACAAGGCTGTAGGAGAGAAAGCTGCCTGTATCTCCAAGGTGTTGGTATAAGTAAGAATCCTGTTTGCAACTTATGTTGACCACAGTCATTGTTTGGAAGCCCTTTGCACAAATGCATAAGTCTTTAAATACAGGAAAATGCTCTCTAGTCTGTTATATTCTTCATTCCTGTATTCCAGCATTTCCAGGAGCCTAATCAAGGGTTGAGCCGAGTTGATAGCTGTGGACACAACCCAAACTTATTAACCCCAGCCAAGCCTTAATCCACAGGAAGTACCTTACTCTGATGTTCTTATTGGGATATAAGCTGAAAATTAAATAAGCCATGTCTAGTAGGTGAAAGGATTTATTTTTCCACGAATGCTATGTTTCCTTTATATGAAGTTTCAGGAGAGTTAATGCCTTTACTGTACCTTAGCCAATCAGGCTGAATATCTAATGCCTACTTCTTTAATAATATAACATATCCTGCTCTCCCCATTACAGATTACATTTATAAACCATAAAAATCATATCCAGAATCCTGCTTAATATCCATTGCTTAGAATTGAAAACATAAGGCTTTATTCTCACTTTTTTCTGAATGCAAATTGTTGCACAACCACAGAAACATGCTGGAACTTTGTGTGAGAAGTCTAGTGCTGAAGAATAAGAGATGAAAAATGGCCTGAGTCTGAAAACAGAAAATAATTAATGTGATAAGGAAAAATTATTTTTCTGAATATCATCTCATAAATGTTCAGCACCATGAAAGTGTATAAAACTATTTATTTACAAAGTCTAATTTTTTATTTCAAACAATGTTGATAGAAAAAGTAGTTCCCTTTCATTAGATGCCATCTGTGTTAAAGAGCTGATTTGACTATCCCTATGTAGTCATTTAAGACTGTTTTTTTCATGTTGCTTTTTCCTAGTTTAAGCCCCGAGGAGAGGTTGAATATTCTGATAGTAACCATTCAGCTGCTCTCAATATTTTAAAAGAACAAAATTATGGCATAGCCAAATGAGTTCCAGAAGGCAATAAATGTGCTGGCTTTATATCACCATATTTGCAGAGAAAAGTAGTTTTTAAAAAGAAGACAGAATGGACAAGGCAAATACCAGACCCTGGACCTCAGGAGAGTAGCCTGCAGCCTTTTCAGGGATCTGCTTGGAAGAACTCTGTGGGAGATGATCCTGGAAAAAAAAAGGAGTCCAGAAGAACTAGTGGTTCTCCAGGATCACCATCATCTCCTTTAACTCATGAACTGTCCGTCCTGACATGGTAAAAATCAAACATAAAAAGGTGATGATTGGCTTAAGGTTTGACTCAGTCTTGGAGGTCTTTTCCAATCTTTATGATTCTGTGAAACATAAAGGAGGTGCAAGAAGAGTCAGTTAACCCGGTGCAGGGGCTGGATAAGGAATATAGATACAGTGTCTGAGCATGCAGGGGCAGAGTTAAGAAGGTAAACGCCCACCAGGAGCTGAGCCTAGCAAGGGGCTTAAAGGGCATTAGGGAGGCTTCTATATTAGCAGCCAAAAGACTAGGGAAAATATGGGTCTTCTGCTGAATAGGACATGGAAAAGGCTGAGTTACTTAATGCCTCCATCACTTTGGTCTTTACTGGTAAAATCTGCATACAGTAATTTGAGGCCTCTGCAATCAGAGAGGAAACCTGTAGCCATCAACATTTACCTTCAATGGAGGAATATCAGGTCAGGGGGACACTTAAACAAATTGGACATACAAAATTCCAAGGAACCTGATGGAAGACACCTACAAGTGCTGAAGGAGGTATCACAGCAATGTGAGACCTCTCTCAATTATCTTTGAAAAATCATAGTGATGGGGGAAGTTCCTGAGGACTGGAAGAAAGCAAATGTCACATCTATCTTCAAGAAGGAGGATTCAGAGGACTATAGGCCAGTCAGATTCCAGCCTTGGGAAGGGGATGGAGAAAAAAGCCCTGGAAGCCATTTGCAAACATCTGAAGGACAAGAAGGTGATTGGGAGTTGTCAGTGTGGATTTACGAAAGGGAAATCATGCTTGACAAACCTGATAGTCTTCAATAAGAAAAATGAGGTTCATCTTGGTGGACAAGGCAAGAGAAGTCATTGGGTTTTATCTTGAATTTAGCAAGGTTTTTGACACTGTCAAAATGAATGAAGAGAGGTGGATTCAAAACTGACTGAACTTCAAGCATTTGATCAGCAGCATGAAGTCCAGCTGTCAGTCTGTCAATAGTGGTATACCCCAGGGATCAATACTGGGGCCAATACTGTTTAACATCATTAATGACTTGGATAATGGGACGGAGTACACTTTCATCAAGTTTGGAGATGATAGAAAAGTGCAAAGAGTCTTTCATACAGCAGTTGTTCGTACTGCCCTTCAGAGGAACCTCGACAGGTGGGAGAACTAAGTCAGCAGGAATTCCGTGAAGAGTGACGAAGGGAAATGCAAAGTGCTATACCACAGGAGGAATAACCCTATGCACCAGTGTAGGCTGGGGGCCGACCTTCTGGAAGGCTGTGTTCTAACAAAGGATCTCAGAGTCCTGTTAGACACAAAGTTGAACATGTGTGGCCCACTTTGTGTGCCCTTCCAGCAAAGTGAGTCAACAGCCTCTTGGACTGCATCGGAAAGAGCGTTGCCAGCAGGTCAAGGGAGGTGATTCTTTCTCTCAGCACTGGTGAGACACATCTGGAGTCCAATCCTGGGCTCCCTGGGACAAGTGAAACATGGGCATACTGGAGCCAATGGCCACAAAGATGGTTAAGGGCTTGGAGCTTTTGATATATAAGGAAAGGCTGAGAGAGATGGGAGTGTTCAGTCTGGAGAAAAGAAGGCTCAGGTAGGATCTCGTTAGTGTGTATAAACATCTGACAGGAAGGAGTAAGGAAGACAGAGCAGGCTCTTCCCAGTAATATCCAGTAACAGGAAAGAAGCACAAACTGAAATACAGGAAATTCCATTTAAACATAAGAAAAAACACTTTTTACTGCGAGGGTAGTCAAACATTGGAAAAGGTTACTTCTTGAGTTTGTGGAGTCTCCATTTGTGGAGATATTCAGAACCCAACTGGATGTAGTCCAGAGTATATTGCTCTAGTTGACTCTGCTCTAAGCTTGTACTTGGAGTAGACAATCTCCAGATGTTCTTTCAAACCACAGGAGTTCTGTGAAAACTTTGAGTTGGGCCATGGTCATCCAACTTCATCCAAGTTGGCTCCCAGGTTTAGATTATGCTTCTTTCAGGTCATTTTCACAAACAAACCTTCCTCCATCAGTGAAGGAAAGGAATAGTAGCCCAGATTATCACGGGATCTTCTCACCTCAGTCTTTTTTCAGCAAGACAGCTGAAAGGGGAAAAGCAATTCTTAGAGAGGGTTTATGCCTTTGATGCAAGAAGGAATGCCAGAGAAAACACCAGGGAGGAAAAGATGTTGAGTAATCATATAGAAACCAAATCTTCTCAACGAAGCAGAACTCCTAAATGTGTGAGAAACAGAAGGAAGGACAAAGAGTTTTGCAGAAGGGCATTTAGGAAGTGACAGCAATGTTCCAAATATGATAAGAACCTGGTGACAAAATGAGAGACTGCTTTACTAACAAGGCTCTGTCTTTCTGTTCAAATCTGGTCATCGTATTTAAGAAAGAATTGATACAGGTAGCAAAAATGGAACATAATAATTTTAATAATAATAATAATTAGATAGAAAAGAGATATGTTAACAACCATAACTCCTAGCCATCTGGATTCCATTGACCATATTAGCACTTAACTGTCTAATGCTTTTCAGTGAATATCAAAGCCCTTTCAAAGGAGATCCATATCAGTACCCCAACTTTACATGGGAAGGGATATACAAGATAGTAGTGCCACCCAAAAAATCAGTTGCAGAGATGAAATTAGATTTGTTGACTACCAGAAGAGAATGGTTAACTATTCAGCCATCCTTCCTTGGGATAAAAACAAAGAAAAAGAGAATGTTCTAAGTGCAGGATTTTCCCTCTGAAAGATTTACTTGATACCTGATGGACTTAGCCTTCAAAACTAGCTCCGGTTGGATATTGATGATGCCAATTGCTCAACAGGATTCAAAATATGGGTGTGGAAAATATATGTATCCATTGTAGTAAATGTTGTAACCATTCCTTTAAGGGATATGCACTTTCCATGTATCAGAGCTTAAGTCAGTTCCTAACAAATACCGGCAGGTATTCTTCCAGCAGACATACCAGCACTTAACTATCATTTAAGGTGGTTTTCACAGAGTGGGAGGTTATTCTCAAGGTCAGAACAGCACAGTGAGACTTACAATTGGTCAGGTGTAGTGTGTCACTGCCTACCTGGCACCAAAAGAGGTGAAAGCATTAATTAAGTCACTGCATGAGATACGTGATGTAACAGTTTTTAGTGATTCTAAACTAGGTAAAGTAATGCCTAATCTAATCTAATCTAATAATGTTTTATAAATATAAGCAATCATAAATGAAGGACAGAGAGACGCATTTTGTTCCGTCTTTGCATCTTTGGGTTTGTCAAAATGCTTAATGTCACCTATATAAATATTTTATTAGGTAGCCAGTTAAACAATGGCTGCTATACATTCCTCTCACAGTGGCACAATGTAGTAAACAACCAAGGTGAGTGGGCA
The DNA here is from genome assembly GCF_001604755.1 of Lepidothrix coronata. Classification (NCBI taxonomy): domain Eukaryota; kingdom Metazoa; phylum Chordata; class Aves; order Passeriformes; family Pipridae; genus Lepidothrix; species Lepidothrix coronata. Next base: position 292,738 of record NW_016690239.1, on the reverse strand, counting down.
GGGAATTTGGACTAGATGATCTCCAGAGGTCCCTTCCAACTCAGACTATTCTGTGATTCTGTGATCCTGTGTAAATGAGGTGCAAAGATGCTTGTTCCTATTGTTCTTTGATGGGAAGGCACAGCCATTTCTTTGGTGCTATCAGGAAGCTCTACCAACCTGGTCTCAACATAGACCAGGAAATTTTCTCAAGATACCCATGTTGGTTGTCAGGCTTGGTGAGCAGAGCCAAGGTTTTAAAACATGGACACCCCATCAACTGGGCCCATGCTTCTAACTCACCTATTTCAGAGAGAAATAAGAGAAAAAACTGTATGTGTCTTTCTGCATATCTAACCCTTCTTCCCCATTTGAACATGTGGCCTTTGTATTGCAGCCTTATGCTGTATTTATCCCATGGACATGTACAGGTCCCAGTGTTCCTACATTCTTTACCAAAAGAAACCACCTTTGCCTTAGGAAATCAGTGCACTGTATTTTTTCTCTGCTTATTTTTTATAATGCTTTTAAATACAAGCGTGGTTTTTAATAATTTCTTTTGTTCTGTAATTCCAGAGAAAGAACGATCTCTATAGTCTTTCTTCCAATGTTTCCTTCGAAGTTAAGAGCATGCCATATAAGGTGCAACCAGCAAAACTCCCCACAGGAAGCATAGCAGTAAGTAACTGAAAATTATATCTTTGTGTGAAGTATATGTATTTGGTCATTCTGATCACAGCTGTGAAAGTTTTTGTAGATGAAAATATTGAGATTGGCCTTTCCTGTGTTTCTAGTGTAAATTCCTGAAATAATACCTAAAGGAAATACCTTTATTGCTTCCTGTGGAAGGTGGTGATATATGATACTGATTACATTTTTAAATAACTTCTTGCTGCACTAATGTGCAGACCGCTTTATTGCAATCAGGATGGATTTTTCACCCAGAAGAAAACAACAGAACTGTGAAAGCAAGTGTCTAGTTACTTTGTTTGGGGTAAAATAAGTCTGGAGGAAATTTTTGTGCAAAATCCAAAATCATGTTTCTGTCAGGTTTAGAGATCTCACTCTTCTCCCAGTCAGCAGTTTTCTCACACAAGCATATGGATTATCTACAGCAATTCCTCTCTTATCTGTATTAAGCTTCTTTGGTACCCTCTGATTTTCAGAAAGGTTTGCATACCTCTCTAGGTTTTCAACCTCACAGCACATCAAGTGCAAGATATAAGTTTACCAACTGATGTGATAGATAGATGCTAAAGTACTTGCCTTATTTGCAGACTGAGATTTGTATGGCTCTCAATTACTATGTGAAAAATTAACCTTGGAGGCATAAGTTTGATTTACTTGTTTTCTTGTGACAAAGCATTGACTTTTGGGAGAACTTTAAAGGAATTTGCTCCTTATGGTATCTAATACCATGGTTAAAATTCACTCTATTTTGTCATTACTGGTAGAAATAAGTAAAATATGAGTGCAAAAATTGGATCTATTATGAGTAATCTGAAATTTTATGGCTTATTGTTCTTATCTTTTTGAAGACTTATCAGTTACAGTCCTTTTTTGAAGCTCTTTTCAAACTTTTCCAAGTTAAATCATGGTGAAAATACATCATACTGGTCTGTTGAGATGTGGTAGTAGGGGCAAAATATTTTCTTATATGGAAAACAGATAAAACATTTTATAGCTTACTTTGAGTGTATTTTAGAGGATACAAGGTATAAAGTTGTGTTTTGAATATGCACAGATTACATGGTTGATACGTGCTCGGGGGAGACCCAAGGTAAAATCTTGGTCCTGTATGAACAGTGACTCCAACCTCCATCATCAGGAGAACCATGATTTCACCACAGAGATTTGGTGCTTAATGCAGTATTCATCCAGAAAGGTTCAAAGGCTCCAAGCTGACAGATATACTCAGGCTCTTTTTATTTTCTTGCAGCATGTGTTCCATACCAGAAACACATGTTGTGCAGAGTTCTGTTGGTAGTGGTGCCTTCATCTGGACTGAAGTGCTTTATCCCAGGTGATAGCCTGCTGTTCTCAACAAGTGTCAGATGATCTACCAAATGATCAGATAAGCATTTTATTCTCTTATTCCAGCCAGTATAATGCTTGTTATTTGCTGCAGATGATTTACAGCAAAATGCCAGTAATGGCAACTGTAAAATGTTGAAAAATGATAGTGCTTTTATGTCGTTTCATATGTGGACATGGCAGTGGACACTTGCCAGCTCTACAGCTTGATGTGTTATATGCACCAGTTCTTTGATGTTCCACTTGCAAAAAGAAATATTTGCTTTAAGTTGGGCAAAGCTTAATATTTTTGCTCCTTCTGAAAAAGATCACTAGTTGTGTTTTAAAAGTTTCTAAAGATTTATTTGGAAGTTTATGGTTTTCTTTTAGACAGTGAAAGGATGGAAGAGGAATAAAGATTTTAATATTTTAAAATTAATTGTCAAAAGTATGTATTTAATAATCAGCTAACACTTTAAAGTTTATATAGAGAAGATAATATTGTTAAAAGAACAGAGCATATGTCCTTCATTTAACTCATACAATGCTGTGTTCCAATTATGCAAGTTGATATTTATGTTTAGTTTTAATGGCATGAATAATCCCATACTCAGTAATCAACAGTCACGCAGTCATATTTGCAGCACTGAAGTCTTTATTTCCATCATCATGGAATGTAGGTCTTTATCTTGAACAGAGAGAGGGCCATGATAACAAAGGTGTGTGAAAAGTTATATAAATGTAAGAAAATCTTAATCTTTTATAGTAAAACATTAGAGTAAAAATGCATCAAATGGAAAATTAGCATGAAATTTAGTGGAGCTTAAACCAGAATCCACTGACATCAATAATAGTATTTCTATTAATTTTCGTATGCTGGGAATTGCAGCTATATATTATACAACTGAATGGATTTCCTTGCTAACAGCTCTATCATTCAAGAGAAATTTGTCATTTTTTCTTAGAAGTATTATTATGGTAAATGATACTATCTTATTTGATGAATTTCATGTGAAACTTGAAAATACTTTTTATTACAGAAAGTACAGAGTTACAATAAGCAGCAATTTGTTCTATTTTATTTTATGATTCCTGAGCCAGTTTGGGAGTTTAATAAATTATAATTGCTTTTCTTAAATGTTTGATAGGATCTTCAGGGGGGGTGCTTTAATGTAAACTGTTTGACCAGTGTCCTACAGTGAGTAAAACTTGTTTCAGACTAAGGCTTATACCTCCTTTTTTAGCTATTACATGGTGATAGTACTTTCATTTTAGACATGCTTATATTCCTTATGACATATATTTGCATAAACATTTGTAAAGTGTAAGGATAAATTTCAATATTAATTATGACTCCAAGCTCAAGGGAGCTTTTACATTCTATTTTGATAATTTTTTCAGAGCACATAAGAACATCATGCTTCAAAGGCTGGAATCCCTGTTTCTCACCCTCTGTAACTAAAATTGCTGAAGACTAGAGAAAGGTCATCATGGGCAGTAAAAGTAGTAGCATTAGAATAATAATCAATTTAGCTACTGTTTCTTAAAGCAGCAGAATAAATTACGGAGAAGTTATTTTTATATTTTAAAGTGTGTCTTTTAAAGGACCAGAGAGAAAAAAAATAGCTTTGTGACAATCCCACTAGCTTGCACTGAATTCTCACTATAGATGCTGGATGTTTGCACCAGTGAAACCTAATTCCTATCTTTCCACAAGGGACTGCCATTGAACCAGCAGCTTACCATATATGTTCTTCTCTGCCTTGTGCTGCCTTCCAAAGGAATCAAAGACAATTTTGAGGACACACTGAGTAGCACCAAAATCAGGAGCAGAATTCAAAATGTACAAAAACCAGCAGCAAAAAAAATAAATAGTTCTTTTATCTACTTACAATGTGCTTAAGCATGTCACATTTTAAAAAAAGGAAAATAAAAGCCCCTATAGAAACACTTTCACAATTAACAAGTGACTTTCATGGAACCACAACAGGGATTCTGCAGTTAAGACTATCAGAGAGCATCTCTGTGTGGATTTTATTTCCAGTTGCAAACAAAGGCTCTGTCCATAACTCTTGGGTTGGCTTCACCCTCATCTTAGTGCCTGAGCCAGATGGCATTCTTTGGCACCCTTTCCATACAAAAAGGTGTGAGATATTCAGCAGTATGGAAGACCAAAAGTCAGATGGTTCCTCTGAAGTCTGTGAGCTGTGCTTTTCATCCTCCTGACAGAGAAGCAACCACTGTTTCCAGTGTTCAGCACAAGAAAATCTTGTCCTGAACAGAGAGGAAAGCCAACATGCATCTGAAGTACAAGCAATATGCAACACTTGTGTAAAAATTCCACTTCTTCACATTGGCCACCTTAGATGAAAACAGATAAATCTCCCCCAAAAAAATTCTCTGGCTCTGATCCTGCAGTACTAAACCTACCACATGGAGAAGAACTTCAGAAATCCAAGCTGAATAATGCAGACTTGTCTTTAATCAAAATCATATGTAATACTGTTGTGGACAGTATGGGGTGGAGGAGGGACAGTCTTCTGTGGAAATGGTGAAACACAGCAGGCAAAACTGAAGGGATGCTTTGTTTTTTAATTCCCCTCCAGCTTCTGCCTCAACTCTGTGGGTGTTCAGGACTTGTCCTGTCAAACTGTTCACCAGCAATTGCATTAGTAGCCTTGCAAGTCTTTGTGTAGAGTTTAAAGGGGGCAGCCCAGGGGCTGCGTATTCTACTGGTATATAGGCAGGAGTGAGACTGATGTCTACAAATAATCCACTGCTCAGGAAATAAATCTCGAGCACTTAGCACAACCCTTCCTTACTTTCAAAACATAAGACAAAGAAGGATTCATGAAAAAGGGTATGGGTGTGACAGGATGGTTTCAAGATTTTAGCAGGCAAATACTTCATTAGCATAGGCCCCACTCAGGCTAAAAGAGGAGAGAGATGTGGCAGCTTTGCAGCAGCATTCTACCTGATACAAGACAGACCTAATTTCTGCCATTTGTTTGGCTCATTGCTGATAATCTAAGGATTATAAACATGATGCTCTTCACTTCTATAAGATTACAGTTTCTTGTTTATGTTTCAACATTTGTCAGGCTCCAGCTGGGCTACTGAAATTACACTGCAAATTTCACTCGACTGTCTGCAAAGGCAGAGCAACAGAAGGAAGAGGGGAGAAGGGAGAAAGAATTCAGAACGCAGGCAGGACAAGCAAGGCTGAGTGTTACTGCAGCACTCATAATTGGTTAGCATCCTCAGGAAGATCCACATGTTCTTATCTGGATCCATGCTGATAGGTGCTCTGTAGCTATCATAAGAGCTAACTTGCCTTATTGTTTTCGTAGCCTGAGGAAAGAAAACAACTCACAAATACAGCAAACCTCTAGGATGTGGCACATAAAAGAACACATGGAATGGCAGCAGAGATACTTGTAGCTGCATACACTACTATCAGCTTTGTCCAAAACCTGATGAAATCCACTGACCCTGATGAAATAGACTGTTTCCATTGATTTCATCAGGATCTCAATAAGGCTTTGAAGTCTGAATTGACTATACCAAATTTCGAACAGTGAACTGGTGCACGAGTCTTGTTGCTGTGCTATCAGTAAGTGGTCGTGTGAAATATTCAAACAGCAGGCAGCAGTTTACTTCACTTCTGTCTGAGAGCACCTGTGGAGCTGAAGTAGTTCCCCAAATTGGATGAGAGTAGCCCAAGGAGACAGGAGTGATTCAGTCAAATACTATCTGAAGAAATATGTAAAACAAAACCCCTTCCATGAAGTAGTTGCCAATTCTGATAATTTCCACATTCAGGATGAACAATTTCAGAAGACTTTGGCTGAAGCTATCAGTACCAGAAATGATGAAATAAAACCTTTGCATCTTCCCTCAGGTTTGATCTTGCTTTAAAATTGAGTCATTTTTTCAAACTTGAGAGGACAGAAAGTACTGCTGGGGTTTGCTTTTTGCTGTTGTTTTACAAATATTTGTTAAGATGGTTTTGGTAACTGGTCTATCGCTTTACTGCTCCAGCTTCACAACAACGTTAATATATGTAATCTGTATGTTGACAGTGTCAGGTTCCTTCCAAATCATAAGTAAAATTTGTGTCTTCCTCCATGTGGTACCTCAGAGTTTGCCAACAGAGGAAGTGCGCAGCATGGATGAGTTGGGGTTTTTTAATCAATCTGGTTTTGCTGTCTTGGAGCCCATAAATTTTCATCAGCACTTCCCAGCTCTTGTGCTGTATGTGATCAGATCTTCAAGGCTTGCTTCAGGACAGCATTCATGAGGATTTTCAAGCAGTAGAAGGGAGATGCTTTCTTCCTGGTACAGCTGAGCTCATTACTTTCTACAGGCTTCATGCATCCCATCATAACTGCATCCCTTCTGTTTTCCCTGGCCAGTTAACCTCTTACTTGCATTCATCTTTTTTCTTAACTGGCTTTTCTCTGGGAGGAATCTCTGCAGACAGTTCAGATGACCTTTTTCTCATTTTCTCTGCCCTTGTATTTAAATGCCACTCTGAGCCACAAGTAGAGCTATTCAAAAACATTTTATCCTTACTAAATGAGCACTGCTCTTGCTGAATCTAATGATACAGAGAGCTTATGAAATTCTGCAGTGGTTAACAAGTGACCCAAAGAGCAGGCTAGGGAAGGGAACTGTATTCTTACAGTGGCATAGTTGATCACTTGATCACACCAGCACGATATCTGTTGGGACACAGGGGTGGGATTTCATGTGTTGAAATATTTTTTTCTTAGTTTAATTAACCAACATATTTATTCTTTGTATATGCAATTCTTTTGAAATATTTTATACTAATAAGTATTTACAGCTGGTCCAGAGATGCATATTAGGTGAATGTGTTTGTTACATCAATGGTGGTATGGCCAGCACTGCAAGCACTTCATCCTCAGGGTACAGGCCAATGTTAAAGTGCTGACAGCAGAAGGACTCAGCAGTGTCTTGGAATTTTCTGCATAACTCTCAGGGTAAGCTTTGGTAGAAGGCAAGTGGTATACTACATATAAAGTTGTCACCAATTTCTGTTCCCCATAACGATGAGGAATACTAGAAAAAAACATGTACATCAGTAACGCTCACCAGACTGCCATCTTTGCAAACACCATGTCAGAGGATGGAGCAGTTGGCTGCAGAGTCCAAAGGACTATTCCAAAGTGTCTTCCAATTAAGCATGACAGTAGCTTGGAGACAGATCCACTGGTGCTTGCAGAACGAAAAGTTTAGCAAAAGAAAGAGGGAGAGAGGAAAGGGCTGGATGTCACTGAAAAACTGAAATTGGCCATCTTCAGGGAGAGGAGTGAGAGGCACAGGAATGGAATCAGTTATGAGCTAAATTAGACTGTGTCCAGTCTTCAAACTTAGGCTGCTGTCCCATGAATGAACAAATTAGAAAACAGTGTTGTGTTAAATTTTGGGTGCATCAAGCAGTAAGTTAATAGCAATAGAAAAAAAAAAAAGGTCAGAAAAGAATTTGCGATGAGTGCAGCTCGGGGACTGGGCAATAGCCAAGAAATTTAAGAGTAGATTTCCTAACTGTACCTTGAGCACTGAAGAGGAAGGCCATTTGAGAGTTTGTGTAATCTGTTGCTTTGCAAACTGATTTCATCATGTCATAAAGAAAATAACTTCCATCTGTCACATACTTACTCTGTTTAAGGGAGACTAGGAGTAGATGAGAGAAGTCCAACAGAAAACCTGAGAGAGAAATAACTTCCTAGGCTAACAACAAAGAGGAAAATTTGAGAAAATAAACTGAGATTGAAGAGACATATTCATGACTAAAGAGCTAAGGAAAGCTCAAATTCATTCCTTCCCCCTTGGGAGAAGAGATAGGGCAAACATTCAGTGAGATTGACAAGGAACCTTCCAAGCAGAGTCTGAGAGCATAAAATAAATTTGTTAAAAGATATGGAAGGGAGAGTGAGGAGGACAGCATGGATGGCCCCAGAAGAGAAAAACAGGAGGATTATTATTACTCTTTGTCCACATGAAGGTCTAAAGAGAGAATTTTGCCAAGTCAGTTAAAACCTCTGATAACTCATGTTAACACCTGCTGCTTTCTAGAGCCTCCTACAAGGAAAGAGTGCATTTCATGCTTATTTCCCACTTAGGTAATAGTCTGTATGCTTGACTTCTTTTAAGGAACATCATATCATACTGTGCATTAGGCTTTATCACAAAGACAATAAACTGCTGCTTGAGTTTCATTTTTGGACTGCTTAGCTGAAATGCAAATCATCAGATAAAATGTATACTGGTATGTCAGCAGAAATTAAAATAAAAAAATGTAACTCATATCTACTGTGGTTTGAATTAAGAGTTTGGGCCGAAGTCAACCATTGTTTCAGAGTAGTTCAGTGTAATTCAGTTATACTGGCCTAGGCTGTGCCAGCATGGATGTGAGCAGAACTTTGCTCCTTGAATATTCTTGAAGCATCTGCTCAGAAGGGTATTTTTTGCTACGCTGTATTAAGGGAAAATGGTTTGTTTGTCTGATTTGACATGAATTTGGTGTATGCGTGAATTTAATTTATAAAAGTTACCATGAACAAGTGGAAAGGAACTTACAGTAAAAGAAACCAACGTGGGAGAATTTCAGGGAATGTGCATTTCTAATCTGCAAAATGCTGTTGAAGTGAATGCTTCTAACCTTTGTATTCTACTGTCAGATTTGCTTTCCTTACTTCACTTTTTTTCATTTAATGTATTCTTTTCATTTCAGATCAGAACATCTGTTATTTGGTCCACCCCAAATGTCTCCTTTGAAATCCCTTTATGGGTTATAATACTAGCCATACTTCTTGGACTACTAGTACTAGCTCTGCTGACCCTAGCTTTATGGAAGGTATGCTGTATTATTACTGTTACTGTTGCCTTAAAAAAACCCCTAAAGATACTAGAAGAGAAGATAAAGAAAGGTTGGAATTTTGTGATCTTTAGCAGCTTGGAGCAAAAGCAACAATACACGTGTTTTTTTTGTTTTGGCATTTCTGACATGCTAGTGTCACTGACCTTTTTGCAGGGAACTTGTTTTCAAAGTCTTCCTTTATTACTGAAGTCTAGTTATAAATGGGCATACAGAGTTTGGCTCTGTTTCCCAAGACCTATGATCCTCTTTCTCAGGATGTTTAGGTTCAAAAAGAAGTTACTCTAACTTTTGTTTTCTCTCAATAATTCAGGGATTTCCAGTTTTTGTCAGCATGGAACAACATTCCCAGCTCTGAGAATTAATTTTTAGATTTCCTTTTATGTTAGTATATCATATCTTCTGGTTTTAAAGTTTTCTACTTCTGTGTTAGTTGTTACACTCCCTTCACAAGTTTTAAGATAAGTTACTGGAAACTGCTATATTACAGGGAGCAAGTGTATCTTTTGGGCATCCTCTCATTTCACATTAAAAATAACTTCAAAATAATTCCTTAACTTAGAATATGGCTCATCTGTCTTTAGCAGCCTAAAGGTTATGGTTAGGTGTGCAGTCTCTGCTAACTTCTCAAATTCACCTAGTCAGGTAACAGCAGCAAAAAGCTATGTCTAAAACATGCAAGGATGAGAGGAATTTTAGCGGTACCTTTCTTTGACCTTATGTGAACATTCAACCTGGTGACTAGAAGGGTAACCTTTTGGCAGTTAAAGTTAGGTGAGAGGATCTCATCTTCAGTGATCTTTAGTCTAGCTTACAACACTGTCCTGTACACATTTCCCAACACACATCCCACCTCTGTTATTGTTACTGCTTGTCAATCTAAATACCTTTTCTGAATGAGCGTCTTGCTGAACTGAAATTAGCAGTTTTCTCATTAGCATCAGTCCGTATCAGCATTCAGACCAACTTTACATCTCCTGCAAAGACATCTTTCATATGATTTGAATTTTTAAAGCTATATTTTGGAAGTCAATGCCTTGTAAATAGAACTAATTTTTCATAGGGAATGATTTGAATAGAAATGCAATATCTTCACAGTCTATCTGCCTGCCATAGGTTGTGTCTGACCTTTCAGGTTGACTGAGTGAAGAATCAAACTGCAGCTGAGTCTTCCTGTGGTTGTCTTACCATGACACCTTTGTTTCTGTTGATTGTTTTCTGCAGTGTGGCTTCTTTGACAGAGCTAGACCTCCTCAAGATGACATGGCTGACAGGCAACAGCTGACAAATAACAAGACTACTGATGCATAAAGGAAGAGAGTAACAGTTAAAGTCAGAATCCTACCTGAGACTAGAAACACAATGAGGATTAAATGAAGGATTCCTTCCACCAGCCTTCCTTTGTACCTGCAATTGCCATGGTGTCTTAATCTGATCTATGCAATGTTCTGATAACATGCCACATGACAACCATCCTTGCCAAAGAAAGCAGCTTTTTCACTGCCTTACAAAGATATTCACCACTGAACAGAATGTTTATCCCAATTTCAGTCAGTCTACGTTTGAGCAGATGCCTGTGAACGTGTGGTATACCGAGTTGGTTCCAGAACAAGCCCAAATCTCTCAAGGAGAGAATGCCTTCATTGCTGTTTTGTCCAGAAGATGGACCAGGACAAACCTTCTGAATGCTACTGTATCATACAGAATACCTTTGAAACCTCCCTAAGAATAAGAACTTTTATGAAATTATTGCTCAGGGAGACAAGCAATGTATCAGTACTGTGACAGTACTTCTGAAAAACAAAGGTAGTCTGTAAAAAACTTTATAGATGGGGCACAATTATTTATTTTTCCACCTTTTTGGAATAAGTATCTGTAATAATAACCAACATAGATTTTGAGAGAAGAAAGTAAAAAAAATAGAAATCATGTCCTTACTTTACATGTAAATAGAAAAGTACACCCATTGTACATGCAGAACACAACTTTCTTGGCTACAAGGAGTTTTGCAAAGCAGAAGATCCATGCAACGCTTTACAAGATGAGACATATGACAAACAAGTACATGTTGTATCTCTTTCAGCCCAGAGCTGGCAGTATCCCACCCAGATAACTAAATCCATGCACAGCATAGAGCAGGGGATAAGGTACCCTGTTCTTCTCTTGCTGTACAGCCGACACAGGATACAGTCATTTCTGAAAGACTGTTTTAAGTTATCACAGCCACACTGGTGATATTGTGAAGTCTTAGGGGGTTTGGGGTTGGGGTAAATTTTCTTTTCCATTTCTCTGTTACTTTGTTGAAATTGCCTCAAAATGGCTACTCACAATTGTAACTTGAAATATTTGCCTTTTTTTATGTTACAGTGTACAAGCTCACAACAACTCTAAAGTGTTGACTTCAGCAAAGTTTAGGGCTGAATATAATTATTTCTTAAGCAAAATCTTGCAGCGAAAGTGGGCAGAATTTGTATTTATGCAGAAAAATAGGATGCCAGCCAACCAAACATGAACATAAAAAAGGAAAAATATTTTGAGCTAAAGAGTAAAAAAATACACTTAGAATTGATTATTTTTAAGGGTTCTGAAGAAGAGATGTTTCATTATTTCTGTTCTATCGGCAAATGGTCCGTATCTCAATAGGGGCTTTAAGCTCTGATATGTGCAAATTTGTACCTGAAAGCTTGAGTCTTCCAGTGCTGCCTGTGAGTGTGAAATTAGCTACATTGTGTAAACTTCATGAGGAATTGTTCATTTTCTGAAATCTCCACCACACTTGCCTTCTCCTGAGCTCCTCTTCTTTCCTTTCCATCTCAGCTTCTCGATTGGCAAATGGCCTCACCCATTCTGTCACTTTTAGAAAACTGCCCTTCTGCTTCCTAATACTTCATGACAGGAGTAGCCATGAGGCATTGTCACTTCTGTCAGTCTGACACAAGATTTTACAGTTTTACCATTTCCTGCATGCAGATTGACCTGTGCAATCCAAGCAGGAGCTGTGTTATGTCTTCATATCTAAGGCAAATTTGCAAGAAGACCTTTATGGAGTCTTTAGCTTCTCAGATGCAGAGTACCCATGAGATTAAATGGGAGGAGGAGACATATGCCTCCAAAAATGGAGGTGAAGCATCTGTGTGCTTCACACAAGCAAGAACCTCCATTTTCTAAGGCTGGGGAGGCCTGACCACTTCCCAGTCCTCCAAAAAACCATTAACAGACTCCTTCCCCTAAATGGGTTTGAGCTGACTCCTTGTAGGTTAGAGAGATCAACTGACAAATATCACCACAAAGCAAGCCTATCCCATATTTGCACACCTCTGTATCCCATGCATTCCAGGCAAAATTGTCCTTCCATGAAAGACAGTGAGCTTCTAGCTTTTGTAAATATTTAATTGTTGTGTGTAGCAGCTTCTGAAACAAGATTAGCTAGCTCATTGCAATCACATCATCTGCACAACTCTTACTCTGATGAGATAGCACCATAAGGAGATACCGAACATAGGACTTTTGTATGTGCAATACTTTATATTACTTATATACCTGAAGCATGTTTACACTGGCATTTGTGTTTGTTTTTTAAACTTTTGAATATAGTGATAAAGATTACAATAAAGAAAAAAGGATTAGGACAAAAATGAAAACAAACACAGCTCTGTTCAGTATTTGTTGCAATGTGTTTTCAATCCTACATTGCTCTGAGGATGGACTAGGTGACCTAATAAGTTCTTTACATTTGTAACATCTATAGTTCACTTTTGAGCAATTACTCTCCATTTTAATGATGGACAAAACATGTTCAGATACCAAATTTAAACAATAAAGAACATCAGTGACTGTTGAGCCTGGCTGGAATCCATTGGCTGCAGCTGTGTAATGTCACTGGAAACCAAATTAGAGGCACATGATCTGACAAACAGTTACTTTGAGCAATACTTTGTTTTATATTTCTACATCCTTGTAGATTAAACTTCCCCCATGGAAATGTCTGGAGCTGTGTGCTGTCAAGGACTGTAGTCTTTATTCCCAGCATTTGTGGATAGCTTTGGCTGCAAATTGCAAACAGCTTTGTGAAGATTTCTGGGTTTCAGTGCTTGCCAAGAGTGTTTATTCCCTGGGGAGATTGCATCCTGGATGTGGACACTAGCAAGCAGTTGACATAATCTTCCCCCCCAGTATATCAGTAATGTGCTGTATGATAACCTCTGCCACATCCCTACGTGACTGAACTTTTGTTTCAGTGACGTCAGCCTTGTAATGAGTTACTAAATGCAGCTTTGTGTACTGGTAATTCAGCCTTATGCTTCCCAATGTATATGGTGAGCTGCTGATGGCTAGGAACACAGCAGTAGTCCAGAGAGCAGGAAAAGCAAAAGGTTACTTTAAAAATTAAAGTCTTTTAAAACTCCATTGCTATGACCACCACAGCACTCTAGTAAACAGAAAGACATTCGTCTTTTATTTCACATGCTTCTTGCTGAGTTTGAGAAAGGCTGTCGGGTTATTTAATCTATGCAACAGACTGTATCTAGTGTCAAGTGGCATTTTCTGTTTCATGAAAATTTCAGAATTTGCATAACAGGGATCAGTACATTTGAATACGTTTTCACTTGCATATTTACAGTTTTCATTTTACCACGGGTTAATTTTTTGTTGTCACCATTCTGTAACTCATTTACAGGTTTTTCTATCTTCTGCTGACAGCTTTTGCAGGTTTCCCACGTCAGACAGCTCTTGAAAATGGCACTGATTCTCTCTGCCTTTTAGCTGTGAATTTCTCATTCATTAGCATGAAGGATCTTCTGATAGGCACGGCATACATTAACTAAAAAGCCTTTTGAAACCAACAAATCACCTAAGCATACCAAGGGGAAAGAAAACCCCAACCAGCCATGGCCTATAGTATTCCACTACATTGCAGCAAGGTTTTTTTTAATGAAATACCGTCTGACACACTGCGTTTAGGAATTGTTTATGAGTGCGTGTTTTATTTATGATTGTTGGCAAAGATCCATATTAAAATGTAGTGTAATGGTAGTGCCTCTTGACAATAAAAAGTCTTGAATTCAGCTCGTGCAGGCGCCATGATGTGACACAGCAGGAATGCTTTTAATATTGAAGGACTGGTCTTGTTTTGCCTGTGTGTTGTATTTGAGGGGCACTTAACTATTCAAGATGCTATCCTACTGTACACAGTGATTTTTAGAAAAGCAGAATGGAAATAATTGTTCAACTCACTTTTCAGATGGTTTCATTTGTTTTCAACATGTTTCTCTACTTAACCAATGCACCACATTTCATTTGGTTGTGTTTTTTTCTGTGTTTCAGTAAAGATTTGTAAAGCAGACTTCAGTGAAGGCTCACAGGAGACACAGGCTTAGATCTGGATTAATCTTTTTCCATTTTAGGCACAGAAGAGGCAACAGGAGTTATCTCAGATGTCTGCTGAGACTTCTAAGAATGTTATAGCATTTTTGTAACAACTACTCCTATGCCAACTACAAGAAAACCAAGACTTTATTTTTGAGGATCCAACAGTCATCCCCTCCTATGTGCCCTGTATATGAGGGTATATATACAGATATACATATATATACATATATACACATTTATCAGAGCATGGGTAAATGGCACAATTAAACTAGGGGTAGGATGAATTACTCACAGTTTGACTTGGTGCACCAGGAAGAAACTTCCCTGTGGAGAAGGACGAAGACTAAATTTTTTCAGTGCCTAAAATTAGGAAAGATTTCTTTTCCTTGAGGAGAACATGACACCATGGAAGTCCTGTCCTTCAAGCACCACGAGTACAAGCATAAACACAAGGTGTCTGGGCACAAGGGACTTGATATCAAGCAATTAAGGAGCCTGCAGGGTACTACATCAACTATAAATGACGGAGAGAAGGAGTAGGAGGCTCTAGAGGAGAAATCAAACCTTTAAACACACAGATGTTATCACAGAGTAGATCGGGAACAACAAGAAGGTTGATTACTACAATGGATGGCTTGGAAATAAGGCTCAGCTACAGGATATGAGAAGTTTTGACCCCAGAAAATAATGAGACTAATGATCTACTACAGTGATATTTTTTTTCACAATGGCCAAATGATTCACTGCTCATGCAAAGTTTAAGGAAAACCATTTCCCTAGTAATTAGATAACGAAAAGAAAAAAAATCTACAGCTGTGACAGGACTATTGAGTTAGCTGTGAATCTCTCTCATTCTTAAATGAAGGGCCATATTCATTGACTTTGAGAGAGGGAAGGAGGTGGTAAAGACATGACACTTGAATTTCTTCCAGCTTTTGGCTTCATTGCTGTTTCAGAATGACTTCAGTATTTGCTGAGGCTGTGTGACATCTTTCACTGGAGTAGTACAGACTGTGCTATCTGAAGGTAATAGAAAGACATTTCTTTCAAACCAGTAAAAACTAAATCTTTTGTGGAAACTTTCTGTCTATGTCTGGCTTACCCAGCAGACCCGAGGAGTAAAGTGGTGTTTAAGTGGGATTTTTTTTATTGATCAATTGTTGCTACATACACTAAGAAGCTTCTACATGCATGTAGGAAGCTTCAGTCCTTATATACAGTTTTAAGTAGTTTAACTGAAGTAACAGATGAAGGAGGCACAACTAAGTCAGCAATGGAATTGAAAAGTTAATTGATGTAGTGAAGATGACAGTCCTATTTAATTTTGGTTGTAGTGAATGTCTTGCTTGATATTTTCGAAGTTTACTGTTTCTTTAATTCTACATTTAATATATTATGGTACTAATGAAGCACTTAGACATTATAAACAGTGATATTTGTGTTTAATGTAACAAGATACTTGCTAACAGATCAGACAGGGCAGTTACTCCCACAAGAAGGGAAAATGCTGACACCATAACGGTTTTCAGTCCTTTGGACATATTCCTTTTGCCTCAAAGATTTCTGGAGCATCTTGATCAGCTCTGTTGGTTGCAGCTGATTTAATATTATTTGATCCATTGACTCATCCACTATCAACGGGTTTGGATCACAGATAATCAATGCCATCTCCTCTGCATCTTGTTTAAAATGCTGAGGATATCTCCCATCTCGTGAACATGTCTGCAGCTTTTCACTGATTCCCATATGATTGGTGAGAATCTATTCTACTTGATTTTGAGGATAAGGCATGTTTAGTCTCCACCCCACTTTTCTAATGCCCATATATACACAAAAAAATCAGTCCTATGGTATCTATTACAGATTATTTCACTAAGCAACCAGCCAAGTCTTTGTTCTGTAATTTAGTAGAACAAAGTAAGCCTGAACTTGACCCTCCAGCCATTTTAAGCAAACAACAGCTGTGTGAAGCCATTAGATTTCCACTACATTGACTCACTGCAATGTCTTTAAGAGAAAATCTTCTTACATAACATGTTGTGGACTTCTCAGTGTCATCACTACAGCTGGTATGTTGTATCAAATATATATGGATCTTAGGTGGATCACGTTGAGCTCATTTTATTATCTCAAAAATGCTTTATCTGGAGAGTGGGAATGAAGTGCAGGAAAAAACTGTGAGCTGTCTTTTGCAAGGATGTTCAGAAAGAGACGGTGAGCTTTTAACTACCATCCCCTCAATATGCCCCTCAAAGGGACCTCCTGGGCAGGTTTGCAGGAGAAGGGGAGATGGCAGAGAGGGGTGTTAGCAGCACCAAGGAGGAGCAGTGCCTGGAAAGATGCAGATTGACTCCAGCATACAACATTTCCCCAGACCTGGCATGAAGAGGGGCTTCTTCAGCTGCCATAGGACTGAGAGGCTCTGTGCTTGGCCTCCCTTTTTCCTCCCTGCACTCTCTTCCTTTTTCTTCCTACCTTGCTCCTTCCTGCAGGCTGCTAGCTTGTCTACCCTCCAGCTGCCTCACAGATCCTCCTTGTGCTTCCAGGTGTAAATCCCCACCACCACCACAGTGGCACCAGCTCCCCGCTCTCTCTCCCTCTCTCCCCACTTTTGACTTCACCAGCTTCTTCTTGGCACTGTGATGGGCACCACAGGTCTCTCAAAGACTGATCTCACTCCATGGCTACTCCCTACCTCCTCTCCAGGGAGGCTTGGGCTGAGCTCAGTCCAGTCAGAGAGGATACAACTATGTGCTTCTCACAGGGCTATGGAATGGATACATGAGGAGCAGCTTCTAATTGCCATTTCACACAGGTACACATCGGGGATGGCATCCCCAAATGACTCATATCCTGCTGTTTCACACACACATATGCCTTCTCAAATATAAAACATCTCTCTGGTCTGCTCTTGTTGCTCCGTGTACTGTCTTGTGACCATTTTTCTTTCTGGGCTGATCCCCCATGTCCCAGAACAATGCCCTGGCCCATTCCTTGCAGATCACCTCTCAAAACAACCTCTCCCAGTGATCTTTTCCTAGTCAAGCTCTGCCTGTTCCTCTTGGCTGCTAAGGCAGGACCAGTCCCCAGATCTGCCCATGTACCTTGTATCTTTATAACATCTTCCTCATCACCACCCCAGGCTCTCCAGCTTGTTGCCACTGTACATCAGGGACATGGAAGGGAAGGGCTGGCCTTGTGGCTGGGTGCTGGGCTGAACTTGGGCAGTTGGATTGTCCACAAACTTAAACAGTTTTGGGCAAAGCACTTCATTCCTTGCTTTGTCATCTGCAGTGAGACCACCAAAGAACAGTGCCGGGTACGTCTTGTAAATAATAAACTCCTCAGGTGGAAACCAGGACTGTCCTATTTCTCTAAGGCTGAAGCAAACTTAAAATGCCATATCAGTACTGAGTAACATCAGCATCCATGGACCAGCTGCTGCAAGTTCAAGTGCCTGTATTGGAGAAGCATGTGACTGCTCCCGTTCTTTCCCCACGGACTCATGAAACCATACAGGGTTATTTTTTAGCAGCTTATGCTTGCTTTATTAGAGGCACTGGTTATAGCTGGTAGAATAAAGTAAAACCAAACTGCTGAGGAAAGTAGTAGTGGGTACTGTGACTGGAGCCATTTATTCACCTCAAGCCTGCAGAAGAAGTGAGCGTATTCCATTATCATCAATCCAGTACATATAAAGCCACTGAAATGTCATATAAATAATAGTTTTCCAAGCTGCTGTGTAGAACAATTCAGGTGGGAAGAACAATTAATATTAAATACTTCTCTTTTCAACTTTGGATCCATGAACACTAAAAGGATCAAGCTGGCGTTTCTTTTGAACATAGAATTATCTAGGAATTACATGTCACATCTAGAACTTCTCACAAATTACTCTGGAGCTTTTCAGCAACAAGCTAGAAATGTAGAGCCTCACCTTTGCTCTACTTCACCACCTTCTTTGTTTCTGTAACTGAAGGGATGTACAGCAGAGAATGGGAATACAAAAACACAAGCAACCATGAATCTGATCATGGAAGAGGCTTTGGAGGAATGAAAATGTGTGTCCCTGAGCAACAGCCAAGCTGGTGTGTTGACTCAAATAAGGAGTGCTTAAAGAGCATTGAGTCCCTAGGTGCCCTCCAAAAAATCAGACCTGCCTGAAGCTGAGCAGTCAGAAACTATAACACTTGAAAATCTTGGCCTAGGCATGGCCTTTTGTGAAACCCAGAGGGATCATTTCATATTGGCATCGAAAGCTGCCATGAAACCACCAGGAGTAGAAGAGGGTGGCAGAGGAGCCTGTGTGTTAACAATGCAGTTCCTTGGTTTGCCTGGCTTGTGTCGCAGATGTAAAGATGACATGTAAAGCTTTCATGAAAACTGTCCTTTCTTCTCCACATACTCTATGGATGTCTACAGCTTAAAAAACTGGTTGAAGAATCAATCTCTTAATTTGCCCTCCACATCCTGAATTTTTGCTACACTAAATAGCAGACACCAGCAGACAAACACCTCGAATGCTGGTGCTCTAAGGAGTAATGAGACATTTTTCCATACGATCTACTGTCTTAACTGCTTCATTCAACTGGTTAAGGGCTTCCACCAGGACCGGTGGGGGAAGTGCAGGATCGGGGTGTTGGCATGCTTGTACTATGTGCTAAGCATTGAGCAAATTTGTGGCACAGAAAGCCTGCACTTCAAACATAAAATATGGAGCAGCAGATGGATGTAATAAAACAGAACCATACGGAAACAATGACACAATTATGAACAGCATAATAGGCAATGGTCATAGCATGCCAGGGCCATAAGCAGACTTCCTATTCTGGATTCCTAAATTGGGCATCGTAATACCTAAATAGAAGCCATCTGGCCCATCAAGGCAATCCGAGGCATCTCTCCTAGTTACTCCAATGTCTTATACAGCCAGTAGAAGTGACAGCTGTGGGTTTACTCTTCAGCAACTCCCTTGAGCCCATCCAGCAACATTCGAGTCTGGTGCCAAGGAGGAAACAGCACGCACCAAGTTGGGCTTTTTTTCCTGCCATGCTGAGGGCTGAGGCACTGGGTGCTGTCTTGAAACCACTTTTCAGAAGAGCACTGGTGTGCAAGGTAGGGTAGACAAGCAGCCAGTCTGTGCCCACCTCATCTCAGCCCTGTGTTGCCTGCTCTGTTCTCAGCCATGCTGCAGTTCACAGCAGCCCACAGTGCAGTGGGACTACAGAGCTGCAGGTAGAAGTAATGGGGGTCTCTGGCTGCAGTCATCCAAATGGAGTGATATTCTGGGACTGGAAAGTTGTGATCTGTGCCCATAGTAGTGAGCAGTTTGCGTCATCTGTATTACAAAAATGCACAAGCAGGCCCAAAGCATGGATTTTCATGCATCCTAGGATGGTCCTCTCTCCCTAAGTGCCAGAAGGACACTTGCTCTCCTGTGGTTCCCGGGTGTCCAGCATCCTTTTCTGCATCAAAGACACTAATACCATGAGAGGGTTGAAGCATATGTCTCTTTCCAGACATGTCCATCACACAGTTATGCTCTTCTGAAAAATAAAGGTTGTTCAGATCCTGAAAGGTTGAATAACTTGTAGCATTCACTTGTGCTGCTTTGTGGTTGAGCAGAGTAGCCAAGAGGCTGTTATATGCAGAGTGTCCCTTTCTGCTTTGGTCCTTTCTTGAGCCTGCCCATGTGTGGCATCATCTAAACAGGCTCAGTGGCTTTGGGCCTCCCACAAACTTTAAGTTATTCTGCACCAGTTGCAAAAGCTCTGGCAATGAAGTGCTCATGCTGAGACACTTCTGAGTATGTGCAGTAAAGCGTGAGCATTTACAGACAGCAGCAGTAGAAGCAGCACTGCTGGATACCTCCACAGGCTGCTGCCCCAAATGGTATATGGTCCAAATTACTTTGTTGAGTAAGGCTACTAAATTCCTCTTAAATCAGCCTTAGGTTTGCTAACAGTTAGTCTAAATGTGGTCCCTTGTCAATAAATGAACTTGAAGAAGTCTGGAATTCCAACTATGTTCTTTGAGATCCCCAATTAATATCTTGGAAGGTTTACAGCCTTGCCACGTTCTGTGGATCATTTAAGCATTTAATTTGTCAGATGCTCAGAGATTCACCATTTTCATGTTTAATTTCCTGAATATACCAGGCAAAATTTTTCAAACGTGATCACTTACAACGAGCACCTGTATTTCTATATCAATGCCATGCTCTGAACCCTCATGTCTGAAAATCAGCCACTCTAGATACCTACATATGGCTTTAGGAACCTAAGTTTTGGCAGCCAAATTCATGTTTGTGATACTTTCACATGTTTTTAATAACAATCTAAACATAAACCAGACCAAAAAAGAGAGAAGTGAGGGGAAGGAAAAAAAAACCCCAATACTCTGTAGGATATCTATGTGTTGACATAAAATATGGAATAATCCCTGCCTACTGCATCTATGTGTGCAGAGTTTTCTTTCAAATGTGAATTATTGAATCAGTAGTTCAGACTGTCCTTGGAAGAGAACTACTGTATCTCACACTTACCAAAACAGCAGGCTCCACACTGAGATGTTTTGCAGTGGAATTCAGGTGCACACCATGCTTCAACAGAAGGTCTTCACTTGCTCCCATGTCCTTACCTTATTTTCCTGGCATTTCTCAAAGATGAATTTTGGTGTCACTGATAAGTGAAAGTTTTCATGTTTTCTGTTCTTATGCTGTTGTATTAGCGGGCTGCAGCTCTGGGCATCGGGCCCACTCTGCAAACTGACAGCCTCAGGAGGGCTTCTGGGTGAAGAAAAAGTTAATGGTATGATGCCACGTTTGGCAGCACAGAGGAGATACCCAGGGTTGCTGGCATCAGAAATTACTTTGGTTTTAAGTTTGCAATTTGCCATTGGGATTTGTTTTTAAACTTACAAATATGGTAGGCTCATCAGCTTACCTTCGACATCAGAAAAAAGCTGCCTGAAGCTCCCTTGACAAGCTGTGCTTTAAGCTTGTTCAGGAAAATTAAAACCACATTTTTTATTTCATTAATAGGGGCAGAGAGCACACCACCACATCAGCGGAGTCAATACAATGGGGTGGGGAAACACTACCTGAATGATTTGAGACTGCTGTTATGATTTCTCCATCCAGTAGACTAAAGGCCAAAAAATCCCAAATTTCTTATGGGGACCACACTTACCTCTCTCTCCCCACAGTTGGTTCTCTAGTGAACAGCACAGCTGTGAGCATGTTTGGACAGGTCCATCCACAGTTCCTCTGGGAGGAGAGCACAGGCTGGGGATTTCAGTTAAAAGTCAGAGCACCTTTATCAGCACTTCATCTTTTACCATGATGCTGTTACTCACCAAAAAGGCCAAAATAGCATCCAGTTGTGGTCCCCTCATTCCTGCCCTTAGTCATAGTGTCAGACAGGGCTCTCAGGCTGGGGAACTCTTTCATCATGCCTGGGAAGTGGTTCAGCTGCAGTGACCCTCCAGACATGAAAAGCAGGAAGTGTTTTTCACACAAAGACTGGAAGGGCATATGCTTATGCCCAAAACTTTAACTGAAATTCAGAAATATCACCATATTCTCACCAGAAGAACATTTAAGTGTGAAAATTGAGTGCTTTCACTGTGTACCTTCTTCCTGCTCCAGAGAGAAACTACAGAGAAGAATGAGGGTTGTGGAGCTGCCACAGCCTTCTACATACATGTTTGCTGTGATAAAATCCTCCCAAGCAGGATGTGTCCAGAACCTTCAGATTTCAGTCTGGCCCAGAGTTTGCAGCAGGAGCTACAGAGGCCACAAAACTCCTTGCTCAAGCCATAAATTTAGGCAAAGATTTCCCTTCCTGTGTTTGCACCAGCACATGCATACTCCTTTCCCATGCAATGTTAGGCAAGAAGATGAATTTCACCTAGACAGAAGCATCTGATGGGGTTTAGCCCTTCCATGGCTTTGTGCGTGTGACTCAGCTCACTGGCTGTTGTCAGATGTTCTATAAAGCCTTCTTCATTCTTTACATTCAGTACATCTCAGTTTGGCTTACACCAACCAAAAATCTTTTCCATGTTTTTCTTCCTTACAAGGAAAATAAACTTGTAAAGAGGGAGAAGTGAAGGGTTACATCTGGAAAGAGTTATGGCTGTGGCTCAAAGGAACAACTGGAATGCCTGTAATGCGGAAGTTCCTTCCACAAAGCCATTTCTTTCCTCATCTTGGGAAGTACAGATACAGGCTGCTGCTGTTCATAGAGCATAGCCCCAGTGCAAATTCCAGTGAGGGATGCCAACAGCATCCCTGCTGAGAGCACGGGTGGTGATTTATAGCAGTGCTACCCACTCAGCCTCATGGACACCATCAGGAGCATCTCAGCATCAGAAACTCTGCCTGTGTTGAAACTAATTACAAGAAGCCCCAGCCATAATAGTAGCAGCAAATTTTATAATTGGCTAATTCTTGGTACATAATTTTTGGTATATATTTCTGACAAGCTGAGTACTTGCAGACCCCACTGAAGTCAGCTGGCATTGGGGGTGTTGGCAGAGGTAAAGACCCTTTGCCCAGATGTTAACTCTGGGATCAGCGGCACTGAGTCCACCACAGCCTCACAGCTTCATTCACCTGTTACAGGTATTAGGTTGGAGGGCGACATCTTCCACCTTCAAGCTCAACTCCAAATTTTGAGGAGCACGTGGAATGAAGAAAGGAAAATGTTTTTTCTGTGTAAATTATCAATGGGGGAGTACATATACAGAGGATCCAGCCCACATCTCTTGCATGTCTAGGATTTCCCTCTGACTTCAGTTCTCAAGAGTTGGGTTTGACTTTTTTTCTTTCACACAGGTGAATGATATGCAGTTCAAAACCACTCCCTTTCCAAGCTGATGTAGTTTGTCATTAAATTGTTTTTAAACAAAAACTTGATTTCTTGTTCTGAAATTCAAGTTTTACCTTCATCTGCTCTTATTTTTAAAATAAGTTTTTAAAAGAAGAAACTCATCCAGACACTTAAGAAGGCTCAATTTTTGAAACCATTAATATTTATTTAAGCAAAATTTACAAAGCTATTTTAAATTCACGTGGTATCTGTAAAACTATTGCCTCTTAATTTTTTTACACAGAGTTTGTAAGTTTGTTAGTTCATATACAAACTAATTTTGGAATAATGAAAATCAGAGAAGATAATAAAACAAACTATGAGGCAGTAACATTTAGAGTGATGGATTTATTTTTATCCATTCATAAGGCATAGAGTGTTTGTATATAGAATATCCTGCACACTGTTCTTGTTTTGCTTTTCCCCAGCATGCCAGAGTCAGGACAAGGTTCTGTGAGAAATATTGAACTCTACTTGTTTTTAAAAATGCCATTCAGTGGAGAACAAAAACTACCATTCCCCATTGTGGATCGTGGATCTTCCCTTTTTTGCCTGAGATATTCTAGCTTCTCTTTGCAGTCACTTTTTCTTTCCTTTTTGAAGTGTCTAATACAGAACAAAGCTACACCAAAGTGAAAGTATTGATTAAAAAAAGAATTTGCTATTCATGATGATGTTTAGTGTATTTTTGGAAAGAACTGTGAGCAGCTACCAGTGTTCCAAACAAGCAACATCTGTAGTGCATCTAGCAACTGACTTCTCAAACATTTCCATGTGTGTTTGACTTGCATCTCCAGCAACTACTCCTGGTAGTTATATGTGTCACGAGAATGGATGTAGAGGAGAAATTATGTTGGAAAACAGGGAAAATCACTGTGGAAAAGCTTGCACAGACACATGGAGATCTCCTTGCTCACTCTTGGAACAAATTTAGTGATCCCTATTGAAAGTACAGGTCTAACAGTCCATCATGATGAATCTAAAGACTATGCTGTACCTCAGATTTTGCCATTCTTCATGCTTGAGTACTTATTTGCATCTCCTGAGTATCCAGTTATGCAGGAATTAATTATTCAATTCATCTGAGAGATATTCTGATTTGCTAGCTATTTAGCTGTCCTCACTATTGAAAATTCATGTCTCAATTGCAGTCCATATTTATTTTACTTCAGCACACAGCAGTTACTTCCTCTTCTTACACTTTACTTTTTAACAGGGAGTTTGCTATCAATGTTATATCAATATCAATATTTTATATAAGTATTACAGAAATGCTTGTGTTTCCTATGGAATTATTGATAAAAAACTTTAAATAACACAGGAGCAGAATTGGATACCTCTAGAAATACACTCACTCATTGAAGACACTTCAGTGCCAATGTTGTCCTGCTTCTAAATCATAATTTGTCATATATTGTCTATTTAGTTGGTAATCCACCCAATGTGAGCCACACTGATTCAGATTGAAGCTACTTTGCAGTCAAAGAACCCTACAAAATCAAATGTTTTAAAGAACTCTGCCTTTCATCACTGCTGCAGCTTTTATCAAACACATTTATAGTCTCATTTTTGAGATGCAGGTACACAAGAGCAGATTTCCCATCAATGCTTCTTGAAAAATATGTTACCCACACTGCACTATTAACACACTAATGTGAAGCCAGAGCCATTAGCAACAGAGAACACAGGGTTACTCAGGAAACTACAGGATTTATTCCAGATGGAACTGTTCCATGTCAACCTCCTTTTGAGGTACTAACTTAACCCTAACAGTTAATGCAGAATCTTTTCTTGACTTACTGAGGTGACATCCAGCAAGGAAGGGATAAATCATTACATTTTACCCACATTTAGAAAATGTGTACCACTGACAGTGACAGTTTTAGTCAGTCCCAATGATAAAGACAACCCTGTTTCCTTGTCTAGCAGGAGATTGGTTGCCCTGCCCAGATCAGTCATGTCTGGGCCCTGAGTTTGTGGGTGTCTCTTCTGCTTTAAAGAAATGCATTTAGATGGGAAATGCATTGTTCTGAAACCAATGCTGAAGAAAATAATTCAGGGAGGTGGTGTGGTGTGCAAAGAGAGCAGGAAAAGCTTGTGAGCATTTATGCTACAAAAAGTTAATTTTAGACTTGTTTGTCAAATATAAAAGAGAATTCCTCTTTGGAGGCACTGATTTTAATGGTAATACTATAAAAGCTATAAAAGACTCAGGAGCACTGAAAAGAAAATTGCATCCCTTTGTCATCACAAAGTCAGAGCTGCTACCAAAACCTTCCTTCTCTCCACATATGGTGGGGGTTGGAAGAAAGAGGATGAGTATGTCTTTGTGGATATCTTGATTGGTGTGGGAGAGCAGCTGCTCTTCTCAAAGCCTTCCACAGCTTTCTTAATGAACAAGGAAAGGGAAATTGAAAACTGGAAGTTGATAAGCATTCTAGCTTACCCCATTTCTGGCTTCCTCATATTAGAAACACACAAAATGTAGTGGGAGATAGGATGCCTCTGTATGACATTTCTGTTGTAAATGTGTTAAGTGTTATAACTGTGTGTACAGACATACTGACACAAAACTGGTGCAATCATACTTAAAGTTTGGCCTTTACTCCTAAAATGGAAAGCAGCCATGTAATTATTTACCATGACAAGAATAAAATAAACCTTGCATGCAGCATAGGTTTAAGGGGGGAAGAAGAAGGATTTTATACATAACCATGCTCTAAGGATCCTGATTTGGCTGGGTTTCCATTGGTTTTTCTTTGGGAAATATTTCTTATCAAGATGGTTTTTGGGATCTTTCTCGTCTTTTCTGTTCCTTGGAGTTTTTTCTTAAAGAAAATGTTTTAAAATTCTAAGTATAATCACAATTTTTTATTCTTTACCTTTACAAACTCAGAGGTGCCCTAGCTTCTACCCTACTCAACATAGACTGCCAGGCAGCTGGGGGGAAAATGCTTCTTTATGGATTGAAGCTCACGTTTCTTCCTTTCTTTACTCCCTTGTCCAGTCACCCAGATTAATTCTGAATTGAGAACATAATTTAGAGCCTTTATTGCTTTCCCTGATGCCAGAGAACATCTATTTTTTTTTAATGGAAAATCTTCATAAATAATACTTTGCTTAAATAAATATGCTGCAGAAACTGAATTGTTCTGAGCCTTTTCCACCCAGGCAGCCTGCGAATGAACGGCCTCATGGAAAGGGCTGGGACACGAAGCCAGGACAGCAGTTGAGATGTTTACTAACTGTGGCGGGATGGTCTTCTCAGGTGTGACACATAAACACAGCCACTCACCTGTGTATCCACAGCAGCCTTATTAATCCTTGTTAACATCCTGATCCACACTATGCTGTGCGCTGATGTGCCATGGCCAGGCACAGCAGAGGACACCCTGCATGGGCTGGATTCACAGCTGTGAGAGCTGCTCCTGCCCCTCCACTCCCACCAGCAAACATCACACCGATATAAATGACAAATGTGTTGAGGGGAATGAGATTAGATAAGGAATAAGAAAGAGGGAGGAGGCAAAAGAGAAACGCACTCCTTCTGCTGACATGTCATCACTGGAACATCTGCCTTATGTCTGGGTGTGCTAATGATCTCCTCTCTGAAACCCCACTGCAATACAATTAGGGCTGATAAATCACAAGGGGGGTTTTTTGGAGTTTTTTTCTAGTTTTAAGGTCCCAGATGCTACAGTGGAAAAAAAGGAGGCAAAAAGAAAAGACTGGGCAGTTTATCTCACCTAAAATCTTCTGAGTGCTGACACAAAAAATGTAACTTTAAAAAGATACCAGACTGCCATAAAACACAAAAAGAGCAGGTTTTTTCCACTTTTGTCTGAATTCCAACTCATGCACAAGGTATTCTTCATGACTTTCTGCTTTTTTTTGGTGGGTAAAATAAAATAAAAAAAAGGAGCCTGTTTTTCCTAGTCCTTAAGACTTATGTGTGCGTATATATATATTTATATATATGTGTTCTTGACTGATGAACTTTTATGCACACATGAGCTTGTTCATCCAATAAAAAGTAATTTAAAAAATCAAGCCATAAATTAAAGGATGATTTCTTTGCAAAGGTTAGGAGAAAGTCAGAATTGTTTGCTAATGTTTATTCTTTCCCTCTCTAGGACATACTCAATTACAAGACAGTATATATCAAGGGCTTTTCCAGTTCTGTTTGTACACATTGTCTCCCACACCCTCACACAGTGGTAGGAAGCAGAGTGAGTACTGTTTATAAAGCTAAAGCTGGCCAAACTATCTGCAACAGATTGATTAACCTGTGCCTCCATCTTGCGCACAAGTTCTCTGATAGTTGATCCTGGTTTCAAATTAGTTTACTACTGAGATTTGTCCCAGCAAGGGACAGATTGGAGGAGCTGAGTGTCAACTGCACCACTGGGGGGCTGTAGCAGCTTTTCAGAGACCCAGGAGGAACTGACTGAAGTTTACAAACACTGACAAGCAAGTCAGTGCACCACAGGACTAGTAAACATTGCCTGGAGTCCTTGTCTGGAGTTTGTTAGTACAAAACCTCTCTCTCCAAAGGGTTCTGGAAAAACAACTTCCAGATCATCAAGGTCTGTTGTTTAAACCAAAACAGGGATAGGCTCCTGCAGGAAACCGACACTACACTCCTGTTGTCCTTCATTGGTCTACCACTTCCTGTATTTCCTTCATTAGAAAACATGCCTGGTACTCAGTTCTTTGATGATGATGGTGACGATGATAGTAGAACTAGAGAAAACTGCAGAGGATGGTGTCAGTAACCACAGGTGCCATTATCATTAATAACACACAGCAGTGCCAATGTCAACTGACGTCCTATATATGCTTTCACTGTGCAAGACATGTTGGTGCTGGCATTGGCCTTACACCACAGTGGAGAGCACGGCTTTCAGAGTATATAGTCCTAGAAGTGCATGGTTTGCTTTGCATCCTTCTACACCTCAGTGAATTTCAGTTTGGGAGCTGCACCTTCTGTCAGGCCATAGGACCTATTGAAAGCCTCTGACCTAGTCTGTCTATTTGTAACAGTTGATCTTCCCTCTAAATGGAGGGAGACCATGTGCCATGAGACGGAATCACCCTTTGCTCTGGCTGGTGCTAACGCAGGTGAGAGAGATCAAGCACTTGCTTTACTATTGATTAGTCCACACCTGTGCAGAGCTGGACATGAATTTTAGTAAGACCATTTCCCACTGTACTGAAACACTTTGGCCTTTGCATGAAAATAAAAGACAGAAATAGTTGTCTAAGGGTCCTTCTGGCCACCTACCCCCCCTGAAGGGGGATTCTAAAATTCTTCTTGTGCAGGTTCTGGGGTTTGAGTGAGAGGGTTGCCCAACAGAGAAGGAAATTAGGGGGTGAAGCGCAGCTCTGTTTTCCAGCAGTAATGCCTGTTATGCCAAAAGCACGCAAAGCAGCTGGAAAAACACCAAAATTATTCACAACTCAGATACCACCACACTTAGGCAATAAGAAGAGAAAAGCTGCACCTCTGCTTATTGCCAGTATTTTAAAGACATGCTTTGATGAAACTCAGAGCTGCATTTTAGTAACTTCATTATTCTAAAACTACAAAGAGGTTGCAGAAAAGCAGATTGTTTGTAGCTGGACAAGTCTCCTGAAGTTGGCTACTAACGTGATATCTTAAATATCTGCTACTGAGACTCTGCTCTCTTCATAAGGAGTCCAGGAAGTATGTGATTGAGAAGACCTGTAAGGTCATCCAGTCCATCTCCTTGACAGCGTTTGTTATTTTGTTACTCCCTGGTTTCCCATGTCTTAATTTAAACTTGTCCTTATTTCCTTTCTTGCTATCAACCATATGAATCTCCTTTAAAATAACTGCCCTCCTCTCGGTATCAGATCAGATAATAGAGTACATATTTCATGTCTTTCACTTGTAGAACATGAAATTAGTCTGTTTCCACTAAGAGCTCAATTGCAGTTATTCACTGTTGTCCTCAATCTTCTTTTTTTGCTTGTTCTGTGCACTTTGTTTTTATCAGTTTTGGCAAATAGTCCCTCTCTCCCTTACCCACTCACCTGTGAAATTTCACTTGCACTTAGTCACACAACCTTTTTTAATTATCTCTTTAATAATTAGTGAATATTTGGATCTGCCTCTGATTTTATTTTCATGAAAATTAGCAGCGATGAACTTCTTGGGCTAAGATAATGGGCTTTCACTTGTTCTTCGTCAGAATCCCGTTCTTCCTTGCTTGCAGGTTCCTTAGCTTGCTGTCTTTATAATTCCCTTGAGGCCTCTTTCTCACCTTCTTCCCACTGATGAACATTTAATCTACTTGTAATACTTTCATCATTATTTCTTGCAACACTTTTATTTTCATCCCACAGCCCTGGCTGTTGGGCTGTTGGCTGCTTGGCAAGGCTATCCTGGCATTTTCTAAAGGAGTTGACTTCAGGATAACAACTGCTAGTTACAACTTAAAACGAGTGACTAATCACAATTAATTGCCCAGGTACTAGCTTTCTTTGACCTTGTCTGCTTAATCATGCTTATTTAAAATGCAACTGAAAATTATATCAGTTTTTCAATAGATTTCATGATACTGTAGCAGAAAAAAAGATATAGAGAGACATATATAGCTATATAGATATATGTAGATATATACATATAAAATGCCATTACTGATCTCCTTGCCAGCACTAAGGATTTTCAAGCAGCTGCCACTCTTAATACTGCCCCTTACTAGAATGCTTTAGTGGCTTTTGGATTACTATGAAGCTGCCCGTCATTGCAGAGTTAGATTCCAATTAACTACTTCTGCCCCAGCTTGCTTGAAAAAACAATTCATGGGATTTTTCAGGGAGCAGCACATCCTCCAAAGAACAAGTTTCCATCATTCTCTGTGTCAAAGAACTTCCAGATCAAAAGCTGAAACAAAGTCTGTTGACTTTATCAAGACAAAATGCTGTGACTTCACTCAAATGAAATGTTCTGATAAGGCCACTTTGGTATTCCCAGAACTCAACTTTGGGGAATACTTGGTATATGGGGGAGTATGAATTCTAACTTTTCATCCAACTGAGATGGAAACAAATTCAGATGGCTAATATTCTTTCTCCCCCAGAACAGAACTTCAACATTTCAACTAGCTTACAACAGATTCCCATTTACAGTGCGGATTTCCTGTCTGCTCTACAACCTTCTCTAGGAGTTTGAGGCTAAAACTTTCTGCTCTCCTCTTCAGTAGATCAAATGACTAAAACAGTATCTGATCTGTAGTAGCCAAGGGCTATAGTTTTAAAAAAACCTCATTTCCCTCTGCCTTTTATTTTTGTTTGCCCAAGGAAGTGTAGAAAAAGCAAATATTATCTACAGACATTTTTTTGGTTTTCAGAGGCCACATGCACAAAGTTCCCCCCTCCTTGGAGCTGCAACAACTTTCCCTGTAGCTCTCTGTGCTAACTCATGTATCCTTCCTCTTGTTATTTGTTGTGTGTCTTCCAAAACAAACACAACTGCAGAACCACAGGATAGCTTCAGATTGCAAGGCTAGGATCAAAAACGACATCAGCTTTAGGCTGGAGTCAAAACTACTGCTCTTGGGGATTTGAGTTAAACCTCTCTAAAAGGCTGCTATTTTTTCTTCCCCCTATAAATACTAGAGCAATGTTCACAACAATGTTTTCAAGTTTTTCAAGAAGCAGCAGCCACTTGATTTCTTGTTTTGATGAATAAGAATGTTCCTGCAGTAATTTTTAGTGGGAAAACTTCATCCTATAAATGCACTCTGAAAGAACTTTCTAGAGGATGTGGGGTGGTTATTGGTATAGTCAGGAGGGCAAAATCATGTTCTGTTGGGCTTCATTTGTGTTTCTCAGATGGGAGTGTGGGGAACTGGAATTCCAGTTCAGCTTGTTTCTGTGTATATTAATTTGTGGTCATGCCTTGCACAAGATGGCATAACCCATATGCTGCATTGCACTCAGCATGAAAGACAAAAATGGCTTCATATTATCTTAGCACTGTTGCTCGGTTCCTAAATAGCCTTTTCAAACAAGTGAAGTACCAGTTCCCCAGACACTACAGGAGAAGGAAAATGCACATGAACTCCAGCAAATCAGCAGCAAGACAGTCTATTTTAGAAGCTGAGCTTCAGCTAGTAAACTCTGAAGATTTGCTGTTTTAAAGATGAACCAGGAATATATGGAAATTTGTACCTTTTGCACAAATGTGAACCAGAATGCACAGGGCAATCCATATGTTCTGTGGGATAATGCATTTGCTTACCTTCAGGGAAATCAGAGAGGCTTTGGGCAGAGGAGTGCAGGCAGACACGTGTTTTTTCTGCCTGCACCCTGAGCTGGCAGGAGAGGAGCAAGCTCCCGTCTGGAAGTTGCACCATCACAGTAGTGTGGCACTGTGACACACCTAATGCACACACCCACCTCCCAGCACTTGGTCTGTGTTACAGTTCCATATTTTTCATTATAAGGCCCCATGACTTCAGTCAAACATAGGAAATGGATACAACTTCTTTGCAAGGTTATCAAATACATGAGCATCACACACTGCTGAGTTAATCACATGCCAATATTAAGTTGGAAAAAGAAGAAAAGGTCTTAATATTTTTAATTAAATTTTTATCTCTTCAAGGCTATTCTTTTGACTCACCTGCTCTCAGCTTGCTTCTCAAGGTCTGGTCCTACTCGCTCTCCAGTCACCTGTACAGTTTCCCCATAAAAAGACAGCAAATATACCATGGTATTCCAGTGTAAAACATAAGTAGAAAACTTTTCCTGACTGTAGGAAATTTAAGATTTCTTTCAAAGGGGCAGCTCTCAGGATTCTCTAATTGATACTATGATTGTTGTGAAAGAGAGAAAAAAATCAGAATTGAAACACCGGAACTTGATATTTCTAAATGTTTACTCTGATTTAGTAGCTCTTCCCTTGATGATGTAACTCATGGCAGGTAGGTAGTATCAATAAAAATATTTTAATTCACACAAAGGTAATCTCAGTTACAGAAAGTTTGAAGTCGTGCTTCCTTGGCACAGCTTAAAGACTCAGCAGAACTGCCTAAATATTAGAAATAGCAAGCAACACATGATCTCCTTTCTACCTGTTTATGATATTTCAAGAAGTTTCAGGGGCAAAAAAATAATTATTAAATATTTATGTATAATATTTAAATGTTACATTTAAAATAAAAAGATATACAACAGCTTTGGCCACAAACCAAGCGCTATAGCCAGCTGCCCAGGACTGGTGGGTCTCTCAACTCACTCTCGGAGGTGAATATAATATCCAGAAAGTCAGAATTCTCTGACTCTGGATCACATATAGTTTGACCAGGATGGTAGCACAAATGACCCCAACCTCCATTTTATGCTGTGGTTAGTTTAATCAGCTGTGGAAATGGGGCTGTAAGAGGAACGGGGCCTCTGTCAGGGGCTGTAAACAGCTCTTCTGAGCCACTTCACTGTCTCAAGGATGTTTCAGATAGTGCTGTGTAATCACAGTCAAACAGCAGAGTTGAGAGGAACTGACATAATATTCAAGTATTTGTTTTCACTCTGAATAAGAAACAGATGAAATATGCAGAATTAAAAAAAAAAGTAAATAAAAATACTTGGAACGATATCTAAAGAGTGCACACAAAACAGAAGAAAGCACTTTCTCTGTTTGCTTTGAGAGTAGAAATAAAAAATGCAAGAAAGTTGGAATGAGATATAAAAATGCAGAGGAGGGAAAAACCCACAGAGGTGTTCCTAACATAAGAAGGGTATGAAACTGTTGGAGCAAGTCCAGAGGAGGGCCATGAAGTTGATAAGAGGACTAGAGCACCTCCCCTGGAGTGATAGGATGTGGAGTAACAGGTACAAATTGAAAGAGAGGAAATTTAGGTTAGATTTTAGGAAGAAATTCTTACTGTGAGGGTGATGAGACACTGGAACAGGTTGCCCAGAGAAGCTGTGGATGCCCCAACCCTGGCAGTGTTCAAAGCCAGGATGGATGGGGCTGTGAGCAGCATGGTCTAGTGGGATGTGTCCCTGCCCATGGCAAGGAGGGTTGGAACCAGATGATCTTTAAGGTGCATTCTCACCCCTTAACCCCTCTGTTTAGGGAAGTGGAAGTGTTCAAGAGGCGCCTAGATCTGGTGCTGGGTGATCTGGTTTAGTGGTTTAGGGGTTACAGTGGTAGTGCTGGGTGGACAGTTGGACTTGATGACCATAAAGGTCCCTTTCAACCTTGACGATTCCACAAACATTCCATGTTAAGCTATAAAATAATTTCTAAATGGATTTGGTGAGACCAAAGAATTTGCTTTTATCTTCAAACCAGAACCAACAAAACGGGATGCCTGCCCTGAGGATGCCTGCCCAGAGCTGTCCTTGGTGCCCACCACTGCCTACATTTTGCCGCCAGGCTCGGCCTGCACCCACCCCAGGGCAGGGGGAGCCTGCACGGCCCCGGGGGAGCTCTGCGGGCACACGGCTCTGTCCGCCCAGTGACAGGGCACAGGAGGGCGCAGCGCTGCCCTCGGGCGCCTGCCCCAGCCCCAGCCCAGCCCAGCCCCAGCCCCAGCCCAGCCCAGCCCAGCCCCACACGCGCCCCCGCCCTCAGGGCCGGGGCGGCCGCTCCATGGCCGGTGTGGCAGCGCCCCCCGGCGGCCGCGCCGCCCCCGGTGCCCGGCATGGCGGGTCCCTCAGCCCCGGCCGTGGGGACGCGAGGGTCGAGCCCCGTCTCCGCAGAGTGTCCGCCCTGCTCTCCCTCCGGATGGGCGGTAAGGACCTCGGTCATTTTAAACAGCGAAAATAACAGTGTGCGGGCCCCGCAGTGCAACCGGCGGGAGCCCACATCAAATGTCCGTGCTTAAATATTACCTGTAAAACACAGTTCGTATTTGTTATCATGAAACTTAAGATGACTCTTGTCAGGGAGAAACAGACACCTTGAAGCAAAGTCATGGGTGTGTGTTTCTGGAGGAAAATAGGTTTATCTGATGGGCTATGACCAACTTTGTTGCTGTTTTTGTACGGAAAAAGCCACATTTACTGCATGAATATAAAATTTGATGAACTGCAAAAAATCGTATAATGAGACTGCGAGTCAACTTCTTTTAAAATCTTTTGACTTTACTACATTTTAATTACTATAAAATAAATTTTCCCTTAATCTGTAAACCATGTCACTTATCAGATGGCAACACATCTGTAATTATTATTCAAACCCAGTATAAAGCAAGGTTCTCTCAAAGGAGAACCATGCAGAACAAAATTAGAAAAATGAAAAGATGGGATGACATCCCACTGTACACCTACCGAACATTTAAAGGCTAAGTTCTTGTAAATGTCAGTCCTTTCAGGAAAGTCATATTACCCCCACGATTTACTTAGTGTCTGCTGTGTGGCTGCACACAAGTTACATCAATTGGTCCATTTCATACTGGCAATCACTACTTTGTTGCTGCACAAATAAACATCCGTCACTGAAGGTATGGAAATAAATACATGTTCATTACATTTATCTAAATAAAATAAGTTGGCTTTTGGTGCTTATGCCTACCTGAAAACAATGAACTGTAGTTCTACATAGGGATGTTTTTGGACTGGCAACTACAAAGAAGGATGTCACAATGAGTAGAAATGATTTTACTTGTCAGTCATGATTTTTAAATTAGTTCCTATAATGTGTGCTAAATATATCTACTATATCTTAAGATACCTCTTAAAAAACAGACAAAATTTTAGGCTTACTAATCACTTTTTGCATTCTCCATCCTCATTGAACACTGCAGGTTATTATAGATATGGAACAGACAAAATATTGAGAATAAACAAGAAAAGGAGTTAGTAAATACAAAATACACTACATTTTGTGTAGAAATCCAGGCTGCAGAATTCCAGGAAACTGCTGAGGAAGGTAAAATATATCAAGCCTTTTCAAAAACAAACTAAAAATAATCCCATTTCTACTGACATCATTAAACTCGTTTATTGAGCAATTAGGGCACTGTCAGCTCTTCCAACATGCTCCAGAAATCACATGGAGAACCTCAACATGAAGTGACAGATTCATCATCAATGGAAGCATCTCAAACCCACCGTGTACTTCTTTGTATAGTCATCCAAGCACAAACATTAGTTCGTTTTTTCCTAAAGGAATTGAAAATAAGTGTTTCTATTTATGTCATCAAAAGATTCTTTTGCCCACTTTGCATAACTTGATTATCACACTACTTAGCAGCTGAGGCTGAGGCTGACTCTAACACTGCAAACAGTGGTCCCTCTCCAGCAGGAGGGGAAGGCTCTTGGTCACAGTAACCATTCCTCCCGCTGCACTCAGAGGTAGCTCTGAGATCACATCTGCAAATCATTCAGATAAGTGACTTTGGTTCCACATAAAATAATGTCTTACAACTGTCCAGTTCTGGAATTTATATGTGGTTAGCGTGATAAATGTTAAATGATCTTATATATATATACACACCAGACAAAGTATAATCATGGGGTCAATGAAAAATGATAGTGAGGAATAGATATTGGATGATAGCAAACAGAACATTTGTTGAGCAGCTCATTTGTAGCTGTCTGCAGACAGGAAAGGGAGGGTGAGAGCCTGCCCAGTGTTAGAGATAACAGCAGTATCAGCTATAAAAACTCTAGGTGTACTAAAAGCAAACAGAGCCTGAAGTCCAGATAATATATATCTGTAAGTTTTTAGGAGAGGTACATCTGCAATCCTTTCACTGACATTTTCTAGAAGTTCACAAGAGTCAGGAAGAGATTCCTGAAGATTAAGAAGTAGCAGATTTGAATCTCACATTTTCAAGAGGGCAAAGGACAGGAAACTATAAACTAGCAAATGGAACATTGTTTGTAGATAAACCTGAACACTGCTTAAGTGATTTGGCTAAAGAACACCTGGAAAGGTTCCCTCCGATCAAGGAAAGCTAGAATGGTTTATAATTCATTATATTGTTTGAGGTCTTTAGAGATATTACTGCCATTGGTGTTCTTTATAGGTATGATGACTGCTGTGAAATACATCCATTTGTATCATAATAATGTGAGCATGGTTACTGTGAAGCAACAGCACATACTATGGGTTTTCAGTGCTCCAGCTGCAGTTTCTGTGGAGCTGCAAGGTTAAATGTGAGACAGAAGCCACTCTTATCACTGGTAAGAAAGAGGTTAAAAAACAGAGACTATTAGAATGCCTTTTTTCTATGGATAGAAATTCTTCTTTTTCTAAAATTCTATTTTCATCAACATTTGGGAACATTATATTAAATTGTTTTTAGAATAAGTATTTTATTCTTCCCTTGGTATATTGTACAGCAACTCAAAGAATCCTAGTATCTTGCAATCAGAGCAAAATTGATTTCAGTGGAAAAGTCCACTGAGATGATAACAGATCCCCTTCCAACCAAAACTGAGAACTTGGGGCGGGGAGATGAACACATCTGCACCTCACACAGACCTTCTGCAAAGCCAGTTGTGTATTTGGTGTTACTCTCAAGAGTGCAGGGTAAAATGGAGCTGCAGTGGGAACAGGTGTTTCTCCACCTATCCTGCTTGCTGAGGTGAGGTTTTCTTCCAGGCTTTACCATCTCAGGCAGAGACAATGTTTTGGTGGGACTGTCTTCTTACAGATTTTTTTCTCTTCTCTCCTGACAGTTGTTCTCCAGCCGTTATTTTTATTCAAGTAATCCATACTGCACTTTCTTCCCCTTCTGTCAGGATACCAATTTTGCTTTCTCCACCAACCCCAGCCTTTTGAGTCTGGATGCTGCTGTGCAAAGCAGACCTGTCGGGGAGGCTGCTCTGCTGGTACATCACAGATTCACATACAATCAGATTTTCCAGTCCTAAAAGATACTGTGTTTGAGGAGCAAAGAGCAACTATGATTTCTGGACACTTCCCACCTTCTAGCAATCTGATCAAACAGGGCTGGCTGCCAATAAAGAAGGAAAACAATTTACTACCACTGTGTATTGGAACATACTGGAAAATTGCTTACTGCTCAGCATTGTCATTAATTCAGCAATAGATATTTATACGGTTTCCATTTTCACAGGCTAAGGGCCAAATTCATCCCAGATGTAAATTCATTAGTGCCAATACAGCTACACTGAGAATAAATTTGGCCCCGTGATTTTAGGCATGTGGGGATTCTACTGTAATCAATGTCTCTCTTTGTGCCAAACCATGAGAAGGCCAATCTTTTGGAGTCACCTAACAGATCTTCCCTAACCATTCTTCAGCAGAGGTTGTTTAAAATTAACCAACTCAAGATTGGTTACCTCTTCTGACCAGGAGCTCCACAACTGAGAGCACTTTTCCTGGTACAGTGTGAGCCAGGGACAGAAGAAGGAGGCATGTACGGCCCCATAGCTGTATCCCCCCATCCCTCCCTCAGGGTTAATGCATGGCTAAAGCCCAGGCAGACTGTGTGATAATTCACTCCAACCACCTCAAATGTGGTAACCATAGTTGTTCTAGGGGCAGAGAGATCAAATAAGTGATCCTAAGAGGGGAAGATGGATTAAAATGTAGCAAGCAGAACTGTCATGAAGGCAGTGAAGAATACAGAGCACCAAATGTTCCCAGAATTTTCCTTATAGATAATTTACTGTGTAAAATTCAAATAGAATATCTGTCAGGCATTGTATAAATGGAAGCAAACCTATTTTGTGTGCCCAGGCTATCAGGACTTTTTAAAAGTACAGTGATGTCTCTGACACTGCACTCCAGCCTGAGTATTCTCAAGCTACTCAAGGTTTCATTCAGGTACTTGCCAGTGAAAAGTGCTGTTAGCATTTT
Organism: Lepidothrix coronata; assembly: GCF_001604755.1. NCBI lineage: Eukaryota > Metazoa > Chordata > Aves > Passeriformes > Pipridae > Lepidothrix > Lepidothrix coronata. Next base: position 254,787 of record NW_016690239.1, on the reverse strand, counting down.
ATGAAGAGTTAAATTTCTGAAGCCAGAAACTCTGCACTCAGTCTAGGCCTCAGTATGCTCAGTACCCAGTGTTCCTCCTGTGAAAGTTCCTCCTAATGAAAGTTTGAACAGCTTCTATAAAAACACCATTGATCAGGTTTTTCTATCCATAGCTCAGATGTGTCTTTCAAGACTCTATTGTGCTTTGGTGCTACCAGTGATGAGGATAACTTCATGCTTGTGTTTAGTCAATCCTTACATTGCCAAGCTCAATTTCTCTTCTGAGGCAGTTAATTGATCTTCACACAGTCTTCTAATTTCAGTGTTACACTCAGATTAATGACATTTATTCGCTTCATTAGAGTTCTCTATGTGTATCAGAACACAGAATCAAGCTCAGATCTGGATCTAATTTAATTTCAGAATATTGGTATTTCCTTTTAAAAATTTGTTCTTTATCAGAGTTTGTACCAAAACAATACATTGTTTTTATCTGTTGCACAAAATGTTACATTTCACTCTCCCCACTCATTTTCGTGTTACTGCTCTGGGCCTGGCCTGAGTTTAAATGATTGAAGTTAAGCAAGTGCTTAAATATTTCAGGAGGCGAGATCCTCAGGCCGCACAGAACTACTGAAGAGATAAATAAGGCTTGTTTCTCTTTTAAAGAAAGGTGAATGAGTGATGCTCATGAGAGTGTTTAGTGTCATGGAATTACTCAGGGCTTATTCTTGGACAGGAACTTTCTGTGGTTAATTTTGAAGACTTAAATTTATAGAGGAAAAAGCAAAGAACTATGTAAGTACATATTTGGGTTGGATTTGTTTTTGCATTTTCTTTCTGTTCTTAAGTTCAGTATCTGAAGCTGGAAATTTCAAGCAGTTTCTGGAGTGTTCAGAGGTTAGTCCTGTCCACTGGCATGGCTGGTGGCAGATCCACAATGATGGGAGGTCCCTGTCAGAGGAGGTTTTCTGCAGGCTTTTTACAATGCTAAGCAGGTTGGTAGCTCACCCTTGTCTTAGGGGCCCCAGCTTAGGAGCTGTGGAGATGTGCTCTGTGTCAAGAGTGCTGTGATCTGTTGCCACCTGCTCCCAATCCCTTCTAGTCTTGAATTCTTAACAGACATTTTCTGGATCAGACTATCCCTCTTCCAGCTTTGCAGCAGGTCAAGGCAGGGAAAGGAAGAGAGTAGAGCGGGGTTAAGGTACACAAAATTCCCCTCCAGGTAGTGACCCTTCTCGAGGTATCTCTTTCCTTTGGAGATTAGGATATAGTTCGTCCTGTGAAGATTGCTTCTCCATGTGCTGTGGCAGTGACACATTGCTGGAGAGCAGGGCAGTGGGCTGGGGGCAGAGTGGAAGCCAGTGTTTGCTTTGCAAGGGAGAAAATGTTCATCTTTTCTGATTTCCTTCTTTTTACAATGACAAGGAGTTGTTCAAGGGGTTTCTTTCTCATGAGTTTTAGCACTGGATGGCATGGGTAAGTGTTTTCTTTACCCTTCTCCTATACATTGTCAAAAGACAACATCTTACTGGGCATTTGTGGCTGTCCTCACATTCTGCACCAGAGATGGTTTAGCTATGTCACATTTGGTCCATAATTTATGGTTTTAGCTTCTATCCTTTTTTTTTCATCTTTCTGATGGTTTATTTTATTTTTTGTGTTTTTCTCAAATGGCTCTTTTTTCAAATGTTAAGAGGCTGTTTTCATATTGGTGTGTTTATATTTTCAACGTCTGTTTATTTTACTGCAAAACACTCCAAATGGCCTGGCAAAAGAAGTAGCAACTTTTATGGCCATTACTTTAATTATTCTGATTTTTAACTTACAATGTATTTTTATGTGACTCGAGAGATGCAAACAGAAAAAATTCCAGGCAACACTTAATCAAATAAGTATTACTTTGTTTAGCTGTATTATCAACAAGAAGTCTGGTCTTGGCTCACTGCAAGCTGACTTTTATATTTATCACCAGAGGCTTTCAAAATTTCAGCCTACTTATTTTCAGGTAATGACACTCCAATATCCTGGCTTTCACTAAGAATGCAGGAAGACATTCTTTTTTCCTTTTGAACCTAGGGGATTTTAATTACAAGAGAATTTTACTGAAAAGCTGGTTACTTTATGATTTGGATCCAGATTGCCAAACATAACTTCTGTGACTTCATTAAAATATTTCCCTCTCCCCATATACTTTACGTAGTGTGGCTCTGCCCATCAGCTCAGGCTCTTCTGGCACAGCAAACACTCTCTGAGATGATGTGTTGCCAATGCATTTCCCCCTCTGTCCAAAGTACACTGGATTCAGCCCTATTTTTGCAATGGATTTAAGTGAATAAAGAATCAATTGAGCTTCAAAGTTTATGAATTCATAATGGAACAAAATTCTTTTCAGACTCTTGTTCAAGTGTTCTCTCGTTGGTGCTGGAAAAATGTGCAATGATACAGCAACGGGTTTTATGCACACTGCAACTCCTTTTGCAGTGCAGCTTCTCAGGGCAGCCACACCCTTCGTTTTAATAGACAAATAGACATGCACAGCTAGGAAAGAGCATTCAAGTAAAAGCAGTTCATTCATGTGATGCAGATTTTGTAATGAGCATTTCATTGTGTATCCATCAGATTTATGTTCATAACAGCCCAATATTATGTTATATATGAGAACCACCTTTCAGTTGTGTCTTAGCGTAAACCACTTATCACTCAAGTGTAGGAGTGCTTTCAGTTGACCTTTTGCTCTCACATCCTTTGATGGATTTTGTGTCCATGTGGGAACAAAAAGTCTATGGCAATGATGGTGTCAAAAAACAGCAGAGAAGAAATTCTTCAGCATAAATATTTGATATACTCTATGGTTATCCTGCTGTGAATCTCTGACTGCAACACCAGTATTCTTGTTCTGGGGGCCCAGTCTGCCACCAGCACCTTCTTTCTGTATCACTTTTCTCCCTTTCATTCTTTGTCATAAACTTTTCCGTGTGTAAAAGAAGATAATAGACATTTCTTTGGCACCACATCTAGCTGTATCTTCTTAGGGACTTAGTGTATGCAAACTGACTCCTCTACTTATTGCCTGAGTTTTTCTCATTTGGACTCAGAGCTGTTCCTCAGAAAAGGCTTTTACAGTAATGGAAACCCTCTTTTTGCTCTTTCCATTCAGGTTTTTTCCTATAGACTTGACTTTCTAAGGGACCTATTATTAGCATTCTTAAAAAAAAAAATGTGAATGGGAGAGCCATAAAAACAGTAAAAAAATCTCATAAGGCAAGAAAAATGTGGGCCTCACTGAAAAGTGTAATATTATGTAACACCTGTAGGAGAAAAGATGGAAAGTTTTGTAGTTTCACATATGACTTGACAAAGTTACAGATTTAGAGGTAGATGAGTATTGGGGTTTATGTTAAATGTTGTACATAGCCTATTTTTATTTGCTCTGTTTGGGCTTATTTGTGTAAAATGGATTTTTGTTGTGCAGTGGTTTGTGAGAGGCATTTCAAAAAGGAAAAAATGAGGTGGTAACAGTTAAACTCTTTCTTTTGGGACTATTCTGTAAAAAGCCACAATGATTAAAGTGAGCTTAATGATGGCTATTCTGATATACCTGAACACAATTTTCCATTCAGTGAGGGAGAGTTGACCACATCTGAGACTTTCTTAAGAGCAGGGCCCAAATAAAGTAACTTATTGAACTGAAACTAGAGCTGGGACTGTTGTGCAAACAGCTGAGGAAAGTATAGGTGCTGGTAAGCCAGTTTGGAACATTAAAAGGCACAGTATGCCAGTCTAGCTCCAACCCCATAAATTATTTTACAGTGGCAGGAGGTCTGTGGTAGTGTTTATGTTTTCTCTCTGATGTCCCTTTATTTCATTTTTACTATGTATGATAGATGTCATGTTTTTATTAAGCAGTGTTTTCAGAACTGCTTCCCTCTAGATAAAGAATCAGTAAGCCAGAGAGCAGTGGCCATCCCTTGGGAGCTGCAGCAAGGAGGGCTTGGGGTGGAAGGCTCCACCACATATTTTCAAGGACTGAACTTTTTTTATGCAAGGGAAAATGAGGAATTTGGAAGAAACAGCAGGGCTCTGTAGTCCTTAGGCAACATCTAAATAATCAGACTTGAAACAAGTTCCTGCATCCAGACTGGTAAGTCTCTTACCAGTGTGAGCTGTGGATGTATGGCTTGACCAGTCCTCTTTGTCTTGCCATTCACTGTGTTTTTTGCAAGACGGGAAACCAAAGCCCATGTTGGAGCATGCAAGCCAATTCCACAGTGAGGGATCAATGACCACCACACATTCATCTCTCCTGCCTGTCTTTGGATCGTACCGTAGCTAACAAACCCAGGCTCTTCTTATGCTGCCCATAGGCTTCCTGTGTCCAAGAACCATTTGCAGCCTTTGCAGCGCTCTGGCCCAATTGGGAGCAAGGTCTGTCTGAGCAGACTTGTGGTCCCAGTAGCCCATGGTCTTGTTTCCCAGCCTCCCACAGGGTCCCCAAAGCATAATGCTGTCATGAAGGGCTACAGTTCTTTTTACAGACCCGTCTAAATCAGCTGTAAAGTTGCCTACAAAATATTAACATATTATTATTATTTAACATGTTATTATTATTTAAAATAATAATAACAAGGATCAATGCTTTTTGAAGAAAAAACTGAAATCTGCTAAAACATGAATATGTCCAACTAGATGTGCAATCTATGCAGTCTTACATTGTAGGAAAAAAATTAGAACAGAAAGTTCTGAATTGTTTTACAAGCGAAATATCTAATCAAGAGCTCAGTCATTGAAACAACACATTCTTTTGGAAATGTAATAATTAGATTATGGAACTACATTAGATAAGCAATAAGTACTCAGGAAAAAATTTAACTACATAGGAAATTACAGTTTCTCTTTTATAGTCATTACACATGCTGAGGATTCATAGCTTATTCTGCAAGACATGAATAAATAAACTAAAGGTTTTAGAATAGGGTTTTAATTAATGTTTTTGTATTTAAAGACAAAATAACATGAACATTGAAATTTTTTTGGGTTTACAAGGATGTTATTACGACTGGTAGATGTAAAATTTAAAAGACAAACTACCTCCTGCAGAGATTGCATTTCATTTTATGGCATTCACCTGATAGCTTGCAATCCTCAGTTTGGAGTTCATTCAGCAGTATTAAAAAGCCAGCTTCTGAACCTGAGTGCCCAAAAACCCCACACATGTAAAATCACACCTACAATCTCTGAGAGCTCGTTTCCACTCCTTCACTGTAAAACCTTAGGGTTTGAAAATAAAACAACTTTCAAGCCTTAAAAGTGAAATTCACTTCGCCTGCATGAAATCATAGTTATCAAATTTTTTATGGGTGAAGTATAGCAGGGGAAAGGGAGGAAAAAATTTACACTCCAGAAGTGTGGGTTCAAGTCAGGAGGTCCCACACAGTCCTTTCCCCTTCTTCCCTCTCTTGCAGTTGCTCCTTTTTCTGGCCTATTGACGGTATCAGCAGCTGGAATTCTTCAATGCACATGAAAAGCTAGGACACTTGAGAGCTCAGACTGCCTACAACCAGGAGCTCTTTCTCCAGCCAACTGTCTTTCCTGTCTCCCTGGGCTCCCATCCATCCATACTTACCTTGAGACTTCCTTGGGATTAGTTGGCTGACTAGGTGAACCATTTAGGTCAATACAGAGCTCCTGAAGGTTGGAAGAGCTTTTCCAGTCAATTAGAGATTTAAACTCAAGGTGGGTCCCTTAAAACAAGCAGGATAATATGAAGTGGCAAAATGACTGTAACTGGAGAAAATCTGGGACTGGTGCTAGACGAAATTGTTGGGATTCACCAGCAATGGTAAGAGCAAACCCAGATTGTCTAAAGTAGATTTCAACAAATTGCATTAATACAGACCTTCGACAGCAGTAGGGTGAAAACTGGACATTAAAAGGATGTGTGCAAGAGGTACTATCAGAAATTAAATAAATAGAGGTTGGTCTATGGATGTAAAAATGTCATGTCTTTATGGGAAAGTATCATTAGATGAAACTGGCTGTTGCCATTGCCAGAAAGGACATTGCAAATACTGTAATTAAAATGCAGAGATTCTTTTTATCCATCTGCAAATACATGACTTTTAAATAAGGTACAAACTCTGAGAGCTGTCAGAAGTACAAATGCTATCTTTGCTATGGGATGGAAATTGCAGGAAAGCCAAGGAAAAAATATAAATTACATGTGCATGAATCTGATTTTAGAACATTATTGAGATGAGATAGTGTTAGATAAGATTTGCAAAGGCTGCAACTGCTGGTGAAATCCTGCAGAAATAAATTCAGACTGGGAAAGATTGTACTGGATTGTCATTCTGGTTTAGCACAGTGGTAGTCCTGAATTGTTGTAGGAAACTGCTATGAAGAATATATTAATGTAATTAGTGGAGGAAACAAGATAGAAGTGATGTTTTATAATAGTCTAAGATGAACAGTGACATTAGGAAAGCAGTGTTAGATGTATGCCAAAATTCAGGCCAAATTAAGCAACAATTTTCATTATGTGGTACAGGAAAATTAGCTCCTGGGAACAAAGTAACTGTAAATTTGTGCATGTTGGCTGGAAAAAAGTCTCTTCAGCATTTCCTAGACTATTATCCTTGCTTCTCTGAGGTGGCCTTGCTTAAAGAAAAGTATGAGTGATTGTGTATACCCAGTTTGACTTTGCTACATACGTTTTACTTGTCCTGGAAGTGTTTGAGTGTAACTGTGGGGCACAGAACATGATTTTGAGTGCTTCATAAAAAAACAGGCTTTTAAATACACCTTCTCATTTACATGACCCCCTGTGACAGGTTCTTGGGGGAATGATATCGGAATTATAAAATGTCCAAGAAAACAGTTGTGGAGTCAGACACTGATCACTGTTTAGCACTTTGATGATAGAAAAACATAGAAGCCAGTTCTGTGGATGCTGCCGTGGGAGACCTGTTTCCCTTTAATCACTAACACTAATTTTTCAGACATTTTGATCTGGACAATGCACTTGCCGGGCCAGCAATTGGTATTGCTGGTGGTTCTTCTAGTTGGGCAAGGAGAAGTTGTGGCTGAAAAGATGTGGCTGAAAGATGAGGAAGACAATGTCATCTCTAAAGCCAAAACAATTTAGTATGCACAGCCTGGCACTGTCTGGGGTAAAAGATGAGACTCTGACACAGAAGCATAACAAAATGTGTGCTTCATTTGTGAACACTTACACTGACTTTTAACTTATATCCTGGGAAAATTGCCAAATGAAACAATGGGTTTAATCTTGGGGGACTAATACCAAGTGCTGGATTTAGATTTTAGTTTTCTGAATTTACATCTTTTTTTTCCATGTCTTGCTTCCTTCTGTCATTTTTAACAAACACTTAGAATGTGACAAAATCCCTGGTGCCCAAGTTTCAGTTCCACACAGAGTTAGCCGCTAACTTAGACCCTTACATGACTTACAATAATTTGGAGAAATGTTGGTGTGTTTTGAGTAACTAATGATTACATTACATAATTCTGCAACTGATGGTGCTTATAATCAATTTACTTTACATATTTAAGTAAGAAAAAGTTTGTAGTATCAGAGAGGAATTAAGTGAAACATTTTGCACCTAAATTATATTCTTTCACAAGCAAAATAGAAATATAGCTATCTGTGAAGATAAAGAAGATGTTCAAAATAACTTTTAAAAGTATCTTGCATGTTGATAAAGTCACTAGTTGTTTTTATTATATGTTACCATTAAGATTTAAGCTAAAGTTTTCACACCTGCAGGCTATGAAATAAGTGGCTATACAAAAGAGTACTGCTGCTTGCTCCAGACATTGCCAGAATCCTCAGCATCAAATACTCAGTCTTGGATCAAAGGCTCAGCAGTTACACATTTGTCAGTTCTTCCCTGACAATAGTGTTGCAGAGAGAGTGCAGGGGACCTTCCTCATGGTTGTGCTGTTCTCTTCACCTGTACCTTATTAGAGGAAAAAGGTTCCAGCACGAGAATCCAATATTTTAAGGAATGTAACAGACCTTTTCATCTGTGGAAGTATTTCCTGCTCTACATTCTCTGATACAGCCTGTTGTTCAGAGACAGTCCTGGGTAAAGACTGCGTTTATGATATTTTCTAGCTGTGTTCTCAGTGTAGAAAATTCAACATTTAGCCTCCAGCCTAGCTGGAGCAGTTGATGGTCAGTCCATACATAAATTCTTAGATCTTTTCACAGATGAAATTTTGAATGGTTGGGTTTTTAGTTATGGTAGAGTGGGCTGGAATTTTGTTTTTTACACTTCCATCTCAAAGCCATTGCTGTTTTCCCAGTAAATTGTTTTCTGCTTAGTCCTGCTGCATAGTTGGAAAATAAAGGGAAAGTTATAATGCTTTGGCCCCAAATATGGTAGTCTCGTTTTCAGGAATCTTCACAAGAACATACCCACTCTGGTGGCTGCTGTTATCTCCAGAGAATATCAATATGCCAATAATCCCATGCTGATTTTTACTTCAGAACTTTACTGAAGATTTAAACCCTAGGAAGAGTGCCTGTGTGGTCCTGCATCCTTTTCCTGAGTATAAGCATTATGCACTTCATACAGCAACGTGCCATGTGTGAAATTGCCTTTTGTTACAATTTATATTTCTTAGACTATGAAAAAAATCCTGGTGGTGTCTTTCACCCCAGAGAGCCTTTTGTGTGCAAGGGGGTCGTGGTGCAGAGCATGGACTGGCACAGCCTTACCTTGACACACATCCAAAGGGGTGTGGTGTACAACTTGGAAGCGCTGCTGTGCATCTTAGGGCTCCATCCTGTCCCAGCAGGTCTGCCAGCTTGGATCACAGGATGTGCTGGCTGCTCAGGGCTCTCTTAAACATGAACTCTGTATGGGAGTGTCTGGATGTCTTCAAATAGCTTGTCTACTTTTCAGGAACAAAATTTTTTTCCCCTAGTAGTGCTTTTGAAGATTAAATAAGTGTGAAATAGCCATTTATATGATTCCTGTCTATAAAAGATGTTATCTGACTGCTGAGCTTCCCTCCCCTGTTTGCTAATGAGAGTCAAGTCCTTCAATTCATGGTGCTAAATTTACTGTAATTAATTATATCTCTGTTCCAGTGGTGTCTTTGTAATGGGTAATAATTGCATGCTCTACATAGACAGATGTTCCTTCATTACTGTCCCAGGCGTGCCTAGGCTGGGATATGAATAAACTCACAGAGGTGATTGAAGACTGAAGATTCAGCTTTATATTGCAGCAAGGAATCACACCTCTACTTCATTTTTTTTTTTTTTAGGAACTTAATTCTTTTTTTTTAATATTTCTTTTCATAGGCTAAGAAGTACAAAATGCAACAAAAAACAATTTCACACATGACACGTTGCTGTAGGAAGTGCACGATGCTTATACTCAATAGATACTGTACAAGAGAGTTTTACAAAGCCATTAGCATTAGAGGTGTTCAGGGGAAGCACAATACTGGTTGATTTTGTTCCCTGCTTTGTTTTGCAGAGGGATGAGTGGGAAATGAATTTCTGTACCACTGAATACTGTAGGTTTAGTATCTAGATATCTAGGTTTTTAGGTCAATTGCAAAATTTCCATCTGAAACCTGTTTCTTAGAATACCTCAACAGTATAATAATTATCTCCTGTTACTGTTAAAGAAAAATACCAGCATGGCATGTCCAAAGCTCATGGATGACAGACTCTTGGTTCCCCTGGCAGGGCAATGAAACCCTCCCTGGAGCCCTGTAGGGCTACTGATCACTGGCAGAGCAAACCATGGCTGTGCCCATGACTGGACCTGTTTAAGTGAGCAGTCTGTGTTACAGACCTTTGTAATACACAGTTTGAGTGTGAAGAGAGTGAATTATGCTATTTGCTGCACATGTAACTTGCTTTCTAGTGAGCAGATCCAGTTAGGACTAAAGATCCCTCAGTGATTTTCCGAAGTTTGTTGCCGGTTTCGTAGATCAGCTTATATGTCACTCAACTTGTTTCTTCATTTCTTTGATTGTAGATCAGGGGACTCAAACCTGACTTGTTGTCAACTGCTGGTAAAAAGCACTACAGAGAACTAGATGCTCTTTTAATTAACATGGAGTATGACATCTGACTTCATAAAAATCTACTGCTGAAAAGTAGTATGCAAAACTAGGTGCTTATATAATTAACATTGTTTATTCAGTTTGTACAAATAAAAATAACTATTTGCATTCTGTATCTTACAATGGTTCTCAGTGGTAGAACTTCAGTGTTATTAAAGAACCCTCTGTAAATATATTTAAAGTTGGGGTTTTTTCCCCTTAACATACTTGAACCATACTTGATGAAAAGGAAGGATTTCTGGGTTGTGTCTTGTATACCAAAGAGAAATCTGGAAAACAGTTGTTAACATTTTAAAATGGACTTACGAACTCTTGAAAATATGAGCTTTCCCTGAAGTTTGGCAGGAGAGCATACCCTTTTACTAATCTGGCTTGCAGGTGATTTTGTGTTTATTAAGCTCAAACACTGTATTTCTGAATTTTTTAAGTGGTGAAATGCCTGTGTTTTTAGCCCTGTAGCTATACTTCTTGAGATTTATTTATTCACAGAGATTTCTCTTTCAGTTTTGAAAATGTAACTTATATTTCTTATATTTGCTAAAAGTAGAATTTCAACATGGTATTTAGGGGAGAAAATGCCTTCTTTAAGGCTGTAAGAGAATTACAAGTTTAAATTTGTTTAGCCTCTCAAGGGAGGTTTCAGCAGGCTTGTATATTTGCCAGGTATTTTCTATATAAAAGACTCGACTTGCATCTCTTCTTTCCTGGTGTTGTGGGGAGACTGCTGCATTATGGAAACTGAACATTTTGGATATGATATTTTCCAATATCTAATCAAATTTTCAACCTGTCCGTATGAATATAACCTAAGTTGTTTTTTCCTGTTGGCCAGGAGTCATTACCAAGAACTAAATAACAAAACTCCTCCTTTGGGAAGCATATAATCTGTGGAGGGTTTCAGAGAGATCAAAAAATGGCATTTTTCCAAGTCTCATACTACAACATTTGGGAGATACTTGGATTAAAAATGTGCTTAGGTGGTGTAAGTACCAAGGAACCAGGCCAGCATGAAGATGAATTCTACATGAAATGATTCAGTCATCATTCCAGCTGTACTTTGGAGTCTGAGGCCCCTCTATCAGGCTTGTGGGTGGGTAAAAGCTAGAGAACAGTGAAGAGACAGCAGTGAAATGTAATATATTAATGAAATTAATTAATGAATTTTTTTTTTTTTTAAGAAGTGTGGAGGCTACTTTTTCTTGGTATTTATGTAGCACTGATTAACTTGAAGAATGATGTGCAAGCAGGACACACTCTGAAGAATACAGTATGAAATTTCTGTTTTTACCTACCCGGTCAGAACCTTTTCTTTTCTTGCTACTCTTCCATACTTCTGCAGGCTTGTTTTGGTTTTGGTGTTTTTTTTTTTTTTTTTTAATTTGGGAATTTTAGCTTATTTCAATAAATTGTTTAAGATCTATGGCAACTGGGGAAGTACTGAAATGATGAATTCACAAGTAAATCAGGTAATCAAGAGGAAAGCCCAAACTTAAGTCAAACTACTTAGCAATCTCTGCAGAGAGTGATTTAACCTTACTTAACATTTAACAAGAGCTTCATTTACACAAAAAATTATGCAGCTAAGATGCCAGAGCTCCTCATAAAAATCCCTGAGTCTTCCTGCAAGTCTTGCAGCAAAATCAAAGAATATTAATTTCAACTTTCTTGATCTTTCTAAGGCAAATATTTTGGACTCTTTAGGAAAAACTGAAAACTTCTTTAGAAGAGAATACCTCACTTTGTTGAAAAGTTTCTGTGAGCTTTATATTTCCATTGAAAATAAAAAAGTTTCCATTGAAAACGTTTAAAGTAAAAGCACAATTTATCCAGTTCTCTTCAGATCCATCCAGAAAAACAAAAAAGCTGACACACTCATTAAAACCACTGTGTTTCTTTAATCATTTCATAAATTGAATTAAACATCAAAGATTAAACACACATACAGAGAAATCATGTGTGTTTATGTAGAGGCCCTTAGAAGAAGGAGAGGGGAGAGGGCACAGAGCAGTCCATGGTGGAGGTGGTTCAAAAGCAGAGTGGGCTGCTCCTGTGAGGACCCCAGTGCTCACACACACCTTGCACCAGGTGTGCTCAGCATCCTGGTGGACAGTCAGCATTGCCAGTTCTACCCCTCCATGAGGACAGATTGTCATTGAGATAGGTCTGCAGACTTTGAGACAGACTTTGAGAGAGAAATGAAAATATAAACCCGATTTTGGGCAGTAGAATTTAAAGTAGAAAAGTTTTAAGTACATAGAGTGGCACATATATTTTCTCGGCCTCAAACTGGAACAAGGCATACTAATGAACACATCTTTTTCTCTTAATGAAACCTTTCACAAGCTCCTTAGGGCACAGAATTTTAATTTCCCATCATATAAAGGTCATTGACAGTGTTAAACAGCAAATAACCTTAAGTAACTACACACGTATTGGCAGATAATTAAGTATTGATCTGCTTTTTAAAATAGTACACCATTTCTCTATGATTTTAGAAACCATTATGGGTAGGGCTATTTTTCTAACTATGAACTTACTGCAAGATACAATTATGCTACAAAACATACATGCCAAAAGTACAACTACAGATTACCTATGCTGCAAAAAAAACAAAAAAGAAAGGGATACCGATCATGTAGTTGTCAGTCTCAAAACAGCCAATAGCCCACTTTTAATACCACCTCTAAATATTTCAGGGAAACTAAGCTATGAACTTGTAGGGTGCGGTGAAAGGATAAAGAGGACTGACCCTCTCAAACACTACGTACGAGTCTCGAAAACATAATGTATGTAGTTTTTGCAATGGTGTGTGGGGTTTCATTATTTTTAAGCTGGATTGCCACGTTTGCCTGTCTTTCTACAGCTTACTTTGTACTAACAAAATAGTTGTGTGATCCCATTATGCAGATTCATCACTATCACAGTGAAACATACTCCAAACCCAAAAGAAGTAGGAAAGGAAATTAGTTTGAAGTCATTTCCTGTGAAGAGCTAATGTACAACAAAGGGTGATGTTTTGCACTTTTTTCCCAAACACCTCCAGCAGGACAACATTTCATAAGAAAGGAGCTGTTAATTTCAGGCAAATGTCAAGGGGTACCCAAGGATCAAAATAAATATTCTCTGTTTTGGCAAGAAACAGGTCTCGAGGGCAGCTGTCTCCCTTCTGTACAGCTGAGGCCGAGGTAGCTGTGGGCACAGAGTCAAAAGCCATTGGATGCATTATCCTGCAATACAATTACAACGATTAAACTTATTTTCCCTGTCAATGAGAGGCAGAGAAAAGGAGGATCTTAGAAGCTTGAAATTTCCTTAATCCCATTAAGTGAAGCTCCCTCCTTTAGTCAAAACCAATCACATCTCTACTGGGATTTTATGATGTAAAGCATCTTAAAGCTTGTTTGTGGATATTTTGTTTTCCCCAATTCCTTCCCACAAAATAAAGCTGAAGCACAGAGTCAGGCAGGGCAGTGGCTGCCCAGCCAGCTGGACAGGAGGCATGGCAGGAAGTCCAGTAAATGCTTCGAAAGTGAGTTAAGGTTTGTTCCTGAAACACTAATCTCCCTTTTTCATTCAGAAATCCTCACAGGATCAGCTTTGCTGACTTGAGGGGGGGAAAAGGAAAACTTTTTCTTCCTGTAAATACTTAAGCAGAAAGGAAATTTCACAGGGGAAAATGATTGTCATAAAGGCCATAAATCTTTAAGGAGCTTAGTAATACAAAGTGTCTGGAGTTAAAGAATCTTTTAATATCACCTTAGAGAAACTAGAGGTCCCAATCCTCAGCCTTCCTGCTCTTAAAGCTACCTTCCCTCTGACACTGAGAGAAAAATGTGGGAATTATTACTTTCTTGCATCATTGCATAGAAAAAATAGCCCATGACATTCACATATCTGGCCACACAGGCACCAAACAGTCCCGTAAGTGGCCCCTGAGTGCGTATAAATCCTGCAAGCCCATGTTCTATCAGCACAGACTATACATTTCATATCTTTCCAGCCACCTCTGTTCTCACAATTGGCTAGTGGATGGTATAAACCACAGTCTACATTTTAAAAGGGAAAACAAGGATTTATTTTTTTTTTGCAATGGTCTGGAAAATAATAGCGATTGGTTTAAAAGTGGGAAATAAAGTGGGAAATAACATGAGTGAAATTAACTTTAAAACTTAGTTTGAGTTGGTTTTCTTCACTTCCTTTCACCCACTTTCATTATCAGAAGCTTTGCATTGGGATTAAATTAATTGGAAGTATATTTCTGATCCTGACAAGACATTTAGACTGGATAAGGATGAACAGTATCTTTTTCAGCTTGTGGAATGACGTAATTTGCCACTGCCTGTAAGGTCTCCTTGGTAGAAATAGAAAGATCAACTGCAAAGGTTTCTTTGACACTGAAATCAGTCATCAGTCTGAATGCTGGGGGAAAAAATGTAGTAAGTTTGGTTCAAGTATTTCCTAAAGGCTAAACCCCACTCCTCTGATAGGCCCCAGATTGGAAAGATTCATACATATTCATAGCAATTATTAAAAGATTCCTCCAAAACTCTTCATAAAATGAGAAATCCCAGACATTTTGAAGATATTGAAGTAAATACTTCTCATGCAATTGGGATCTACTACAGTTTAAATTTCCAGAGGTGATAGACTGCTGCAGTTGAATGTCACAGGTCTTAGAGGCTAAAAAAGGCTGTAATTTCTCTCTTATATTTCAGGGTACCTAGAGACCCCAAGAAAAACCATTCCTATTTGTTGTAGCAGATATTTTGCAGAGGACAGTCTTAGTGCTGGGTTATTCTTAGCTTTGAGAGGAAATGGTTCTTCCTTTGGATTGATCTTATCTTCTGGCCCAGCTGTATTTGTTATCTGTTTATGAACCAGTGCTTCTCCTGCAGAGGACAGAGCTGAGGACACTCAGACTGCCTTTCCAGTCTTGCCTTCCGGAGACAAGACTTGATACTGGCTTCTACAAGCACCACAGTAGTTCCATACATCTGGAAGTGGAAGTAGCAAACTCATACCTCTGTGTCTCATTGTTTCCATGGAAATGGTGTCTGAGGAATAGAGTCTGTTCTGTTCCTGTCTTGCTCCAAATAACAGAGCAGACAATTCTCTGTTGAAATTAAAGATACATCAGATACAGTTCAAAGGTCTGTCCAAGGTCTGGTTCCAGTTTTAAGGGCTTTTTAAAAATAATTTGTATACTTGAAAGGAGAGCAGGCATTAAATTCACGGATGACCCCAGGCTGGGAGAAACAACAAGAATAATGGAAAACAGGACAAAAAATCAGAATTATCTAGGCATATTAAAAAGGTGTTCTGATAAGATAAAGATGAAGCACAGTAAAGACAAGGTGCTTAGGTAATCAGGTATAAGCAACTGAA
Source organism: Lepidothrix coronata (assembly GCF_001604755.1). Lineage (NCBI taxonomy): Eukaryota > Metazoa > Chordata > Aves > Passeriformes > Pipridae > Lepidothrix > Lepidothrix coronata. The sequence goes on along the minus strand of NW_016690239.1, from coordinate 239,310 downwards.
CAAATGCAGGATGGAGCATGACTGGCTGGATAGCATTTTGCAGAGGAGAGAGCAGGGAGAATTCCAAGACAAACAGAAGTCATGGACCTAAAATGTCATCTCCTGAGCTGTATAAGCAAAAGCATTGTCTACAAAACATAGAAGTATTTCTTCTCTTATTATATTGATGAGTCCTTAGCAGGAGGATTATATCTGTGGGCAGCATAACAGAGTTGATATGTTCTTGTTCTGAATTTTAAAACACTGATATGCCTTCCTAGTGCTTCAGGGTGTGTATTGTTCTTCAGACATCCCCAGCTCCTTTAGAGGTGCTCTGACTTTTACTTCTGGCATAGTCATGGCCACGTCATGACTCTATGGTGCTAAAGGTAGATCTCAAGAATGGGACAGGAAAGCAGCTGCAGATTTCTATGTTGCAACCTCAAAACCCATGTCACCTATTAAAATAAAGAGGAAATATAAGAGCAGTTGATATTTCACATGTTTTTAATAAAGGCAAGAGAGATTTGAGCCTTAAACATGGGAAATCCCGTATTACAAGGGATGTTTGGCAACTCCAGTTACTCTGAAAAAGATGTGGATGATCCAGAAGGAGTCCAAAGAAGGCAGGAAGAATGATTAGCTGTTTGGAAAGATTGATGGCCAAAAGGAGGGAAGATTGAGGAAGTAGACAGCCTTAAGCTTCCAACATGTAAAACATTGCTTCTACAAGAGGAAGGAACTAGTTGGTTTGCCATGTTCATGTTGGATAGGACAAAAAAAGAAAGGTTTATATGTCACTTAGGGAGATTTAGGTTAAATGTTAGAAAGTGTTTCTGAACAGGCAAAGCAGTGAAGCATAGGAATCATATTCCCTAGGGAATGAATTGGGATGTACGGTCTGGATCGCAGGGCTAGCTGAGAACGGGCTGCAGAGACTGACCATAGCCCAAGGCAGAAAAATAGTAAGAGCAACCTTGCAGAGTCCTTCCAAGCACTGGAATCCTTCCCAGTACTATTTGTAAGTCTATCAACAGCAGCAGAAAGAGGTAATCAGCTGAGTGGCAATTTTTTTTGAACTATTGTCTTGAAAAATTTATTAGCTCTTCAGGCACTGGGAAAGCTCCCATAGCATGCTTTGGAAAGTACAAAATTCACCTTTAATACTCCATCCTGCTTTCTTTGAAACATTCTCGGTTAGGAAACAGTCAGCACAAAATAAATTACAAAATTCAAGTCAAAGTTAAGGATTAAATTTTGACTTTTATTGTCTGCCTTTCTTTACAGACAGGCATCATCTACAGGATCAGAGAGTGCAGTACTATGCCCTATAACACGGTAAGGAACAGAGGGAGTTTGGTATTTTTTATTGCAGTGTTGATAATTATATTTTTCTTTAGGCAGTGCCTTGTCCCTGAATCTTTCGTCATGCATTACACAAGAAAAGTAGATTTCACGTTAAATGGATGGGTGTGATAACTAACATTAACACTACATCAAATATATATATATACACACATAGCAAATACATATTTATTCTCCTACAATATTCATTACTTTGATATGCCTTAAAGGATTATTTGCTACATCTGGTGACCGGAGATACTTTAATTTAGACAGATAAATTTTCTTCATTCTTTGTAGGGTTAAAAATGCCATTTGCATGTAAAATCTCATGACTCCACATGGAGGTTCTAGGCCCAGTTTATGAAGAGTTCATGACTCTAAGATTGAAAACCACCAGATTATAAGAATAATATACTCTAATCAAGGCAGAACTGTCATGACTATGGCTAACCTATCATTTTAATTATACTGAATGATTAAACAGCTATATTTAATAACTTCACTAATGACTAAGTCTTATAGTGCAAGACATGGTATGATTTTTCTTTAAGATATTAATTTTATCCTAAGACTGGATTTTTTCTGACATCTATATTGTTTCTGCACTGGCATCTTCATAGTGCAAAATTAATTACATCTGGGCAGTTAAAGTTTCTGAATTCCTTTGTATTTTATTGTATTCTGGTTTTAATATTTGAAGGCACCATGAAAAAATATTTAAATTTCTCACTCTTTCATTGCTCTGTTTCGTTTTGAAGCAATACACATTTTTCCAGGACCTAATAAAGGTGAAACTGTTCATAAAAGATTATTTTTATGATCTTCCATTTTCTGTATTCAGTCACATAAATGTGAAATCATTACCCTATGGGGATTGTGGTTTTTGTTTGCAGTGGCACCCCAGAGACAGTATAAGGATGCATTTACATAACCATTGCCCTCAGAAATGTCATAGTATCAGGTTTAACTTACTGAGCAATAAATTCTTACCAGCTTTCAAATCCAAAAGGGGCAGCATGGGAATGACTCTTTATATTACGTCTTTAAACATGCATTTCTTATACTTTCTAGGTGATAGAAAAATTACAGTGAAGTAGGGAGGAGGGAAAGGAGAAAGAAAGAGTAATCCAACCCATGTTGGGGAAATTTGAAAAGGTCATTTCTTGTTTCATGTCTGCTAGCACTGGGGCACACTTTTTTCTGTTTCTCTGCCCACCTTGTACTAGTGCTTTTGAGATGAGGTAAAGATTCATCCACCTTCATGATGCAGTTCTGTTTCTGGGTGAAGATAGGACCAAAACCAAAACTGAATAAGAATAAATAATATTGGAAGACGCTTTCAGCCAAGTCTTCTGGATTTCCCCCTCAATTCTCTTTTCTGATACCAGATTCTTCTTCTGACACCAGATACTTGAGGAAAAGGAACAGTTTCCTGACCCTCTTCTCAACTACTAATTCAGCTTCAACTTAACATCTGGTTTTGCCTCCATAATAGGTTTTATGAACAGCCCAAATGACATTGCTCTTTTAGCTCTGATTGTTCAGTTAGCCAGACTCTTTCTCTCTCCTTCTTCTTAGTCAGTATGACTTAGGAACTGAGAAAGTACTGCTTCTGACGGCATGTGTGAGCCACAAACTAGAAGTGTCAGTATGGCCCCATCATTGCCCAGTTCTGGAGTCGTTACATTTAAAATTGTAAGCAGAAGCCTAGCAATATTCAAATATACTCTACTGCTAAACTATGCTTTCTACATCCTAATCATCCATAATATGTATGCACTTATAACTACAGGCTGCTAATTCCCGTTGCAGCAACAGGCAAATCTGCAGCCTGGCCAGTGGGTGGCAAACTGGAAATCTGATCCGCCCCTGCTATGTGGCCCCTAGTCTACAATATTTCATATAATGCTTTCAACATGTCACTCCCATCAGAGGTCCTGCTATAAAGCTTCAGCACTTTACTGCTCAGAAAGGCAGCTCTAATTCACTCATTTGTGGTTCTGATCCAAGACTTCACTTTTTACTCTTTTACTCTCAGTAGAGGCCCCAAGATCAATACAGTCCATCACCATGACAAGCACACTGACTCCAGATGCATAATGCCATATACATCCCTAGGAAGCTCTAAAATATCTGCAGCAGTAAAAACAGATCAAGCCTCAGGGATACAGGCACGCCAGAATCCAGTACATGAATAGGCAGAGGATGTCCCCAGTGCTCCTTCTCTCCATCCTACCTGTCTGGAGGGAAGAGACTAAAACTGGCTCCTTCTTTCCCTTCTTCTCCTCCAGAAAGATGCTGCTGTGACAAAGTCAATGTGGGAGGCAAAGTGGCAAATAACCATGCTGTCAGGATTTCTGAAGTTTGACAATTGCATTAGGTATCTTCCCACTCTATAATATTTCTCCTTGCTTCTGTCGGTTTGATTATTATATGAAAACCAGCAAAAGCTAAATGATGTGGGAAAAGGAAGTTTAGAATTTTCCTGAAATTCTAGGTGGAAAAAAGGAAATAAAATACAACTTTTCCATCATTTGTAAGAGGCAGATATTTAGCATTTCTCGCTTCCTAGTGTTATAATGTTCTGATAAATTAAAAATTCAGTCATCTCCAAAACTGTTACTGGACTGCTTTACAATAAAAATGATTTAACAGCTGGGTAATGTCCTTGGCCAAGTGCATCAGGTGACAGTGCACCACCACCATCTACTGATCAACTGGCTGTACTACCAACAGAGACCCCCACCCGGACTGATTTGGATTTGCAGATTTTAATTCACACATTAAAATTCTTGTACGGGACCAGAGTTTGTCACATTGAATATGCCTGACAAGGACAGCAAAGACAGCTAAATTTTCGAGTCTGGAAGAACCATCAAACTAAAAAATTTCAAGGAGCAATTTCCAGCTGCTGCTGGAAAAACTAAATACAGATTATTCAAATAGTATTTTGCTTTGACTTATGAAACATGAAAAAATGGTGATCGTATGGAAGGTAACACTGATTAATGTTGCACTGAAAGGATTAAATGCTGCTTTCTTTTCCTCCACTTTTACTCATGCTAATAAAAATCATCATCAATATTTTGTAAATGATCTCTGAGAATTCTCCCAAGGTGTAAGGCTGCCTATGTCCATTTGAAGGGGTCAGCAATGTAATGCATTGCATTGCATAGGGCAACCAACACACTTGGTTCTTCAGCCTAAGCTCAGAGCACATCTATGCAGAGGAGCTAAGCTGCTGCTTCTCAGTATGTCTTCTTTAATTTGCATTGCATTGCATAGGGCAACCAACACACTTGGTTCTTCAGCCTAAGCTCAGAGCACATCTATGCAGAGGAGCTAAGCTGCTGCTTCTCAGTATGTCTTCTTTAATTTGATTATATAAATTAATAATTATTTCATGGCAAGGCATTTTCATAATTATGAAAGCGCTAAATTGATGTCAAATTTCTTAGCTTAAAAGGGATTATTTTGGTTCATATTCTTTATAACGTAAGTGGTTCTTTTTTAACCTTTTAAGTTCTCTGTGTACTTAGACCAGCTATTCACTTTTTTAAGAGGCTGCATAGAATCTCTTTCTGCCTCTGTAGCAAAAGGAATTTTTTTACCGGAAAAGTTATGGACGTTTAAAGTGTGATCTCTCAGCCTTTCTTATGTTATTGAATTTTTTTGTTCTGATACTTCTGTAAACCAAGTTGATGTGAATGAGGATTAGCTTGGCAGATCCAAGTTGTGTAGAAGTGGGAAACTATTAACAAGAATCCTGCTTTGTAGCTTGTGCAGTATCTACACTGTGCAAAGGGATCTATCAAAAATACCCAGTCAGAGCACAGAATTTCACATCTATTCTGTCTTGGCCTAAATGTCAGTGCATTGTGTATGAAGACAGACTGGTGCTCAGAGACATCCTTTCCACCTCAAGTCTGCTGCCTTTTGTTAAAGTATTCCATATGGCTTCTTCTTCAATCCACTTGTCTTCTTTTGCCCATGCTGGTGAAGTTGTGCCGACTTACAGCAACAGATAATAAGTCATTATATTCTGTGCTAGTGTTACCTCTGTGTTCAACTTCACCATGTCTGTGCACTAACTTAGATGATCAGTGCTTGAGGCCAGTCAACTTTGATTTATTGTTGAGAGTGCCATGCACACCTCTACACAATGAATAGTGTGATAATAACAACTTACTCCCATTGAACAAGAAATCAGACACTAGGTAATGACCCAGTGGGCTGTCTTGTCTTTGACTGCAGTCAGGGAATTTACAGGTGTTCAGCTGGCCACAGGAGGGCTCTCATATTGTTCCCTGGATTCACCAAGGAATACTATATGAACAAAGATCACATAATTCAGATCAGACAAATTCTCTCTCTTTCCAGATTGCACACATAGTTTATGAAAAAATGAAGGTTTTTATAGTTCTTAAACAAAACCTTTCCATCACAATTAGGGCCAGCTGGGATCACTAGATGTTACAGAATATGAAACCATTGTTCCCAATATTTTTGTAGCCGGAACTCCCTGCAACCACCTTCTCCACTTTCCCAGTCCCTAGACTTCATCTTTGTCTGTCTGGTGGTTTCCAATTCTGTTTTCTTTTTTGTGCATTCCCTCATTTTAGTGTCTCTTAATGGCAATAGCAGAGAGGTCATGCTAATTATCTCAGTAGGGTTTATTAGCCTGGACTCCACTCACTGCCGTGCTTTGCTTCTAATGTCATGACTCTATTCTGAAGCACACCTGAGTGACTGGAAAGTAAGAACATGAGCTTTTGTTTTTTCAAGATGTTTTTGCTGAAAGTATAATGTATGTGTGCCTTTACACAGTATAGTAATTTTTAAAGAATTAAACTAACTCCATAGGCTTTAAAGTGAACAAAGAATGAAAGTCTTTTACTCAGTTAATACTTTCCTTGTGTATATGTATAAATATTTATGCCTACCAGTGGCATGCATAGATACGATTGTATGCATACATATATGTATTTATGTGTCTTGATAAATATCTATGTATCCTTTTACAATATCTACATAAGGATTGAAAAAGAACAGTACTCCACAGTGACATTGCAAACACATAAAGAAATGCTTTTCATGGAGAGGAGATATAGGAAAAGCATGCTTGAATTTTACAATGAATTTTACTTCCATGTTGGTATTACTGGATTTCCATTTTCAATAGTTTGTGTGTATCCACATGCATGTGCATGCATGGTTACATGGTTACAACCATGGTTACATAGTTAGGCCTACCATTCAAAGAGTTACAGTTTCCTATGGTGATCATTTCAGTAGTGTTTATGAAGGCTATGACCAGCCTGAATCCTTCATTTTAATGGGAATTGTGTGTCTAAACATTCATGCGAACGCTGTGTCTGACAGTCAGAGGTACTGAAGTCCTTCAACCCAAAGCCAGCACATCTCAAAAGCAGGATGGCATGCACTAAGCCAGTCTGAAACAGAAGCAGACAAACTCAGGGCACATTTTGACAGCTTCGCTTTTGGGACTAGTCTGAGTCACTCTCGTGCTGAAACAACATCCCTGTGCCAGAACAAATGCAGGGCTTCCTAGGAACCTCTCACTCTCTGCAGGTATGCTATCCAGTTTTTTGTCTACTTTTCTTGGGTCAAACCCACTCATTTTTATCCTAATTTTCTCCAGCTAGATAAAATCACAACATTATAAGACATGAGTAATGAGTTCACCTGTCATCTTCTGGGCTTCCTCAGAAAAGTTTCGTTCATTCTGTTTTGGAGAATATAAATAATACAGTCCTGCCCATCATTTCAGTATTTCATATTACTGTGTTTCTCTTGCATGGTACTTATGTTCTGTCTTTTCCAGATGATGAGTAATTCAGGCAAAACCACCTGCAGATGCTCCTTCTCTCATTCTTGCTCCCCTCCCTTGGAAATCTGTGGCAGCATTTGATTCAGACAAAGAGTCCTGCAAAAAATTGGGAAGAGCGGATTCTTGGATAGCAAATGAGACAACTGCTCTCCTATTTTTTTAATGTCATTTAATAAAATTTTCAGCAAATGTTCAGTTCTGGTACATTTGTAATCAACAGCACAGGGGTCAGGTTTAATTAGCAGTCAGGAATTGGGTTCTGTATTTGTGCTTCAGTCAATATGATCTCCTGTATATCAAGGATAATCCAAACTTACCGTGAAATGTATCACAGTTCAAATGACTATTCAGCCATGTCATACCATGTCATGTCACAGAATACCCTGAGCTGGAAGAGACCCACAAGGATCATCAAGTTCAACTCCTGGCCCTGCACAGGACCAAGAATCACACCACGTGCCTATACCATATCTACATGCTTTGGACAAACACAGGGATAAAACAAAGTGCAGACAGAGTTCTGTGCACTTCTAATAAGTATACAGGAAAACACAGTGGAAGATATGCAAAACCTGAGCCTGAGAAGTCCTGGCACAAGTGTATAAATATTTGCCAGTATGGTAATTAACTTCTTGGCTGAATCTAGATTGCATAAAATGTTCAGTTTCAGTGCACTCAGAAAAGAAAAGCAGTGGACCACAAAAAAAAAAAAAAAAAAAAAAAGGGTGTTTAAATATAATAATGAATTGCCTTTCAATTTTTTAGTCTGCAGGTGAATCCCCTTTATTTTTAAGTTTAGCATTTGTATTTTAAACATGTAGAGAAAGAGCTGCTATCTCCTTTTCACTAGAGCAAGGACTAATTTAATTTTCTCTTAAACTCTGGCATAGAGAATACTGTCGTCTCTTTTTCCACTACCCGACAAAAACTCTTCTATTGTTCATCAGTCCATTGATCACCTTCCTCCAACAGGTTTCTGATATTGCTTTCCTTCCTTCCCTGCCAGATGCAGCTTTGATACTTGGTTTTACGTACAATCTTATTTCCATTGCTTCACCCCACTGTGCTATGCACAGACAACGAGTGCACTCTGGGTCTTCAGGGGCAATCCGAAAACAGCAGGACTGCAATTATCTTTACTTCCAGGGAATGGCGAAATCTTAAGGGTGTTTGGTTTGGCTTTTGGTTATTTCCAAAATGATGGGAGATAGCAGGACAAGGAAAAGGCACAAGTACACCAAGATGCTTCCTGAGACAATGAGCTCTGGGAACCATAAGGCTCAGAATAACAGCAAGTAAATCATCAGAACCATTTGTAAGCATAAATTCATGTGAAAAAAATGAGCAGTTTCCACATGCCAATATCGCAGAATTTAATACTTATTTGTCACATGAAAAAACATGGTAGCAAACTCTGTGAGCTTGAAGACATTAGTAATGAGCTTGAGTTTAGCAACAGAAGGCAGAAAATTATGTTGAAATGTGCACCATGTTAATTGTTGTGGGAGGGACAGTGCTTAGCACAAGCTAATTCAAAGCCAGGCCCCTGGGAGCTAAGAAACTAGTTGCATTTGCTGGCACAGCTGTGACTGTCTAAGAGATTACTAAGCCCTGATGGGATGCGTGTGGCAGTCAGATTCAGCAGAACAGTCATTTGAGAAAAATTATATCAATAATTGTCTCAGTGCTTTGGGTTTTTTTAACTAGGTAGTTAAAATTAAAATATTCCCCAAATTACTTCCAGTAAGAACTGGTGGTATAATATGGTGGAATGAATACCTGAAATATTTTAAAAGTAAAGCTTAGATAGAGCCTTGAAAGTTCTACCTTACAGAGGTTCCAGGATTACAATACAGTTCTCTGTATTTGCTACAGTTCTCTGTATTTGCAAATAACCAATAACTGTGAGCTATTTTTAAGCTGCTGCATAATTGCATTTGGAAAAAAACTTGAGCTTTAAAAATGGCAAGTCTCTAGCTCTTATGAAGAAACAATGATTCAAACTATTGCAGCACTGTCTGTTTGAGTCAGCAGGTGTATTGATACGAAACAAAGGTAAAGGGTGAATTCTGATCAGTCAAAAAACTCATACCTCAGTTTAAATTAAAGAAAGAAAGAGGTTGAAGTGGGAAGGTGCGAGTGGATAGGGAAGAATCGGCAGTAATAGAGATTAGGTAAAATTGCTAATTGTGGCAGTAGGTATGTTTAGGATAAAGCAAAGTTTAGAAATATGAACTGGGATAAATGTATGAGATAAAACAAGTGGGAAAAGAAGATGAAAAAAAACAAGAAAGTGCTGTTCAGAAGTCTGGGTGAGAGGGAAAAATAAACAGGTTTTAAATGATAAGGAAAATGACAAGGTTTTTGAGCAGAATGTCATAATTTCCAATTGTAAAACTGATGTGCTTGAAGCTAAAGTTTGAAGTAAAAAAAATTGGAGCAGAAAGATGGATGAGATTTTTGGTAAATGTAGGCGGTAGCTGAAACCATGAGAATAAGTGAAGTGTCCTGGGTGACAGGAGGTCTGAGAGCAGAGGTAACAGGCACATGGGAGGAAAGGAAGCCACAGAAAGACACAGTTGATTTGGGAACTTCAGAGAAATTTTGTTTCAAAATTCTTAGTAAAATTATGGTTTCTGGGAACAATGTTTGCCAGTTTTGTACTGATTTGTAAAGTGGTTTCATTTTTTTTCCCCCCAAAGACTAAAATCTGTACTGAACTTGTAATGACAGCTCAAGGCCATTAAGCAAGTCTCTGCTGCTGAACCCAGCCTCCTAAAACCCTCATTTTGACTTCAAGACTCCCTACTAGCCTCTCCTCTGCAACCTTTATGCAATGCTTACAGAGCTTTTTTTTTTTTATCTCAGCCTGGTCTTATTCTGGCAGCTCCCACAAGATACATATAATTTTATTTAATATAGAAATAGGGCATTAAAAGCTACTTTTGGCTCGAATATTTGTTGAAGCCTCGAGCTGGTCCACGTTCAGTTGTCTACCAAGGGATTTAATGTGCAGTCAGGTATGGGGATCTATTTCACACACAACTGTTTCACACTGACTTCCCTACGTGAACAAGTACTTAGATCTTGCTTAGGCAAGCATTTCTTTACCTTTTGAGCATGTGTAGGCACTAGTTGACTCATATTAATGGCACAGCATGTGGGAACTTCAGGGTAAAAGCTATTTATGCAAAAGACAGCATTTTGTTTTGGTATCCACATTCAGTATGGCTACAACTAAAACAACAGGAGTACCCAAACGCTGCTAGATTTCATGTAAGAATATTAACTAATTGTTTTCTTGGCCATAAAACTTTGCTTTTCTCTTTGAAATATTAAGGAATAAATAGCTTCTATAATTTTCATGTAGAATGTGTAATACCACATAACCTGTAGCTGTCTCAGTTTGTCAGGAGCATTGCAAAATAATCTTCAGGGCTTTGTACTTTGATGTTCACTTTTTTTTTGGTTCAGGTTTAGTTTTGTGTGATCTTCCATATGTAAAGTAACTTCTCCACTGGTAAACAAGAACTCTTCTAAAAATAATAAAAGTACTTCCAAAGCAATTCTCAAATGCACAGACTGATGCTGCCAACCAGAAAGGCTAGATAATACCCTGATAGAGATATGCCTTTATTACAAACATTTGCACCTCCTGGTTCGATGAATTCACTTGCTATATAGAAAATATTTAACTGTTAATCCATTACAGATTTGTTGTTGGCTGTCCGAGCACTGCTTTCATAACTTACATTTGTCTCTGTGGAAATAATACCACAAGAAATATGGTACTAGAAGTTGTGAGAGAGAATAGAAAAGAACTAATTAGCCCAACTTTTTGCTTAAGTATATTCAATACACCATTCAAAAGTGTCTGAAAACTGAAGAATTAAAAATTGCAAATGTTAACTATAAGCATAACTGCAAAGGAGTCTGTATACTCTGCAAGGCACTCATTGAAAATGTCTGCCTAGTAATGACTGGTACAGAGAGCCTCATTAATAGGTAGTCATGTTGCAAGTATATTAGTATTCTTTATGTGAATGGTCAACTGTTTGAAAATGTGTTTGTACAATTTAATATATAATTTATATTGTTTGTATAGTGTAAAAATGTACTGTGTGTAGCTTCACATAGGAAATGCTGTAGAAAGGAAAAAATTCCCACCTTGGGATAGAAATAGGTCCGGCCATCTAGTTTCCACTGCACCTCCAATGCTAGGGGTCAAGTATTCTTTCTGAACAGAAATCACAGAATCACAGAATGGCTGAGGTTGGAAGGAGCTTATGGAAGTCATCTGGTCCACCTTCCTGCTCAGGCAGGGCCACCTAGAGCTAGTGGCTCGGGATTATGCCCAGGTGGCTTTTGAATATCTCTATGGATGGAGACGCCACAATCTCTCTGGGCAGCCTGTGGCAGTGCTCAGTCACCCTCACAATAAAAAAGTGCTTCCTGATGTTCAGAGAGAACCTCCTGTGTTTCATTTTGTGCCCATTGCCTCTGGTCCTGTCACTGGGCACAACTGACACAAGCCTAGCTCTTTGGACCCCCCCTTCAAGTATTAATATACATTGATCAGATCCCTTCTGAGCCTTCTCTTCTCCAGATTGACCTGTTCCAGTTCTCTCAGCCTTTCTTGATGGGAGAGATGGTTCAGTCCCTTCATCATCTTCACAACCCTTTATTGGACTCTTCCCATACCTCTCTTGTACTGAGGAATCCATAAATGGACACAGCACTCCAGGTTTGGTCTCACCAGCGCTGAGTAGAGGAGAGGGATCACCTCCCTTGGCCTGCTGGCAATGCTTTGTCTAATGCAGCCCAGGATACCATTCACTGTCTTTGCTGCAAGGGCACACTGCTGGCTCATGCGTGACCGGAGTCAGAGCTGAACTCTCACTACAGCCTGACTTTGGTCATATTATTGTATTAATGTTATTTATTGACACCTCTCCTCTGGTGTTTACTCAGGCTGCAGTAAATTGTCTCTTTTTTTTTTTCTTTAAGGGTGTCTAGCCAGTGGGTGTCAGCAAACAAGGCATGAAAACGTGACTGGTGTATAACTGATATTTGCTTAAGTTTGAGGAGGATTTGAACTGAGCTCTGAGACATCAACTATCCCATGTGTCACAGGGAGTTTTCATCCAGGAATCAATGGCATTACCAGTATGTCAGTATTAGATACTTCAGTGCTCACTGAAGCAAGGGAGAAAAGATCATTTCAAGAGAAGCTATTTGGAGGAATAGCTCAGCTTCATTACATGAATGGGTGCATTTATGAGAGTGCTACCATACAATCATATAGATAAATTTAGCTTATTCAGGTAGGAGACAAGCCCTGTGTGCCCAGCATAGTCTGTAAGTATATCTGGTCTGAAATACAGAGTGATAATGCAGGGAGTGTGTGGCACAATATATAGCTTGTGTTTTCAAAATCTGCAGCCCAGAGGTACCTTGGGCTGCATCATAAGAAGTGTGATCAGCTGGTTGAGTGAGGGAGGTGATTCTGCCCTCTACTCCACTCTCATGAGACCCTGCCTGGAATACTGTGAACAGCTCTGGGGCCCCCAAATAAGGACATGGACCTGTTGGAGTGAGTCCAGAGGAAGCCACAAAGATGAGTAGAGAGCTGAAGCATTTCTCCTATGAAGAAAGGCTGAGAGAGTTGGGGTTGTTCAAGCCTGGAGAAGAGAAGGCTCCAGGAAGACTTTATAGCAGCCTCTCGTACCTAAAGGGGACCTATAAGAAAGCTGGACAGGGACTTTTTACAAGGGTCTGTAGTGATAGGACAAGGAGGAATGGCTTCAAATTGAAAGAGGGCAGGTTTAGATGAGATATTAGGATGAAATTCTTTATTATGAGGGTGATGGGACACTGAAACAGGTTGCCCAGTGAAGTTGTGGATGTCCCATCCCTGGAAGTGTTCAAGGCCAAGTTTGATAAAGCTTTGAGCAACATGATCTTTTGAAAGTGTCCCTGTTCACGGCAGGGAAGTTGGAACTAGATGATTTTTAAGGTCCCTTCCAACCCAAACCATTCTATGACTTTGTCTTCTCTGTGCAATATCTCGTTCCTTTTCCAACCCAGTCATTAAGTGTTATCCACTGATGTTGTAAGGACTGTTGTATCTGTACTTTTTTCTGGGAGGGGGGAGGAGATGTGAGAGGGGGTGTGGTTTTTTGGTTTGAGTTGGTTGTTTTTTGGTCTGATTTGGTTTCGGTGGGTTTTTTGTTTGTTTTGTTTGTTTGTTTGTTTTAGTGGGGGTTTTTTGTTGTTGTTTTATTTTTTTGTGGAAAGTATACAACTATATTCAGGAAAAGAATAACACTATATTCAGAAAAATGCATTTTCCTCTCTGTAACAAATTGCTCTTGCTTTTGTTATGGACAGAAATAGGTTTTATATAAATTTCTAGCTCTGTGCTCATTCTATTTATGCCAATTTAAGTTCACGCACGTCCAGAGAAAGGGAAACAGGTTCTCAAAAAAAGATGCTATATGTGATTATTTGCCACATGGCCAACCTTCTTTCTTTAAGAAGGAGTTGCCTCACAGTCACTAACAGCTTCTAAACTATGATTAGTTTTCTTATAAATCCACTAGGCTCCTCAGGCCATGCTCCATACAAGATAACTGTTCATACATGCCTTGAATTTACAATATTGAAATCTTTGTTTATGACAAGCAGGAATAAGATCACATGATCTGTATTCGCGCATTTGGTCTTCTCTGTGAACAGAATTGCCTTTTTGTACCTTGTTCTCTTATAGGACCTAACTTTACAAATAAGTCCTCCAGATTCTCAGGATACAAAGTTGCTGTGTCTACATGGTATTTATCAACACTCAGAAAATGTATTTGAAAAACTAAACGGTAAAACCAAAGTGAAATATATTGCAATCAATTGTAGTGCCTCTAAAAAAATCCGGAAAATCAGTTTTAATACTTCTGGGGCACTAGAATTTCATAAAATTCATAAAAGAAACAACCTTGTGGTAGGTTATGGTATAGCTACTCTGGCCAAATATTGAAGTGACAAAATAAAAAAGTATACTGCTTTCTAAAAATCAATGTATAACGCATTGCATTTTTATTGACAGATTTTATTTAAAAATAGATATTACAAATAAATCCTGAAGCTTCGAGGCACCTTGGGGAGATTAAACTTGTAGGTATACGAACTTCAGTCTTACAGGCAAACTGAAGCATTGTCAGTATTTGGGAACAGATCGTGGGAAATTCGTGAGCCAGTGAGGCAGAGGCTTTGCTTTGCACAGCTGTGTAAAGACTTGCCATAATAGCTGTCTGTAGCACCAATCTCTGTGCTGGAGGAAACATGAGGAGCGCCTGTTCTCCCTCCCTTAGGACACATAATGCTCAGTAGAGCCCGGGAAGGGAGGAGTGACGGCTGTGCTCTTGTGTTGAGCCCCCGCTGGCCTGGAGAAAAGCACTCCGAGAGATGCTTTTGTGGAAGGTGCAACACGGCAGCGAGGAAGCCCCAGGGAGCCTGTCCTGCCCTGGGCAGTGTCCGCAGCGCTGCCCCGGCCGTGCCCCGCACGGTGCGAGGCGGGAGCCGCCGTGCCCGATCTCAGCCCTCAATGCCACCGTTTCCCACCCAGAGTTCGCCGTTCCCGTGCAGTTTGCAATAGCATTTTTAAAACAATTTTGCGTTAAAACCAGTAGATGGGTGCATTTGCTGTTGCTTTGTGGCTGGTTGTTTCGTTGTGTTTTTAAAACCCGCTTTAAATACCACAGCAGCAGCAGCAGTAGCGGGGGCCCCGGCCGGGGGTCACGCGTGGCCGTGGGGGACCCTGCGACCCCAGGCGTCCGAGCCGTGCGGGGGAGCGGGGCACCGCGCCCGCCTTCCCGCCTGTCCCTCCCGCTGGCTGCGGCGAGCGGGGCCGGCATCGCCGGGGAGGCCATTTTGCAGCCGTTCGGGGAGGGAGAGCGGGCGGCGGGCGCGGCCGGGCAGGACCCGGCCCCCCACGGCAGGTAAGCGCGGCAGCACCTGGCGAAGGGCGGTCGGGCCGTGCGGCTGCCCCGGGCAGCGGCCAGGGCGGCGGGGCCGGGCCGGGGCGGCGGGGCCGGGTCTCGAGCCGCTGCCGCCGGGCAGCCGCGACCCCGCGGCGGGGTAGGGCGGGGCGGGGCGCGGGCGGCAGGGGGCGCTGCGCCGCCGGCGCGAAGCGGGGCAGGGCAGGGGGTGCCGCGAAGGGTTAAGGGGCGGGCGGGGAGCCCGGGCTGCTCCCGCCGGGAGAGCGGGGGGATACACGGCGGGGAATTGAAGAATAAACCCAGGCAGACAGGCAGCGGAGCCGCGGAGTGCTCTCGCCTCCCCCTCCTTCCCCCCTCCTCCGCCGCCCGCGGGGACAGCGCGGGACGCGGAGCCGGGGCGCAGCGGCGGGACGACAATGCAGCAGGCGGAGAAAGCAGGAGGGGCAGCGCACGGCAACATGGAGGGAGGCGCGGAGCGGGCCAGCCCCTGATGCGGCTCTTTCTCCTCCTCCTCCGGGCAGCGGCTCCGGCGGCGATTCCCTCCCTGGCGGCGGCTGGCGGCGGCGGGTGGAAATGAGCAGGTCGGCGGCGCTTCTCCTCTGCCTGCTGGGCTGCAACGTGTGGAAGGCGGTGACCAAAACCTTAGGGGCGCCCGAGGCGGCTCAAGGTCGGTGCGGGATGGGCGGCGGGACTGGTCCGCTTTGTGCGGCGGCCCCTGGGGCGGCGGGGGCTGCATTGTGCGGGGGCCGGACCGGGGGTACGGTGGGGAGGGGGGGCGGCGGTGCAAGACCTCTCCCGGCTCTCACCGCCAGCCGCAGACCCGCAGCCCGGGGAGGCGAAGGTAGCCCTGCGTCTGGGGAGCTTTTGTTACCGGCAGGGGCAGAGGCTGCACTGGCCTTATTGTGCTGCCCCCTCCCACCCTCCGTCCCTCGGCGCCGCCGGAGCTGTTGCATTGCGTCCTTCTCCCTTGGTTTCCCCCTCCCCGCCGTGCCCGCTGCAGGGCCCGACGCGGCGGTGAGAGGCGGGCGAGGGGCAGCGGCGGTCGCAGGCCGTGCGGGGCCGCCGGGCTGGGGTTCGCCCCCCGCGCTGGGGTTCGCCCCCCGCGCTGGCGGCGCGGCTCGGCCCGCGGCTCCGGGACGTTTCCGGGCCTTGGCCGGGCCTTTTGTTCGGCGCGGTGGCTCCCGCCGGCCGGGCGGGGTCTGTCACGGCCGCCCCTGGGCAGCCGGGCAGAGACGCTCTCCGGCCGGGCAGGGTCGTCCTCTGCCCTCGCCCGAGCGTGGAGCAGAAGCCACAGCGAGTCCGTGCCCGAGGGGCCGCGAGGGCTCCCCCTCCACCTGAGGCTGCTCCTGATGCTCTTATGCTGGGCTGCGGGTCCTGCCCTGGGCTGCGCTGCCCCGACCCTCACCTGTGCCGTGGGGCAGCAGCCCCTCGGCCGGCGAGGTGCACCTGCCCTCCAGCCCTCGGTCCTGTGGAAATTTGGCGAGGGGGGAGACACCCTCGTGCCCCGCTCATCCTCCGCCTTGCGTTTGGTAGCAGGAGCGTACCCCCTCTGTCGGGCTCCTCCCGACGGACTCCGACAGGGATCTTGCGGCAGCATCGTGCCTGCCGGGATCGTGGGTATGTTAGGAAGCAGAAAACTTGTGTACGAGACGTGCTAGTGCATCCTTACCCGGTGGTCAGTGTTGGCCTTGTGGCAGGTGTTGTCAAGTGTCTAAACGTGTCATCTGGGATGACCGATCATACGCCGGCTCAACCTTCGGGGCAGCGGGCTGGCAGCACCCTTTCCGCTGTGCTGGGGTGGGAGTGCACCATGCGAAGGGTGATGTCCTGCTTCCTCAAAGCTTTCCTGCCTCGCATGTTGGTAAGAATCAGTAAGCGATTCCTTGCTGCAAGAAGGAGAACATTAGAGGTAATCTTTTTTGGACTCTTTCTTTTGGTGGTTGTGTTTATGGTACACTGAGTAAAATCTAAGTGGGCCTGTGCTCTCAGTTTTGGATAAGAAGTACTAAACTATAACTCAAAGGCCACTAAACTCAGGATATACTGAGTATATTGATAAGCATACCAGAAAACCAGAGCTGTGTTTTTCCCATGGGGCTATCACTTCAGATACTAAGATAATATAAAAATCTATTGTAATTTCTGTATAGTATGGAAGATCTCCTTCATGTATGCCGTCGAAGTGGTGAGGTATTGGCAAAATTAGTGCCTTTCAACTGCCCTGTCGATTTCATCTTCTGTTGTCAAACTCAATTCAGATGGTGTGGAAAGGCTTGTCTCTGTAGCTGCTACATCGACATCAAGACTGATGGCTGATTATTTAAGTAATAGCAGCTATGTCAGTGAGTAGAGAACATTCTTATCTAAATAGAATGGTCTAATTTTATCTTCCATGTAAGAACATGTGAGTTTTCAGAGATATTTTCATTTTCCAAAGCCCAATTACAAGCCTAATCTTTAGTCTTTGGACATGTACATTGGTAAAAGAGGATATGTATAACTGATCTCATATCAAAGTCTATTCTGCTCTCTAGTTACCAGCTACTTACTGTGAATCTCTTTTTGAAAGTTTATGTCATACCAGCTTGTAGCCTTGAGTAAGTTTCTGAATATCAGGTGTGAACACTTTCTGGGGAAAACAGTTTTAGCACCAGGTACATTCCCAATACGTATACACACAGCACAGAAGGGAACTGCTAAATGGTTGTAAAACCTAAACCAACTGTTTTTCCCTCTTGCCCTTTTAGCACCCTGGTGATAGCTGTAGGTACAGGTGAAGGGCTATTGTGAAAGTTCAGGGATGGTTGCAGGTGACTGGCTTTCCCTTTGTGACTGGAAATATACTAGTTAAAAACCAAAGGATTGGAATAAAGGTGGATGTGAGAAAGCCAGAGGATGCCATTAGGGAATAATTGCTTCAGCTGCAGTATTTATTGTTGGACAGTTTACATAAGACTAGGGTGGAGAACCCTCCTTGTGGTGGAACAGATTAGATGAGATGCAGTTAAGATGTTCGATGTCTATGTTAACAGACCAAATAAATAAGTCTTGGATTTGGAGCTATTTGAAGGGTAGGATTTGTAGTCAGTGTTTTGATTAAGGAAGGGATGAGGAGGGATGCTTTGCATCAAGCATTTCTCTCCTTCATTGCTCTCAGATGGAGGCTCTCAGACGGATGTTCAGACAGTCCCAGCTTCAAATTCTCCTCAGCCAGACTGATTATGTAATTTGCGAATATGGAAAGTACTGGTAATTAAGCTCTGCACTTAGCACACTATTTAGAAAATTGAATGACTTTGGCACAACTGTTACCTTATTTGATTCATTATGCAGCTCTGTTGTGGCCTCTGAAGGTCACAAAGGTACCCTCTAACTTTCAGTACCTTGTTTTCTTTCATATGGTAAAATCCTCACAGCTGAGTTGGTAATTTTTGTTGGTGTTGGTGCTTAGAGCCCCAGCACAGAGGTCATTAGACATCCATGAAGGCACACTTTAGGATTGGTAAGGCTTTACCTCTGTAACTTCTCTCAAATACATAAAACTTGACAAGTATTTCAGATTAGGAATAAATGATGGTTTTGAGGGTTTGGTTAGTTGGTTTTTTTAGTTGGTTTTTAATTGTTTTATCAGGTATTTCAGAGCTTAAACTTGTTTGAATGCTGAAATGAATGTGTAGCAATTTTAATTAAGAAACTCCAAGCCAACCCTTAAACTGCATTGCTGTTGACATTGGTGATTTTTCTGATGAGTACACAAAATACACAGTGCATGTTCTTCACATGAACAGTTCGCTTTTAAACTTAGGGAGCCTTGGCAAATAGGAATTTAACAGTTCTATGAAGAGGTAGCACTAACCCAGGGCTAATGTAAGCAAAATCAGTGTAATTTGAGAAGGGATTAAATTTCTTCACTGCCTACAAACTTTGCTTCTCGTTAAAGATGAGGATCATTCATTCGTAGATACTGGGGAGGCTCTTTTAAGAGAAATCCTAGAATATTGTGTCATAGTGCAGAAATCTGGTATTACTTTTGTCTGCTGTGGTGGCTATTGGTTTTAACTCTTATCTTAATTGATCTTCCTATTTTATTAGTTAGAAGAATTTATGAATAATAAAATAACATTTGAGTGATAAATAGCACCCAGTAGATGAATATGCTCAGGATGTCCCACTGTCACACTCCCAGAATGAGATAAGGCAGATATTTTTTCCCCAGTATGGTGGTGAATAAAAGTTCAGCTGTTGCTGCTTAGTCAGAATTCATAGTATCTCCTCCCTCTGTGTGCACAGAGGACAGGAGCCTTGATGCTTGAGTGCTGCTGTTTGGAATTGCCTGCTTGCAAGCAGCCATTACAGTACTTGACATTGTGGAAGCTAACTTCACAACCATTTCAGCTGGACATTCTGCAAGGCTTCTTTTCTGGACAGCACAGTAACAGCTGTGAGGAGGCCCTCAAGTTCTTGGCTTTTTTGTTTTTTAAAGCCAGTTATCCCAACCTTGCAGTTTTAGCCATGATGATAGAGTTTAAATGATGCAGAAATGAAGTCTTTCTCTTTCCTCTTGCACTGCCGTATTGTCTCTGCAAATTACTAATGACCTTCAAATGCAAACATTTATTTCATTGAGACCACAAATGGACTCATCAGAGTAGAAGCTAAATTGCTCTAAAGCAGTGCAAAAGACATTGCTTTATTTTAGTGGAGGAGCAAATTGTTTACTTAGTACTAGATAGTATTGTAAAGTCTTAATGAGAATGAGGTATTTTTTGGTTTTATCAGTTGTCAGATCCAGGTAAGAACTAGGTTTTCGTTGGTTGGTTTGTTGGATTTTTTTTTTCTTGTTTCCCTTGAACTGCTAATGCCTGCGAATGCCTAGTAACTGATTTCTCTCAGTCAGATGAACAAGTTACCTAGGTGATCTGAGGGTTTAAAACTGCAGTCTTTTTCCTCTAAACATTTGTGTTTACCCTTTCGGCTTGTGATACCTTGCAGTAAGTGATTCAACTTACCTTAAATAATGCGTGTATGCACATGTAAAGTGATGGCAAATTCACAGGCTGGCTTTCCCTGTGGTCATTTGTCCACCTGCATCTTGAGATGGTGTAAACTGCCATCTGTTACCTAACACAAAGGTTAAACTAACCTTTTTCCTTCCTCCTCACTTGTCTTTTTTTTTTTTTTTTTTAAACCCCACACTGATGCCTCTTCCTGCTTGAGACTAGAACCTGGTTCATGAAATTTTAGTAACGGCTGCTTTCTGTGCCAACTTTTGGCCAGGTGAATGGTTTCAAATAGCACTCCTGTTTCTGCAGGAGAGGTTTCTGGTAGCAATAAAATGCAATTTTATCATTGTTAATCGTAATTGTTAGTTTAACAGAAGCCTGGCTATATGTATTTGTGGGCTGGGGAGAAAGAAGGATTGTGCATTTAGATTTGTTGGAAAACTTTGGAAATCTCTTATGGTTTTGGTGCATGGAGGAACAGAAATGTCAATCTGCTTCCTGTTAGTACAGACTTCAGAGTAGTTTTTTACTCTTGTCTTCTATTGGCAATGACTAGCCAGTCATGGTGCATGAAGAAAACCAAGAGGAAAATGCATGGCAAGGAAACTCAATGCATAGGTTTTGTCACAATAGGTTTGTGCAATACCTGGTAGCTTGGTGGTTCAGCTTTAATGGCATTTCTCAACAACCCTGCTTGAAGTCTGGCCATTACATAGCAGTGTGGTTGTTTCTCTTCCACATTTCAAATCGCTCCGGTACATTTGATCAATACATTTTTGCATATCTCAAGCGTATAATTTAGGGAGAGTTATTTTTCCAGTCAGCCAAAGGCAAAAAAGTAATCTCTAAAAAATACCTGCAACTTGAAATCAACGTGTGCACTTTCAGTATTTCTATTGGTGTATACACTCATTACCTTATGCAAGCTGCATTTTTGTAAGATTAATTTTCCTTTGCTCCAGTATATATCTATTCTGCCTTCGGATATGAAAAAAGGCAACTTCTGAGAGAGCTGTTGCTTTGGTATTCTGCTTCTCCCACAGGTCTCAGTGGTTTTACCATTTACCTGCCAGGGAGTACAAATAAGGGAGGCAAGAAGCCTGTGTAAATTTGTTGTATTTTACTGGAACAAATCGGTTTAATAACACTAGGTATAATACACACTAATAATAAAGACTAAAACATTTTGTTTTAGGAAATGACAAAGAGAACAGAGTGCTTTTTTTTTTACTTCAGAAATTCCAGAAACATTTTCCTGAAAGCTGGTTTACATTAAGCTTTCAGTTAATGCAATGTCTGGCTTGCTGTGCATGGGTAATAAGCATTATACACATGCTTTTTACAAATACTGTAAAAATATTTTAGTTTTATTAGAAACTGGAAAATATGTATGTATTTGTTAATTATGGAGCCGTAAGAATGTGAGCATACTGTAATTTCTTGTTGCTTTTACTAAGTGCATTGAATCTTTCACTTTAAAATAGTAAGACAGTCACAGCTGACATAATGGCGAATCTGAGCCCTTGAAAGGACTATTTAAGTATATTTCAACATAGAGCGATGTTTTCGTTTAATGTAAAATGCTGATGTTCTAACTCAGATATATCCATTCCACTCTTGCTAGCTTGGAGAGCAAGAGATCTTGAGATGAACTGAAGGAAAAATTTAATTTATATGCAGTATAGTCTCTAAATTTGGCTCCCTGCTACTTGAGGGATTGGGTGTATTTAAACAGAGCTGCTGTAGATATAAAGTATGTTTTGAATAGAAGCAGTTTCTGCAGGCAGCACACAAAAGTCCCTGGAAATCCAACACCGAAGCTGTCTTTTACTTGTTCCTGCTCTTAGTTATTGCAGTTCTGTGAACTGTCACTGCCTGTGCCATACTGTGGAGGCATACTAGGGAGCGAAATCCTATCTTTATTCATTATTTGTACATCTCATGCACTGGGAGGTGAAGCCTCCTTGTCACTGTGAGTAGAAATCTGCAACATGGAAAACTCTCTCTTCTGCTGTAGTTGCTCTTCAGATGGGGAGGCAAGAGCACATAACAGTAGAATGGACACCCCATTGTGGGTGGAACTGGGGTGACTTGTAGGGGCCACCCTCAGCCTCTCTGCCCTGTAGGAACCTGACTTTGAGGAGACACAGTGGCAACTGCAGTCAGCAGAGAGGAAATGGAGCATGGGGGGAAGCCAAGGGGAAGGAAGTAGCAGCATCCTTTTGACTTGGGGACAACAAAGGAGCTCAATCCAATAAGGTGCAAAATGCTTCAAGTTTAGTTCTAGCTGCAGGAGTGCTGAGAGCTGCTGTACTGTGTGGTAGGTGTAAGTAATACAATAGCAATTTTTAACAGTAAAGGGGAGCTTGCCTTGACAGTCAGTGAATGCTGAGATAAATAAGAGGTAGAGGCAGAAAGTACTCCCGTTTTGTAAAAGGAAACAGTGCCCTATCTTCTTCCTGCAGTAATTAACAGAGGTGATAGTGGTGTTTGGTGCTCCCTCTTATTTCATCCCACCTTTGTGATTGTCATGACTGAAAACACAGTGTCTTTCATCCTTTATAAGCAAGGGCACATATTAATACTGCAACAAGTATTTCTCAAGTGGTTTAGTGAGACTTGGTAAGAAAACAGCACCATATTAAGGTAAATGCTGCATTTGTACTGCTGCTGGGAGGAAATTAATGTATCAGCATTTTTATCAGCCCTCTTGTTCTTCACCATACCATGAACAGTTGTGCAAAGTGAAAGGTTAAGATCCAAACATGTCATCTCTGTGTGTACTTGCTATGTGGTTGTAAGATTCCTCACACGGGGATATGTGATTGTCGTCCAGGGTAGGAGGTGTCTCGTCTGACTTGGGTGTCTGCAGCATCTGCATCTTAGCAAGTCACCCGCGGTCCTTTTACAGACGTGAATATCTAATCTTCTCAGCTAATGGAGCTGAGTATCATTCCTGTAACCTGGAGTAAGTACATTTGGTCAGAGGAATCCTGCTGCGTGAATCCCTACTGACGAGCATGGCAGCCTATACAACACTGTTTGTGCCCTCATTTAGTCAGATGAATCCTCCCTCAGATACTGTAACTGAAAGTTTCATGAGGTTGGTGTTGCCCTCTGGCTTGGCCTTGAGCTACGGAATATATACAATGTAATAAACTGTGTAAAGGAACACACTCTTGGATTACCTGGCTGGGTTATCTTGTGTTTCTCAAGGTTCAAACAAGAGTTATTGTCTATTTACATTTCTAAACCATTTGTCTTTGTAGCATTATGTTTGTTATGCTTATTATTATGCCTGGGTGTTTCACTCCCAGGAGTAAATAAACAAAAAGAAATCTTTAGAAACAAATATGGAGGCTTGCAGAGTTGTTTGGACTTGTCTACCTGTTTTTGCTGTGCTTTTAATTAGTTTTGTATTCCCAAGGGTTGATTTATTTTGGATTAAACTGCATTGTTACTCTCACCTTTATCTCTTTTCTCTTACTGGCATCAATGTAGTAAACCAGATCAAGGAAGTTATCCAACTGAAAACTCCTGTATGTACCAGTTCTCTCTTCACCTGGATCATTTCCCTGGTTGGATTAATCAGAATTATACAAATGCTATTGCTGGTGCAGAAGAAAGGGCTGAAAGGAGGTGGTAAAGGAAAATAAGGACTTCATGGCAGCAGTGCCCATGAATGCATAATTAAATTTTTTTGTAGAACTAGAACATAATATGTAAGGTACAATATTTAGCAAGTTCACTGTTTTAAAAGTTACTGCTTAAAGGAAATGACTATTGTCCGAAAACAAGATAACACCTCATTGCTCAAAGTAAAAGCATAAAGAATTTCTTAAAAACTAATTTGCCTACAGTAGACAAAAAACTGTGCTGTAGCAGTTAATGCTGGCAGACCTGCACCTGAGTCCTGCCAGATGATTTAAGACTCTTTCAGTTGCAACTGTCTATGTCTCTGGCAGAATAGGTTTTTGTCCCTGCATGGAAATTTAAACAGTTTCATCCACAGTTTCAACTCGAGTGAACTGTGAGATGTAGTGCTCATGAGTGTTTCTCCCCTTTGTAGGGTAACAGATGGGTTAGTACCTGGATGTTCTGAATGGCTTGAGAGAAAATGATGTATTTTGGTCCATTTGAATGCCAAAGAAATGTGGTGGAGCAGTAGAGGCACTTAGAATAGCCTTCTGGTAAAGTAACTTTTGCCAGCTAGCCATCAACATATGATTTGGTGTAATTAGCACATGAGGCCTCATAGTGTCTAGTCACTCCTCTGATCTGTCTGTCAGCTGGAGAGATTCCCACCTTCCTGCAGATAATTGCCTTGCTTTCCTTAGTCACTGCACTTCTGCAGTGATGTCTCTTAGATTGGAGTGTCTGCTGAGAGATAAGAACTTTTTGTTCCTAATCCTTCTTCTGTTCTTGTGTTGGCCCTCTCCTGTCCTGAAAGACTTGGACTGCTTTTGCTGATGACAGGCAGGAGAGCGTGCTAGGGACTGCTCATGGCCTTTTCTTGTTTGTGTTTGAGTTGGGCAAGCATTGCTAGGGAAATAAATGGATCCAGGAGCTCTGGAGACAGGACTGATGGTCTGCAGGGGTTGAGGCAGACAAGAGCAGGAGGGGATAAACTTGTCCAGGCATTGCATTGTGTTTGCAGGATGGGAGACATCAGCTCAAGATAGGAGCAACAGTTGCTTGCTTTACTTCCCTCTGAGTCGTGCTCCTGGCAACTTCTGGAACCTGCTGAGTAGCATGCTGACCTGGGCAAATATTACAGTAGTTAAAAAAGCTACTTGTGCTAACAACATTGACAGACACAGTGAAAAACAGCAATAGACTTGCTCTTTTAGCTTTACTGCTAGTACCCAGAATATTCTTGCAACTCAGCTTATTTCAGCATGTGGTGTTGCATTTGAGGTCCTGGCAAATAAGTTAGAGCCAGTCTCTAGGTTCATGATATATGATTTACAGGACCCATGAACGCAGATGTTTGAAAGGAGAACTGTAGTTTTTTTGTTCTGTGGTGTACCTGTGTGTGGGACTGTTACTTTTCCCCTACTGTAAAAACTTTAATTTGAAGACACTCATTTTCTTCAAAGGTTAAAATTTCCTTTGGTCTAATAAGATAGTTATTTCATTATTTAGTATACTGCTAGTTAAAACTTTTTAGAGGGAACTATGGCATTAGGCTTACTTAATGTAGGTATTGACATTAGCAGGTTACATGAAAATTAAAGATACACTTTCTTCAAGCAGCCTGAAGCAGTAGGAGTAAGAACTTCTAATGGGATGAATTTCCAGTCTACTTATTGCTGTAAGCTGTTGAGTTATAGCTGCAGCAGGCTTTGGAATATTAAACTAGTAAAAGTACTTTAAAAATCAGTTGTTGAAGGAAAAGAACCTGATGTACTAAAATTCTTGTTGAAAACTATTAGTTTTTCTAGACATTTGATAAGGCTTCCATCTTTAGTTCAACTTTGAATATCTACTCTGTGAAGCTTTACATCAGCAAAAACTACTTGACATTCTTTAGCTATGTTCAGAATCTTGATGGAGATGTTGTTTTAATTAGTAATTTTACCTATGAGTATGTAATTAATCTTTCAGTGATTCTTGGGGGTTTTTCTTTCAGTTGGGTTTTTTGTTGTTTTTTTTAAGGTGTGGTTTACTATTGCTGTTGAAAGAGCTGAGTGAGCCCTCTCTGCAGATGTTGTCATTAGAAAAGGGATCCAAGTAGTGTCATGTCACAAGCTGACTTTCTATGCACAGAAAAATATTCCTGGGTTTTGAGGGGTGAGAGTCTAGGTAACTGAGTTTTTGTGGTGGTGTCCTAGAGGGGTAATGTTTATTCCCATGTGCAAGTTAACGCATGCTTTTAAGAATATGCCGTACTTTAATAAATTCTTTTGTGGTGAAGAAAAATGCAAAAAGAGTATATATAAGCTCTCAAGATCAAACTCATAAATAAGTGATAGCCCTGTAGGTTCCTTAAGAGCAATAGAGAATCTTTGCTTACCATGGATGATTGCACATAAACAAAGATGCATTTTAATATCTAATTCATTCAGGTATCAAGTCTTGCATCAGTTAGCTGCTCAGAATGATCAGGAGTCATCTTCCCTTACCCCTAGCCTAACTGCATGGGGGAAAATATTAAAGCTAAAATTCTTACGGCCAAACTCCCTCAGATGTTTCTTCAGTCCAAGTGCTCTGTGTGCCTGTGGTGATGTCAGCATTTCCAAGGAGGAATATATTGAATGGGAGGAAAAGCAAATGCTCAGCGGTGTTCCCTGACCATGATGCTGACATGGGGTAGAAAATCTCATTGCCTCACTGTTACTTCATGCAGTTCTGTCTACTGCTATAAGGTTAACAGATAGTAAGGATATACTCTAAATAGTCAGTCCTGAAAGAGCTTTGCTACATCTGGAGCTGGCTATAAACAAATGGTATCTGACAGTATCAGGTTGCAGATCATTGCTTACTTTCTGGTATGTCTTTGTGGAGACAGTGAAGGGCAGCCTTAGTTACTCCAAATGTTGTTAAAATTTCAAACAGCTTTTAACAGCCCAAAGGCTTTGAAGGAGGTGGGTATGTTTGCCAACAGAAATAGCACTTTCTCTTGCTAAGTTGCATCTTTAAGTTATTCTTAT
Source organism: Lepidothrix coronata (assembly GCF_001604755.1). Classification (NCBI taxonomy): domain Eukaryota; kingdom Metazoa; phylum Chordata; class Aves; order Passeriformes; family Pipridae; genus Lepidothrix; species Lepidothrix coronata. The sequence continues at coordinate 212,486 of NW_016690239.1, read as the reverse complement.
AGCCTCTTGAGTGTATAATAAAAGCTAGAATTAATAAAAGAGTGTATCTTCCTTGGAGAAGAAACACTCATTGCTTGCTCTTTAGTCACAGGATGAGGAAGATATGTCTTGTGCAGAAAATATAGTCAGGAGTAAAGAGAAAGTGCAGTGACCATGATGATCTATTGTCTAGGTCAGGGCTGGGAAGTAAATCAAGGCCACACAACAGTTGGGTCTTAATTCATGCCATTTTTACTTTAACAATTAGGGAACTTTTAGTGAATTTACCGATACTCAGTAATGGAGTTTCTACTTGGACCCTTGTGAAATACTTTTCAGATATATTCACCTTCTTCTTGCAGTTCCATGCGTTTCTTCATTGCACTTGCATGAGTGTAAAGGGTAAAGCCATATAGGTCCCTGGCAGTGGGCAGCACAGTGGTGTGTCATCTGTCTGGGCTTGCTTTCAGCCTCCTGGGGAGGCAGGCAGCTCCCACCTGCTGCACTGATGTTCAAATTTGAGGGTTTTTTTTGTGTAAGTACATACACACCCACTTGCCCTCAGAATGAATGGCAAGCTTGGTTTCTGAACATATATATATGTTAAGAAAGTAAGAAGATAAAAAAAGGAGGCAAAAAGAGAAAGCATAAAGATGATAGGAAGGCATGTTAAAGTTCCTGTGTAGGAAATGAAATTTGAATGGATTCCAGCTGCAAGTACTAAGATACATCTTCCTTTTCTCCTTGCTTTTTTCCTCACCTTCCCTTCTCTATGGAGGTGAGCTTAATTTTTAGCTTTATTTCAGTCTGATGAAAGACAACCTACAGATTAGTTTACAAGACTGCTTTAAAATTGTATTTCAAATGTACTTGCAAACTTGATGTTACAGGTAACATCAGAATCTCATTTCGTGCTCTGAAGCAGCTGGAGGATAAAACCCTTCAAATTCAAGGTGCTTTTAAAAAGTTAGTACTTGTCTGTAGTTACAAGAAAATTCCGTAGGAAGCAATTATTTTAATTCAAAGAATGAGGCAACACTGATAAATGTTGATTTCAGGAAGTTTGCTGATAACTAATTGCATTCGTAAAGAATGTTCCCTTTGCTTCTAGTGTAGTATTTGGTTTCACTTTTTTGTGCTTTAAACCTAGACTGATGATCTATGATTTTTATGAGGTAGCTATGTACTGCATTCACTGGACCTCTTAGCCGGAGGGCAAAATAAAAAGACTGTATGTTTTATACCACATTAAAGAAAATAGGGAAAAAGAAAAGAACTTATTATTAAGTCCATTGATCCCTTTCCTTGTCATGAATTATTCACATACTGGTGTGATTGGCTTTGTTAGGTTTTAGGGGGTTTGTAAAAACCTTGTAAATAGAAGAACAAATATGAACATAATACCTAGTATGAGTATAATACCTAGCTATCTTCACACCTTAGTTTGTCTTAGTTAATTACCGGGTTTCTGAGACCAAAATAGCGAGTCAGTATGATTAGTTGTCCTGAACGATTCTATAAAAACTATGAATTTATTGTTTGTTGGAATCCTCCTGTCTTCTTCTTACTTCTGCTAAGAAACTGGGATGGCTACAGTTGCGCGTTGGAGACCTCAGCATTCATGCACACATGTGCAGACATGCACACATGTTTGTCCTGCAAGCCCATATGGTATGAATCAAAGCTTACTTCACAGTAGTAAAACTGCAATGCATTTTCCACCATTTTCAGTTGTTTGTTCATGGCATGATATTCTGTACTTTGAACAATTTACAGTGATGGTCCTTTGTAAATGGTCATTATTCTATGAAATTAATGTGTTCTCCAGGACACTTGGCTTCAATTTTGTCCTTGGATTGCTGTGGCTATTTCAATAACACCAGAAGTTGTGTCGTCTTTTCTGCTCCCTGGCTTTGTTCAAAGCAGCTTTGGCTTGCAAATGCATACAGATGTGTTTTGTTCTTTCCTGTTTGTGGCAAAAGATTTGCAATAAACCCTTGCTAGCAGATAGAAGGCATGTGAACTAATTGAGTGTATGAGTATGTGTACTTCCGTGTTCAGGATTTTTAAACAATCTGTTGAGACCTCTAATTACACATCACTGGCTTCTGGTTGGCTTTTTTTCCTGGTATTCATGGTATTTGTATACTATTATCAGGAGTTCTTACAAATTAGCAACTTTATTATTAAAATCCACCTTTTTTTCAGATAGACTTTTAGATCTTTCACATAAAACTGTATAATTTAAAATTTTTTCTCTCATCCCAATAGTTCAAGACAATTCATCCTTTAGGCTGTGATAGTGCCTTTGATACTATTAAAAATTATCCTTTATAGAAACACAAGTATGCTTAGCATTAAAATAGAGATCAGACCTACTGTTTATCTTTTTTATCTGTTTCAAGATAAATATAGTTCCAGAGGTAGTTAAAACACCCTAAAATTGACCAGGTGATGAATCAGATGTGTGAATTCCATGTATTTCCATTTCTTTTCCCAAAGCAGTGGTGCTTTGTGCTAGAGCCTTGTGATTCTGTAGTGATGGTTTTGTGACCAAAGGAAAAATAAAAAGCATACTTCCAAGGTAGTATTACCTCGAAGTAAGGCATGACATTCAACTAAAGCCACAATACCTCGTAATGAGAGAATGGGAATTTCATGGATATTCTTAATACAGGTAAAAGTGACAGAATAATGTCTTATTCTGCAAGTTACATTACTGAAAATCAGTGCTGGTAGATTTTTCTCTTTGGTAGTGATAGTAGGTCCTTGACTTCTAACTGCTCCTGTACCCTCTGTATACTTGTTTGGAACTGATAGGCTGTCATTTTTCTTTATCAGAAATATAAAATATAAAATAAAATTATACCTATTTAGATAAATGTGTAAATTATGTGTCTTGTATATTGATCTTTTTTATAGTCTGTAAACACTCCAAGCCATCCTTTCAGAATATATCTGGTAGTTGAATCTTCTGCCACACTTGTCATTTTTGATGACAGGACTTCTGTTGCCAGCAGCTTTGGTGCTTTGGTGTAGATAATGGCCTCGGTGAAGTGACCAATAATTTCTTCACATAGTAATGATGACCTTGACTTTCAGAGGAGATGAATGTGTGTCCTCCTCAGTATGCTTCTATGGCTCTCTTAGAGCAAGGGGCACGCTCAGGCTGAAGTATGAAGGAGATGAATGGTTCATTGGGGAGTTTTGCTGAGAGTTGCTTAGTTATTTCCTGATTCTTGTTTCTGGAGACTGTCCGTCCTTGTGTCGACTCTGGAGATACTTTATGGTTTGTCAGATTCACTTGAACTTGCTTCTGATCCATGTTTCCAACTGTTCATTGCAGAAGTTATATTACCTGGGTGTTCACTCAAAGAATCATAGAATCGCTTAGATGTGAAAAGACCTTTAAGATCATCGAGTGCAACAGTTAACCCAACACTGCCCAGTCCATCATTAAACCATGATCCTGAGTGCCACATCTCCATATCTTAAAGCAACTAGTTGTCCCTGAAAACTTGATAGTGTTTCAACCTGTCCTTCCGGTTGTTTGAAATACATCTGTATTTCGGCTTCTGAAATGTTCTCATCCATGTGTCTTTTCTTCTCCCAGATTCTTAATCCCAATCAGAAGTGATTGAGAAGGATTTGGTTGCTCAGGAGTTCCTGGAGAGAGATGCTTGTTGTGTAGGTGGAATAAGGCATTCCTCTGGCTTTTACTACCGCAGAGGGATGTGCATAGATGGGACTGTAGCGAGCACTGTGTTTCTCTGTGTTGTTCATACTTGAGGGAAGATTAGTTGGCTTGACAGCCATGGCAATATCCTGTGGCTTCTTATCCTTGTGGTATTGACCAGTCCTTTGTCTTCTTTTTGGCATGTTGCATCCAGACTTAGAAGGTCTGTTGTGCTGGCTTTCTGTCAGCTGAGGATCCTAAACTGCAACTTCATTGTGGGCTGGTGTGGCAGAACATACAGCAATGAGAGGCTGTGCTCCTGCTCTTCACGCTCACCCCGGCCCTGCTGCTGCTGCCTTTTGAGTAACTCTGCATCCAGATTGCATGAATCTGTGCAATAATTAAAATAAAAGGATGATTCTTATGAACATTTTGTGAACTCATTGGGGGAAATGAAAAGACAATCATCTTGTTGGCTTCCATTCAGAAGAATGGTGGCTGCTGTGCAGTTGTTTTTGCCTTGCTGCGTGAGCTTGTAACAAATGTCTCATTGTTTTGCTCTCAGTTCTTGCAGATGCTGGGCTTGCACTGCCTACCACTGCTGTAACTTCTTGCTTGGCTGTTAGATATCTGTAAACAGCAGTAGTGCATGAGGGCCCCAGCCTGTGACTGAGGTTCTGCTGGGCTGTAATCTGTCAAGTTTTTGCGTTTTTTAGTGTTCTCCATTGCTAAAAGGAAGGGAGCTAAATAGCAGAAGTTCTGCTTTGTGACCACTTCTAATGCTGTCAGCTGTGGAACAGAGAAAAGCAAGTAAGGTAGAAACAGAGGGAAAAAGTTCACATGAAAATGCGAGTGATTGAAAGAGGTAAACAAAAGAGAAGAGAATACATGAAAGGTACTTATCTGTGTCTTACTGGCTTTGGCTGCTTGTTCTAAACTGGTAAGGGAGGAATGTGTCCACCCTAATTTGCCAAAGGCTGACATGCTCAGGATTGGTTTAGAACTACTATCCTGCAATACTGAGTACAAGATTGGAGGGTAGTTTACTGTTCTTTAGTTATTGTTGGCAGCTTGGACTTGATGGAAGTGGGTTCTTATAGAGGAGGTAAATTTAGTGCAAGGTTATGAAATGATGGGGTAGCATTTTATCTATCTTTAAATATTAGCTACTTTATTCATGTTTGGTTTTTCTGCTTTGAGAGAGTGTTTGTATTGCCCAGACATTGGGGCTTAATGTAGTGATGTGATGTTTGTATGATGGAATAACCTTTCTCCATATGTGCAGAAAAGATGAGCTTGTGGGGAAAAGGGCATTTCTTTGAAGAATTCTAAACATAAGTGTTTCTTACTTGTGTAAAACATTCTGTCCCAGGCATTCTGTTCAAAGACAGTCTCTGATTATGTGGTGCTTGCCTGGCAGGTCTTGCAATGCTGACCTTGTCTCTATGTTTTAATGCCATATGTTAATCTTTATTTTCTGAGCACCTTTAGCATGAAACCGGTGTGTTGTGTGCTTGAATTCTGCTTCAGACTGCTCCTTTTTAATAACAGGGCTCAAGGTTTTATGCTTTTGCTTGTCCCCTTCAGTGAGGAGTGTCATTGGCTCTGTCATTGTCCCTCCTCTCCACATATCTTTTCCCTCTAAGAAATCATACTGCTCTCTTCAGCCTTATCCGTCACTTCTGTATAGGTCATGTCTGATTCTACATACTCTCTTAATTTTTATTTCTCTGTCTGTCTGGTCTCAGTCAGCTCCTGGCTACACCATGATTTATTACAAGTGACATATTTGGAGGAGGAGGTCCTCTGCTGTATCATATCTCTGACTGTTGTACTGATGGCAGATGATTGTGCTGTGACATTCCCCTGCTTGGGTGTTTTAAAAAAGTTCCAGGGTGGAGGAACTGACATGCTCTGCAATTTGTAAAACCCAAAGGAGTTTAAAGTAACAGCTGCCAAACAGCTTTAACTCTTTACTTTCTCTCTTGGTTTGTATTATGAATGAAGAATAAAGTTAATATTTTTTTAATAAAGAAAATGGACTGCATTGTGAACTGATGAGAATCAGATGCTGACTTTTTACTGTGTGATTCTTTAAAGAGTTAAAACATGATAGCAAGGGTGTTAATCTAGCAAATGTCTTCCGGTCATGTTTTAAACCCAGCATGAACAGACATGGATGTTTTTAATAAAAAGACAGATATTTAATTCCAAGAAATATACAGGTCTTATGCCAGAAAAAATGCAATTTGTGATTTCTGGTTAATTTTTTATTATTTTTATTTTAGAATTATTCCTTGGGGACCATTTGTAGACTTTGGAGCACTTCATAATTTTTGCTAATAGTCTCAAGACTTTGTGTATTACATAAACTTCAGATTTCCTTGCTAGTAATCTGTGTTTATTTGACTTTCTGAAAGCTATTATAGGCACCAGCAATAGCCTGAACTTGATTTTTTGGGTTGCTGATTTTTTAATTTTTTTAACTTTTTTCCCCACTTCTTTGGTCTCATAGGTCTACCTTGTCTGCTTTACTTTCAGTCTGGAGCAGGATGATTGTTACCTGCAGAACATGAAAAGCAAATCATTCCTAACTGGAAGTAAAGGGAGTCTGTCTCATTTCATGTTGTTTTCAGAGTGAGTAGATTGTATGCATGGTTGCAGTTGGTGCTTGTATGCAGAACAGAAGTGGGGACTAGGTGAAATGCCACAGTATTATATTGTGGATCACACCAAATGGCCCCTCTACCATCCAATCTGTGAACACAGTACTGCAGAAATTACAGGTGGTATGCAAGAGTGACCACATCTCCTTCTGTAGACACTGAAAGGTAATGAAGTGCAGCAATATGTTAACTTCTGTGTTTGACCTAAATATGCTTGGAACACAGTTTTGAATATGAATCATGAGCCCTATGAAAGTGTGGGAGTGTGGTACTGGAACAGACTGGATTTTCATCTCCGTAGCAAGTGCCTTGTGAGCATTTCTTGAATCTGATTGACCTCATCTTAAAACAGAGTTCTGCTTCACTTCACCATTGTGAATCAGAGGATATTTCCAAGCATTTCACTGTTATTAGTAATATTGTACTATCCAGTGCAAAATTTTCAATACTTTTTATCTGCAAGAGTGACTGAAATAGTGAAGTCATAGTTCATGGAATAAAGCATTTTGCTGGCCTTCACTGCCATGCAGGTATGTGGATAGATGGGGGTGTAACCCAACAGCTTGATCCATCTGGTTGAGTTCAGTGAAAGTTGCAGTTGTACAAATACCCTCGTGTTAGAAAAAAAAAAAAGAAAAACAAGGTAAAAAAAAAATAAAATTTTCACAAATTAAAGATTGAGCACATGGGGTCACTACCAACAGAGATACTGAAAACCCTTAGCAATACAGAGCCACAGGTGTTCAAAAAAGAAAGCAATTAATTCCTATCCAGTTGGTGATAAACTAGTGAGAGCCAGATAATCCCTCATATTTTCCTTCTATGGTGTTGTCCAAATGAATGTAGCTTGCACATGGTCCTGTAAAATTGAAAAACAGCAGAGAGGCTTTTATAAAGATTTTATCCATGTCTCTGACAGTTAGTTTTCCAACTCGCACATACCTCAGTACAATTGCTCTGACTTGAATTTGGTTAAATTAATGCTGAGACAAGCTGAAGAGGGAAATAAGGATGATTAATCCATTACATTGGGGAAAGGAAGGCGCTGAAACAGTGTGGAGCTACGATTACAGAATCACAGAATGACTGCTTAGGCAGGGCCAATTAGAGCCAGTGGCCTGGGACTATTTCCTGACATTTTTTCAGTATATCAATAGATGGAGACTCCAAAACCTCCCTGAGCAGCCTGTGCCAGTGCTCAGTCATCCTTACAGTGAAAAAGTGTTTCCTGATGTTCTAAGGTAATTTCCTGTGTTTCAGTGTGTTCCCATTACCTCTAGTCTTGTCACTGGGCACCATTGAGAAGACCCTGCCTCCATCATCTTTCCAATAAAGTAGGAAGTGAGGAAAAACTGTGACATATGGACTGGGAGGGATACTAAGCAAGTTTGCAGATGACACAAAACTGGGAGGACCTGTTGACTCCCTTGAAAGCAGGGAGGTCCTGCAGAGAGACCTCAACAAATTAGAGGACTGGGCAATCACCAACCATGGGAAGTTCAACAAGGGAAAGTGCTGGATTCTGCACGTGGGATGGGACAACCCCAGGTGTACGTACAGACTGGGGAATGAGATGCTGGAAAGCAGTGCCATGGAAAGAGACCTGGGGGTCCTGGTCGATGGCAAGTTGAACATGAGTCAGCAGTGCCCTGGCAGCCAGGAGGACCAACCGTGTCCTGGGGGCATCAGGCAAAGCCAGCTGGTTGAGGGAGGGGATTGTCCCACTCTGCTCTGCACTGGTGCAGCCTCACCTTGAATATTGTAGCAGTTTTGGTCCCTACAATATAAGAAAGATGTTAAGCTTTACAGAGTGTCCAAAGGAGGGCAATGAAGATGGTGAAGGATCTTGAGGAGAAACCATATGAGGAGGGCTGACGTCACTTGGTCTGTTCAGCCTGGAGAAGAGGAGACTGAGGGGAGACCTCATTGCTGTTACAACTTGCTTGTGAGAGGAAGAGGAGGAGCAGGCACTGATCTCTTCTGTGTGGTGACCAGTGACAGGACCTGAGGGAACGACCTGAAGTTTGTGTCAGTGGAGGTTTAGGTTGAATCTTAGAAAGAGGTTTTTCACCCAGAGGGTGGTTGGGCACTGGAACAGGTTCCCCAGGGAAGTGGTCACAGCACCAAGCCTGACAGAGTTCAAGAAGCATTTGGACAATACTCTTGGGCACCTGGTGTGACTCTTGGGGATGGTCCTGTGCATGGCTAAGGGTTGGACTCAACAATCCTTGTGAGTCCCTTCCAACTCAGCATATTCTGTAATTCTGTGAACATGATTATGCCACATTCAAAGCTAGTTTTTCCAAGTTGAACTTGGCTGGAAGGTGCTGCTACTCTTAAGACCAGAGTGGAAAGTTCTGTGTTTGAAAAATTATCAGACTTTTACTGATTATTTATTGAGTAGAAGATATCTGTCTTGGAAATCAAGCCTTGCATGTTTCCTCAAAATTGTTAATTCCATGCCAAAGCCAAGAAGTTTACAGTATGCCAGGTTATTTTGAGTAGACTTGTATTGCTTTTATAGCATTGTTGTTAAAACATGAACGGCAAAGATACAAGGTGAACTGCCAGAAATTCTGGATGTTTAACAGTTGCCTTTGGTCTCAAGAGCAATGTTTTCACACTGCATCTGTCTATCCAGTGCTCTGGCTGTGTAGAATTTAATATACACTGAGCTGTGGTGGTGCCCTGATTGTATGCTTTTAGTGCCATATGTGTTGGCATCTATGTCTTATTTGATAAGCAATTTTATAACATATTCCTTATACTGTTTCCTTCTTACAGTTTAAAATATGATCATATTATTCTTTCAGGTCTGGCAGAGTCAGCAATTATTGTGAGATTGCTGTTCCACAGTTTGGATAACTTCATTTGGTTTTCACCTAAAACCTGTCAGCAGTATTGTTGCCTGAAGTCACTCCTTGGCTGCTTTTGCACAGATAGAGATGAGGTGCTCAAGTAATGCTCTGCAATCCTTCAACTGTAGGAGTAATAATATTCAGATGAGGGATGGTGCTATGCAGGCTGGGCATAAGCATCTTCATCTCCTACTGATGTTTGTGATTACACTGTTTCGTACACCTTTGGTATCTGTGGTGAGCAGCTGTTACAGCAGTATTTGACCCTGTTCAAGAAGCTGTCTTATTCTTTTGGCTGATCATAAGGGAATGTTATTTACCTATACAGAAAAGGTTGCCATTGCTAGCCTGAGCTCACAGCTTGGTGAAACCATGTGGGACTGTTTTTATTCTCTTGTTATCAGTTTGTGCCACCTGGCACAGCTCCATCATATTCAGTATTTTCTCTTTGCACAGAAAGGAGGAAACAGGCACTTGAGGCCCTGAATAATCATTGAAATATCAGTGTGTGATGATTGGAGATAATAAATGAATTATTAAACTTTATTTTTTGTTCTTATAATGTTCATTCCTGCCTGGCTTTTGAACTCCACATGAGCTTGCTCAGTCATACTTTTTTTCTCATGGCATAATTAACTTAGGTTTCCTCTAGTACAGATTGCTGTGTTCTTTTTTGATTGCCTTTGAATTAAAAAAAATTTTGAATTTCTTTGAATGACCTAATACTGCATTCCTGTACTGTCAGCTGTCTATCCCTAAAAAAAAAAAAAAAAGAGGGTCAGGGGTTAGGGAAGATTTCTTGATATTTTTTACTCGAGCTGGTTGTCTGAAGGCCAGACTCTGCCATCCCCAGGTTAATCCCTGTGACCTGCTGCCTTGCTTCAAGAATAGATTCCTTGAGTTGTGTTTGGTGTTGGGCTTTTTTATTGTTGTTTGTTTGTGTTTCTTGTTGCTTTATTTTGTTAGGGAAATTGTCTGTCATTTTATACTACTTTTACTCTTTTATTTGTAAGAGTTGCAAAATGGTTGTGACAAAGAATTTTCGTGACTGTTTTAGTTGTTTTCTGCAAAGCTGAAATTTGGATAGATAAACTCCTGTAAAAGCTATTTTGGATCTTTCTTCTTTAACATGTTAACATTGCACATAAGTTTCTGTTAATATTGAATGAGATAATAAGTGTTGTTCCTCTTAAGATTATGGAGCCCAAACCTTTCTGTGCATGCAGTAACAAAGCTGTTAGTAGCGTTTCATAAGGATCTTACTTTCCATTTGGTATTGCAAAAGTATTAGTGTGACCAAACACACTATCCTGTGAATGGTTGCTGAGTATTTGTGCTAGTGTTAGTGTTTTTTCATTCACATTTCTAATAAGGACATTTGTAAAGCTTTGATTTTTGAAAAATTCTTTACAACACAAAGCAACTATATTACAGTATGAATTCGTGTCTTTTGGGACCAATAACATTAATTTGTAAGTTGGAGGCTTATCAGCTGTTAGTTATAGGGGAAGAAACAAGAGTTTTGGTCAATCACAGAGCATTTTGTGAGTCATCAAAGACAAGTGAACGGTGATTGTCTCTGCAGGTATAGAAAGGACCTGTTTAAGGAAAGAATAACAGTTGACAGTTTGGCCTTGAGAGAAATATGCAGGTAAAAGAAATAGCCATTGAGGAATGGGGTTGGATACAGCAGCCAACTGTGTAGGTGTGGAAGATGAGTAGTTACTTTTTTAAGATGGAACTTGAAAAGCTTGAGCTTTTTTTGTGGTGTATGTTTCTTCTGGTGACAGAGGCCTGGATTTGACTACCCACAAGACTCCTTTATGTTCTTTATTCTAATTTAAAACATTCTTACTAAGAACAAGTTTGAAAAGAATAGAAACACAAAAAAAAGTAATAGCACAATGAAGATCCAGCTAAATTATTTTTCCTTTGTTTTTAATTTTTGCTTTTCGATGGAATACAAAAAAACCCCTTTCCTAAAAATGGCCTGAGGTGACTCAGTAAAACCAACACAGGATGTTGAAAAAGTGACTCTCTTATTTCTTGAGATTTACAATTCCTTTTCTACTTGTATTGCAGCTAATTAGGGATTGTATGTTAGTATTCTATGAAATTTCTATATAGAGATTACTTTTTTCAAAGTAATTTTTGTCCATTCTTGCTGCAAACAAACTTGTACTCTGTTCAAAATAGTTACAGTTTTATTCTCAGTGCATATGGAAAGTTATTAATGTGTTGGATAAGGAACTGAAAAGCAAAACACTGTAACTGCATTTCAGGGCTGATGTAAACAACAGTTGAATATGGAAAAATTTGCTGCCTTGTTTGTGGTGGACTTGGTTGTTGTTAAAACATTTATACAAAACCACCACTGGATAGCAAGAGGAACGTGAAGAGCAAAGCAAAATTGTAAATGCAGCTCCTAATTTTTGGAAAAGCTAAATGTCTGTTAAATGCATATTATATGATCACACAAAGGTGTGACTGCTGCACATGCTGCCTTTTGAGTTGATGGAATGAAATGTATGTAATGCCTGTGTTCTTCAGCAGATCTGTTTGAAGAACATTAGTCTGTGGGTTTCTTTGCGTACTCATTTGTTGTGTAAAACATTCGAGTGATAAATTAACGTCATAATTAATGTCATATTTAGCTATAGTTTGATGTTTTGACCAGCAACCGAGATAATTCAGAATTGTAGAAACATTAGATTTTTTTTTGTGTGCAAATGTATAAAGTTTTAATGAAGCTCAACTCGTTTATTATACAAATTGGATTGCTTTTGAGAGGTGATCAGATTTGTTTCAAGAAGCTTGTAATGCTTCCAGAAATGGTAATTTTTTCTTTGCCATTCGTAGTGTTTAGGATGGGACCCTGGGACAGGTATTAAGTTGGGAACATTATGTTGCTGAGTTTCACAGAAGAGCAGCAGAAACCTCTAGATTTTGGCTGTGGAGAACAGCTAATAGCAGTCTTTCTCTCTGGAATGCTGTACTTCATCCTGGGAAATTCAATCTCCTTCGCATGCTCCTTTACCTTTATTTCACATCCACATTTAAAATGTAATATTTTATTTTAGCTCAGTTTTTCTGCATGGTTCTTAGTGGGAATTTTCCTTCAGGTATTTTGCAAGAATGCTTTGGGTTATGGAATACCCTTCTTCATGAAGTCTCACACACAGCTAAGTCTGTCCAAGTTACTGCAAATAACTAGCTATTTTCAAAAGTATTTAATGTTTTAACACTTTTTCAGCCAAAGAATGTTCTGTTTTTACATTTGGCTTGACAAAATTGGTTGTTAGTTCAAAACCAAACCCAAGTGAAATTGCAGTAAAAATAGATACTAAGAATAAGTTCTTTTTCTGCTGTGTGGCCTTGTCTTGTGCCTTGCTTGCTGCTGTGTCTATCTATGATAAATGCAGATTTGTCACCTAAATCAGTCTGACCTGAACAACTTTCTACCTGGAATTTTTTTTTTTCCTCCTGCAGTAAAGTGGATGTGGGAGTTATTTCCTGGTTATCCAAATAACTCCATCATGGGAAGTTTCTTGATAACCATGAAACATCTTAAAGGTTATATGTTGTAACTATTCTCATCTGCCAAAATGCAAGACTGTGTAAGAAAAATGAATATGCTATTTCTGCATACATGAAAATTGGGATACTACTCCACTGTTCTTGACCCCAACCACTCATCTCTCTTCTGCACCACCTTCAGCTGTACTAGCACCATCACCACTCACTACACAGTGTCAGTGACTTGATTTTTAAAAAAAAAAATATCCTTCCCTTCTTAATTAAGTTTTTTAACTAGAGTCTGTTAATCAGCCCATATATATATGGGGAAGTGGAGTGGATCAAAGGTCTGCAGAGGTTTTTCCCTACTAAATGCAACTGTACCATGGGTATGTCCCTTCTGGAACCATCTGAAGAATGTCTCTTCTTGCACCCACTGGAAATTTTTTTTCTCCATTAGTTCTTTTAAAAGTGCTTGACAGATGAAGCCCCATCTGTCATTATACCATTATCTGTTGTATTTCTAAAATTGCTCCCACTTGTAGTGCTTGTGAGAATACTTTGGCACTGTTCTTAATTGTTCTTTGGACTGCTTGCAGAGATATAACCTTGAACAGTGAATTAGCTCTTGGACAAATGCATAATTCATTACATGATTTTATGTAAGACAATACACTTGGCCCTATCCTTTGTTCTTTTAATTTCATATGTCTATGTTATGCAACTTTTTTTTTAATTAGGCTGACTTAGTAACTTTCTTGCCAGTCTACAGTGTTGAGCCAATGCCAAAGGCAAATACCACGTTAGATACAGTAGCGGCCTGATCTGGTGTGGCAAATCCTATTTCTATTACTTAATTAATTTTTTAAAAAATATATCTGTTAGTTTAAAGTCTGATTTACTTAAATCCAAACCACAGTGAAATATTTCTAATTGCCTTGTAATAATTGTGTATTTTGAGACTGAGTGTAGATTAAGCTGTATCTAAAAGTATAAAGGAGTGTGTGGCCTTTTAGTGTGTCAATATAATGGTTTTATCAGGTGAATAGGTTTAATTATTTCAGTAGTCACACTAGTAAATTGCAGGACCCAACAAAAGATAATGCAGTTTATAGGATTACTGGTTTGAGTTCAGACCATATACATCATTCAGGAGTCTTTGATCTGTAAACTAATATTTGTAGCTGCCATTAAAAAACCCACCCAAACTGCCTGAGGACACATTTTAGTGGTTCAGCCTCATTTCCCAGCGTTGATACTTGGTTTTAGTCAAAGCAGTGACTGAGTTCTGTCACAGAGGATCTATCAGGTGCAGTGTACCTACCCTCTGGCTCTGGATAACCCTAAATTTATGTGGCTAAAACCCATCTCAAACACACAAACAGAAATCAATGAGTTAGTCAATTCTCTGCCTCGCTCGTTGTCAGTTAAAGGACACTGTAACCTGCATTGTAGTAGGGGAATAATTGCAAAATGTTTGGTTTTTTGAGGACAATAGAGTTTTTCAAAGAGATCATTCAATAGTGGAGTTGGTTCATTTTAATATTTTGCTTCATTTTTATTGATATCTCAACAAGTATAAAATGACTGACCAGTTAAGAGGATATCTAGTTTTAAGTGGTTAGTTGAGGAGGTTGGTGGTAATTCATGCTCTGTTGTAGATATTCCCTTTGCTGTCCAGATACAATTTACCACACTTGACAGTGGCTTACATTGAACTTGAGTTCATATGCTCCCAGAACTGCCTGGAGAAGAGTTTTCTGATTAGATAGTTTTCTTATCTTGAGAAAAAGCTCTTTTCAAAAATCTTATGGCTGAAAAGTGGCTGGAACTGGGATGTCTAGTTGTCTCCTTACACCAGCAAATGTGTTCGTTTTGTGCTCTTTCTAATCTGCTGCAGATATGTTCACTGGCAAGATAATTGGGATGTGTGGAATATGGAAAAGTTGATATTTAAAGTCATTAAAACAACTATCATGACTTATAACAGGAATGTGAATCTACTGAGTAGACACATGGGGACTACTGGTACATTTTTAATCTGCCCATCCTTGCAAGTGTTCGGCTCTTCTGTAGCTCTGGTTAATACACTGTAGATATTGCAGTGATACTGACCCCCATCTTGCCTCTTTATAATGTGTATACAGAATTTGGACTGTCTTTGTAGAATTGGCACCAGAGAAGCAGCAATTTAAACCAAGGAAGAGCTTGACTCTTTGCTGCTTTTTTATGTAAATGATACTGCTAAGAGGTAGGGGAGCAAAAAGCTTATAGTTGGCATAAGAAGAGAGAGGAAATAGATCTTTCTCTCTGGAAAAAATGAAGTAGCTTTAGACCAAGTTAGAATCTCATCTGGAACCTCATGAAGGTCATGATGCATCAGTATTTATAGCTGATTTCCCTGCTTCTCCACACACATGCTCACACTCACTCTTCTTCATAGCAAGCCAGGGCTTGGAAAAAGTGATAACCAGTATTCCTTAATCCAAGTAGACCTCTCCTTTTAGCATTACTTCCTGTAAAGTTGAAGAATCACTACACATGATCACGAGGCTACTAAAAGAATAAATGTCTTTATTCAAGGTAGCTATGAATATTAACATTCTTAATGGAGTTTTTCTCCTCCTGTCCAGACAGTATGGTCATATTCTGATAGCACTGATACAGTTAGAGAGCAAGAGAGGTACTAAATGGACAGATCTGTAGACCCTCCAGATCTTTCTTGCCAAGCTTCCTCTGAGGAAAAGGACTGACTTAATGGTTCATTTCACAAAATCATAGAATCAACTAAGTTGGAAAAGACCTCTTAGATCATTGAGTCCAACCTTTCCTTGATATTCATCCTTTCTGTGATGTGTGTTGCCTAATCCGGAGTCCTAAAATGGATGTGTGCTATTGCTGAAGGAGCTCAGAACAGTTCTGATACAGCTGAATTTGGAGTTCTGTCCATTACAAGTTAACATGCTTGAAATGCCAATTTTGTTAGTACTTACATGAATTTAGTATCTTGGAGAAAAAATGCGACCATTTAAAAACCTCAGAAATTAATCAAATTACACCTTGAAATTCTGTATACTTTGCTTCCATGTGATAATTGCATCAATGCTGTTTTCCAGTGGTGTGTGCCAAGAGGAGCTTTCTGTCCTCAAGAGAAGGAAACTGTACATTTGTTCCTTTTGTCTTCTTCCCCAGCCCAACACATGAAAGCAGATGAGGGATAAGGGGTTGAGAGCTGCAGTATTCTTGTATGTTGTATACCCAGGATAAAAACATCCCTGCAGTCAAATATTCATGCAGTTAATTGAAGACATTTTCTGAAGATTTAAATTTGCTCTGTCTTCCCTTATGTAGTTTTTTTGCCCCCTCTTCCGTGAGTAGGTTGTCTGAAATCATGTGTGCTGTGTAGTTTATAAATGCAAGCTAATGTAGTTAGTGAGCCTTTTCTATGTTCAGGAAAAAAGTCTAATTGAAGGTATTAATTGAATAACTTTCCAAAATATTTACCAAAATTATGGAAATTTACCAAAATTTTTGTCATTTACTGTAATGATTAAATCAGCTAACAACCTTAAAAAAGAAACTTTTTAAAAAGGCCACAAAAACCAAGGTGGTCATCTAAGCCAATTTAAATTGGCTTAATGTGAAAGATTATATGTAGTATTTGGAAAAAATGGAATTAAGCAGTGTGGGTTTGATTTGTATTGTTCTTGACAGGTAAGTGGTGCTGCTTTTGTGTTATCACATTGCCTTTTTGCTTGCTTGTAATATGTTGACTTGTGAGCAATCACATTTTTACTTGAAAGTGAACATTTCATTGCTCTTTAAGCCCTCTTTGTGCAAAGCAAGCTTTTGATGAGCACGCACATTTAACTGTAACAGGTTGAAGACAGGAGGACTCTCACAGTAGAAAAAATTGTATTTTGAAAGCTTGCCCACTACTATCCTTTGTTTATGACACTGTAGTAAACTAATGCAGTGTTACAGCTCTTGCTTCTGCTTGTGGTCAGGCTCTTTTGATTGTTGTTGTTTGGGAGGGAGGATTGGCTGTAATTAAGATGATATATCCATTATATTCATATACAAGAACTGTTAAGTAAGATACCTTCACCTTCAGCTAACATTTAATGTGTATATTAAATCATATGTCAAAGGAAATTGAGGTGCAAATACAGTCATTAGGAGGCATCAGGAATGAAAGCACTAAGGAGAAATGGAATCCAATTGATTTTAAAAAGTGACTTCATGAAGATAATGTTCTCTGTTAAGTATGGAGAAAAAACAAATTGCTTTTTAAACCAGTTTCCAGGCTGCTTCAGTGTTCTGTCTTTTCCATACTACTCTTTCGCTGTGTTTTCTCAGAGGACATCTTTCAGCAAGATCTCTCTTTCACCATGGTTTAGAATAAGATAACGTACTGCAGCACAATTTGAATGAGGCATGTTTCTTGCTATATAAAGTTATACAGCATCCACTCTGCTTTCTCTTTTAAACATAGTGGACTGCAGGCAAAAAATATATGTTTGCAACTAAAATCTCAGCCTTCTTTTCTAGGTGTAATTAAAAGGAGAGGGGAGCAAATCAAGTGCAGGAGTCTTAATTTAGTAGGCAGGCTTGTTTGTTACCAGCACATTTGTGGATTGACTTCGTGAAGCTTCTAGGAAAGCTGGAGTTGAAACATTTGAACACTAGAAAAGTGCCTCATTTCATTGCTGTGGATAATTTTCCTAGTAAACTGTGTGGGTTTTATGCATTGTTTTCACCTTCATAATGCTATCAATATTGATAACAGGCTAATTAAAGTACATTTCTAGCAACTTTGTAGTGGTCAGAAAGCAAAAGGGGATAATACCACTGAGGGTTAAAGATTGCTTTGGGAAATTGCTCTAAACTGACAAATAATGATTTGCTGTCTTTGACATCTGTTAAATTAATACAGCTGAACTTAATTAAATAAAGGCAATGCTGCTCAATCAGTCTCCTTTTCCCTTTGCTTACCAAGTTTTTCTTGGAGAGACAGTTTGACTACAAACCTTTTTTCCAATTGCCTTGTGATTTTTCTGCATATATCTTCAAGTTAGGTATGTGTAGTGTTTTTCAATCTCAGTTTTAAGCTAGTATGGGCGTTTAACTTACTTGCAAATAGAAATACCACAATAAGGATCCTATACTCTTTGCATTCTCACTGGAGAAATACTGAACTTCCCTGAAGATGTTGGATTTGAACGCTTCTGGCAATAAAAACCAGATGATATAAAACCCCCTCATTATGTCTTCAGTGCAGAATTTTTATGCTCTTGGAGCTTAGTCTGATAATTGCAGCATTTTTGATCCATGAAGAAAAGAAGTCAGAATAAGATAAAATATCTGAAAAGCAAGTCCAATGTCAGGGAGTACCAGTCCTGCATGGAACAGTCCTATTGCTTTCTTGTGGTGATGAGCCGCTGAGGAGCTGTAGTGATGGGGAACTACCTCAGGAGACCTGGAGAGTCACCAAAGACCATTGTGGTGCAACTGTCCCGCTCACAGCACTGTCTGACAACCCCCACTGTCGGTAAGGGGGAAACGTGGATCCTCACGGAGTTCTGCTTCTGGCTCTGTCGCTGTAAGATTTTACATCAAGGTCATTTTTTATTAGTGGGCATGCTGTGCGTGGATGGTGTGATTCCAGCAGCCACACCACGTTGCTGGATACATCCTGAGATGTGACATATTTTAATTCTTCAATACATTGTATTCATATGGTGATAAATAAATATTCCTGGTTTTGATCTATATCTGGAATCTTCTGGTCCTCAAAATGTCAGATACAATAAGTTTTTACTTGTCACTTAAAATTAAACAACCACCAAATTGAATAGTGCTGAACTAAAGTTTGTCTAAAATTGTAGTCTGATTAAGGCCTTTCTGGTTGGGTTTCTTAGCTTATTATTGATACCATATGGTGGAGTATTCCAGCCCTGAAGAAAGCCTATGTGAAGTGGAAACTGTGGTTTCTTGATTTAACTGCAAGGAAGTTAGTCCTCAGTCTCCTTTATGCTTCTAAACCAGTGCTTGTATTAAAGATGGAATGCATAAGGAGTGTAACGAACTCCACAAAGTTTTGTAGGAAAATAGTCTCCTAATTAAGAGAATACACTGCAGCAGTCAAATTAAGGGATACTCTGATTTTCACGTTTCAATTCTGACTTGGCTGAAGGAAATTAGAAACTTCCCAGTTAATTGTTTCCTTTTTTACTAAGTGACTTATCTTAAACATTGTTTCTTTCTCCTGCATGAAAATAGAACTTCAGGATAAGCAACATGGTAGTGTCACTAGTAGCTGTAAAATGTATGAGGGTGTATGCTAATAGAATAGGTTGAATTCCCATGGTGGCCACATTTTACTCTGCCTCTGGCATAAAGCATGACAAAAGCACTTGGTGTGCAGCAGTGGGCTTTTAGTGCATGTCCTGCTGTTACCTTCCCCTCCCTATGAGCACAGGAGGGAAACTGCTACTTTTAAAACACCACCCACAGATTGAATTTTCTACATTACCACAATCTCAGAAACCTATTATCTGTTTCAGTAGCTGTCAGGGTATTGACTGTGAACGTTTATAATGCAAAATGAAAAACTCTATCATTGTAGACTTGTCAAAAAGTCAAAAAGTTGCAAATCTATTACAAGTTAAAAAAGCAAAGTGTAATTAGATGTCTCAGTATCTACACAGCCTTTCTTTCTCCTTCATTGTGTTTTCTTCTGTGAAGTGAAAAGAGGCAGCAGCATCTCTGTGCAAAGCAAGTCCAAACCCCAATAACAGTCTTTGTTTTTCACTGAGGTGCTGTGCAAGTTTATAGGTCTTTGAGTGAGCCTAAGGCTCTGCTCAAAAAATCAGCCACCTCCTCAAAGCACAAGAAAAGTCCAGGAGTATTTTTTTTGTCTAGTATTATCTATGGGGTCAGGAGTGTGTGTGCATGTGTTGTTTTAAGGCTGAATAAAGGCAAGCTTCAGATTGTGTCTTATCTCTGGGACTTGGGTGTGGGGAGTCCATGAGATGGTAGAAGAGTGGTTCCTGGTTCCCCATCTGCTGCTGGCTCTCTTGGTTTCAGCAATAAAAGGAAATCTGTTTTCAGCACTCCCACATGATGATTTCTGTGTTGCTGTGACAGCAAAGCAGGGTGAGAGTTAGCTTCTGAAACAGGCACACGAGGGGTTCGGCAGTAAAAAGTCAAGGCAGTGATTAGTGCGTCACCAGATTCCTGCTTGTTCTCGAAAAGAGATTGTCATCGTCAGCCCACTCACCCCTTTGTGAGCCCTCTTGAGCTAGCTTTGGATAAAAGAGGCATTGTGAACATAGTTGCCAGGGAGTCAGTCTTCCCTTCAACACAATGAAGAAATACTTCTATGTGGTCACCACGCAGTTCACTAAATATCAAGCTCTTATCAATCTCTTAACAAAAAAAATTTTTAAAAAAAGGCAGTTAATAGAAATGTCCATTTGCCTGCAGTCACCTGTTGGTCCCATGTGTCATGCTGTTGCATCTCTGTCACACTTACCTGGAGGAGCAATGTGGGGAAGAGCACTTTGACTAGACATGCTGGATTCCTTGACATGAGGAGTGTTGAGAACTGAGAAACTTCTCTCATGTCTGCCCATTCCCTCAAACCCCAGGAGTGCTTGTCAACCTTTCTTCCTTATAAAACTTTAGCCAGTCACCTTCCTACCTGACTCTGTATCCAAGTACAGGCAGAACACAGGCTGAAAACTGATCACAACTTCACAGCTGGTTTTACTACATTAGAATTACTATTAAAGTGGTATTCTAGGAAGTAATTTTCATATATGTCAGATGATTTAGGGGTTTTTTATTATTACTTTTTAAAGATAATGTCCACTGAAGAAATTAATGTAGGATTTTTCAGATCAGATATAAATAAAAATAATCGTAAATATCCTCTTTTATGTGGTTTTTGAAGCTCTTTGGTATGAATTTATTGTGTTCTATTTAAAAACACAGGTTTATTAAATCTTCAGATTGTGGTATAAAGCTTGGATTAATCTCTGTTTATTAATAAGCTGTCCTCACTGATGGCACTTTTGAATCTCTCAAAAATCCCAGTATAGCAAAAGCCAAAATATTGCAAAGGAAGCTTATGAGTCTGTAGAAGGTAGATATGATAGGCAATGCTACTCTCACTTCTGGCATTGTTGGCCTTGGAGGTGTTGTCCATGTGCTTGCATCTTAAAAGCTTGCTTTTCTGGGTGCTCATTTATGGTGGTTTGTCAGCTGGTCATGAGTAGGGTGGGGAGGCAAACAGCTGCCTGGTAAACTCTTTTCATTTTCTGTATGGCATCTGGCACTTTGAAGTAAAATTATAGTAGTGTTAAGAACTATTTTCCTCTTGTACTAACCTCTGAACAATTTAGAACTAATTTGTTAGATGTTAGATAAAGGCAGAGCATTCAAAAATATGAGCCTAAACTTACACTCCAAATGTTGCGTGACTTCTTCCCAAAGGTATGCTGATGTCATAGGAGCATGAATCCCTACAGCCTTTGGAATCATGGAGGTGTACATGCACAAAGTACTCAGACATCTTAATTTTCTGGACTTGGTAGAGCTTGTGGTTTCTGAAGTAACTGAACATGCAAGTGAGAGTCCTACAGTTGTCCTTTGCGACACTAGTGAACACTCCAGATAAAACTCTGCTGGAAAATTCCTGTGTAAAAGCTAGAAAATATTTCACTGTCCATGAGGAACATAATTAAACTAATTAAAAAAAAATCTGTAGTCTTTTACCTTCAAAGGAACCTGCAAAGATTTTTAGAGTCAAGGGAGGATATAAAAAGCAGCTATGACACACATTTTGCATACTGTTTTACTCATTTTCACTTTGGCTATTTTGGGGTATTGCTTCATATCTGATTGCTGATGTGTAAAGATGTCCTCCACCACCATTCATCTCTCCAAGTGACAAATCTTTTCCATTTGACTCTTTTTTTTAGTTATTATTTTTTTCCCCACGAAGTGTGATGTGTAGATCATCTTCTAGCACTTATGTCGCTACTTAACCTATGGTTTGCTGAAGTGTTTGCAAGAACTGTGTTACTGTTAGATGCCTTTCTCATTGCAACTTGCTCTGGTTTTATCTTGCAAACTGCAAACATCCCAGCTGCTGAGTGCTGTCACACAAACTATGCCAAAGCTTCAGGGGGAGAAGAGTCCACCATGTGCTTTTTCTAGCTGGGGTGGGACCCAGGTGGGTTATAGCTATTTCAAAATTTCATCTTGTGGAAAGCAAGCTGCAGAAGTCAGAGGGATGGCATACTCCTGGGTCTCCTTCCAACATGGGATTGGGATCTGTCGAAGCAGTGCATACGGATCTGGGAGCCAAGGCATGTCCTAAGGTCCCATGACAGAAGATTGGAGTTGGTGTTTGTGCACAACTCTGGTGGTTTCTGGGCACACTGTTTGACATACCTTCCCCTCTCTGAATATCCTGCTGCTGGTTTTGATGCTTGCATGATGTGGAGTCAGTGCTGATGTGAGTCACTCTGTGCCTCAGAGGGGTGTAATACTCCTGCAATCCCTAAGCAGCATCAGAGCACAATGTGTGCATAAACAAGTGTTTGTATCTCTTAGCCTATCGTGCTGCAATGGGAGAATCATAGAATCAACCGGGTTGGAAAAGACCTCCGAGATCATCAAGTCCAACCCTTGATCCAACACCACCGTGGTTACTAGACTGTGGCACTAAGTGCCACATCCAGTCTCATCTTAAAAACCTCCAGGGATGGTGAATCCACCACCTCCCTGGGCAGACCATTCCAATGTCTGATTACTCCTAATTTCTTCCTAATATCCAACCTAAACCTCCCCTGGCACAGTTTAAGCCTGTGCCCTCTTGTCTTGCTGCTGGTTGCCTGGGAGAAGAGACTGATGCCCACCTGGCTACAACCTCCTTTCAGGTAGTTGTAGAGAGTGATGAGATCTCCCCTGAGCCTCCTCTTCAACAGAGCCTGGGATTATTTGGTCTCCCCTGCCCACCTCAGTTCTTTAGCAGGTAGCTGACAGCCCTGAGGGTGGCAGGGTGAGAGTGGTATCTGCGGGAGATAAGACTCAGCAGGCAGGAGAGTGTGCTGGCTGTGGAGCTCCTGGGTTCTGTGACCTGGCTCCATGATAGCAGCCTACAGCCCTTGGACTGAAGTGTCTCAGGACAGCAGTGATGTACTTCTCTGCAAATCAAAGGGAGCGGCTTGAAATACTCAACTTCTGTCTTTCTTTTCTTTGGGTTTTTTTTTCCCTCCCCCAACACTCCCACATGCAGGGGGAGATACTTTACATGTACAAACCCCACATGTATAGGAGGATCTTAAACTTGAACAGCCAGCTGCTGTAATAAATAAAACATAGCAAATGATGTCAAAGAGAAAGGGGAAATGGGAGTCAAAAGGCCAAGGTGTTCTGGCCCAAAACAGATGTTGGCAGCGTCTGGGGTTGTATCTGTTGGCAGAGCTGGAAGAGGAGTGAATCTTGGATGATGTCAAGGAAGTGTGTAGGCCCAACAATGGGAGATGGGGCAGCCCCCCCAGCAGAGTGAAGGGAGCCCAGCTGCTCTTGGCTGTGGGTGGGGAACAGAGCTCTGTGCTACCTCTGCTGCCTTACACCTCTGTCTAGAGAACTTGGCAGGTAAGGAAAGTGCAGTGATGGGTGTATTAGCGAGCAGGGCCTGTGGCACCACGTAGGTGTTAATCTTTCACTACTGCAACAAGGAAAAATTTTCTCTGCATCTTGCTTTTCTTAATACTTTTGGATCATTTGTAAAACCAGTCTAAGTAAGAGCAAATTGCAGCAGTCGGTCCAGAGCTGATTGGAATTACTGGAATGTGATAAAGACTTCTAAAGTAAGGTGAGTCAGTATTTGGGAAGAAAAGCCCTTATGTTGGACCTTTACCTTTCCTGTAAGCATCTCTCCTCATTCTCGTTTCCCTGTTGCAGTGCATGGAGATTGTCCACCTCTTCCCATGTCTTCCTGTCCCCTCCCATTTTACCCAAGTGACAGGTACAGCAGGTAACCAGGCAGGCTTTCAGCTGTTAGCTGAGTGCCTATGGTGTTAGAGTCCAGTTACTGTTCATCCCAGATCAGACCAGAGGCCCTTCCTTCACAAGGATACATTCACTCATCTTTTTTTTATGGAACAGGAGGTGAAAGTCCCACTGAACACGAAACATTTTGTAGATCCTCTGCTAGCTAACAAACTGTCAGAATAAATTTATTCATGGGCTTTATAATTAAACTCATGCAAAAGTTAGATGCTGCTCTATCTTCGTAACATTTTCACCCCCTGTTGTTGTACTATTTTTTTCTCTGAGTTCAGAGCTCCTTTTCCTAAATAGAGTCTGTGACTGTTTCTTAAGAACCCTAAACCAAGAAGCAACCTCACTGCCATCTTAATAAACTCCATCATTCAGCAGTAGTTTTTAGCCTTTTTGCTTTTATGGATCCTATTAAAAATATATTAAAAAATCCAGTAACAGTAAAAATGGCAGTATAACACTGGTAAACCTCGTGACTTGCTCTTTTTCAGGTGTCATTTGTGACTCTCTTGATGTAATCTGTAGGTTTAAGGGCTTTGTACAGAACCTGAAAAAAGCTACCACGGGGGAAAAAAAACCAAAAAGACTGGCAGGTGATTGCTTTCTTCAAAAGGGAGGAGGTCAACTAACATCTTTAACTGTTGCAACTGAGTGATAGGCAAGAGCAATTAGGGCTGCCCACACAAAATGAGAGGAAGATGCTGCTTTTGTGTGAGTCTGCTGGAACCTGCGTTTCCACACCCTGGATGTAGGAGTTCCAGAGCTCTGGTGTACCAAAGGGCCATCCTGCTGCTCTGAACTTCGTGATCATACTGTGTTCCAGATATTCAACGTAGTGTGCTACATGATTTAGCGGGCTTCTTTTATCTCTGGATTTAATGGATTTGGGAAAAAGGTTTGGTACCTTTGCAACTGAGCTGCTACAGTTGCTGGAGTCAGCCTGCCCGCTGTTGCTGCAGTAAGTAGTGTAAACAGGATGCGTGTTTCAGGAGGACTCTTTTTGGGAGCAAAGTAGCAAGGGTTGCAATGAAGCTGTTGAAAAATGAACAATCTTAATTTAAAAAGCAATTTCAAATTTCTGTATGTTTTGTAGAATGAACTTCTGAAGCCCGTTTTTCTCTGCAGGTTGATACAGTCTTATGTGAAAATTGGGGTGGTTTGTCCCAAACTTTTGCAGAGAGAGACAAAGTAAAGTACATGTGTTTTGTTGTTTTGGTTTTAAAATGTGGCAGGTCTGCTATTTAAATGTATTTGCTGTCACTGCTACTTAAATAAAATGAAGTTTAAACAAGACTTATTGCTCTAGTGTAAATGCATTTATTTGAGGTTATTAAAATTAATCACTTGATTGAATTCAGCAGACCTTTCTCCTTTTCCTTTAAAAAAAGTGTATTAGTAAGTAAGGGAGCCTTGGAGCAGGAGAACAGCAAGGCAAAGTTACCTAAATATGAAGCAAGGTGTTTTACAAACAGCTCTGAAAATTCATAGCTGAGGTACTGAACACATCTTGTCATGTTATCCAAGTTATTTCAGCAGCAGCTCATTATGCCAAAGAGGTGGTGGTTTTAAGCCAAATGAGTCTTCAGCACAAGAGTGGAAAGTAACCCAGACCAGGATTCCTGGGTGAGAGACCATCAGCCTTGAGCACCTTCTTAGGCTGCTCCAGGGACCTAGGCTTGGGAAGATGCTCTGCAATGGCTCTGCCTGCCAGAGAGGCTTCAGGGCTTGCATTGCAGCTGCCTTTCACACACCCTTTCTGCACGTGATGTAGCCTGGGCAGCAGAAATCAGAGAAATATCAACATGAAGGCAGCATCTTTGGAGTCCAGGCTTTGTTACAGCTGATGTAACAGGCAGTCCCCAGGGCATTTTTCCAGGAAACCCCTCTAATTTGCAGAAAAGGATAGGCATGGTTCAAAAGTAGCTTATGGCCTGCAAAGCCATCTGCTTCTACCACTGTTTGTGTTGACAGTAAGTTTAGCACTGCATCCCTAAGTGGATCATGAAATCTCACCCATTATGCTTCACAGTTACCTATTTTATTTTTTTAAAAGTCCTTTCTACCAAGGAAATTGGAACAGTGGCTCTTGAAAACACTTTGGCTGAGGCTCCTGGTTGAAAAGAGATTTTAAGTAATTCCACCCACTTCACCACAGTTTTAACATGGCAGTAACAAGAATGAATTCCAAAAACGAGCCTCCAAAGTAGGCAGCAGTGTTTTATATGTAAGCATACCAATGAAAAGAACATGAACTGTGTTTTGCTTGGCTTTGGTACTGCAGATAACATAAGAATTACCATGTTTTAAATGAGTATCTATACACTGTGAGTATCTTAGCTGAGTGATTGTCTTTCTGTTATGTGCTGTTTGTGACCCCAAGCATTTTGGGCTGTGTGTGAATATAACCACAAAATAATTTCAGTGTAATTTTAATATTCATGTAAAGATGGAAAGATGAACTTAAAGTTCAAATATTAAAGGTTGTCTCATTTGCATTAGCTAGTAATGATTTTTACTTTATTTAACTACCAACTCAGAAGGGAATATCCAATTGAGTGGTCCAAAACTGAAGTTGAAATCCTTCTTGCTCATGTTGAACATCTTGGCATTAGCGTAACTCTTGTCATTTCTGGGAGAAACTTGAGTCTCCAGATAAACTGCTTTACGTTGCCATTTAAGGCAATTGGATTTTTAATTGTTTTGTTTGTGGGTAGAAGACGTTAATGTGCCTGTATAATTTTGTTGTAACTATGTAGGATCAGAACTATTGCTATTTTGCTGTGGTGTGTTGGCTGATCCTGTACTGGGGTAGTGGACCCAAATTCTTTTCTCTTTGTAAACATCTAAGGCAACTCAAGTGATTGTCAGCATCCTCGAAGTAGACCTCTAGTTCCAACAGGCTGCTGGACTTCCTAACCTCTCCACTTTCTGTGATCTTTAGAATTATGCATATTGTGCTTGTCCAGCTGCTGGCTGAAAGTCTCAGTCATGCTGTTATGGTAGCACAAGGCTACCTGGGAATTCAGGCCGACTTTGAGCAGTAATAGCAATCTGCTGTCATTTTATGCTTCCCTTAAGTAATTTTGCAACCTCGTGAGAACAACTGGCCACTTGGGTTATTAAACCAGTGTTGAAATAAATACACCTGTAACACTCATGTAATACTCACTGGAATTGTATTTATAACTAAACATGGTAGACTAGGTTTTAAATTTATTGGGCTGGTTTCTTTAAATTCTTGGCTAACTGTTGAATGTAATTTTTCTTAGCAGTTCCTTTGTAAATGTGAGAAGATAATTAATTGCAAACAAAGAGATGATATATCTGCGTGAAATATGTATTTTCTTAACTTTAAGAAAGTATCTGTAAACTTGTTTTTTGAATGGGTTTCGAGGAAGTGGTATGGACTGATAGTGTCAAGGAAACTTTAAGTAAATGCTGTCATTTTTAGTGTGATTAGCTGTACCTTGTGTTTTCAGTTTAACTTAGCGTACATATATACGCATAACATATGTGAACCTTTCATCTGGTAATCATAGAAATTTTAAGGTTGGAAAAGACCTATAAGATCATTGAGTCCAATTGTTAACCCAGCACTGCCATGTTCACCACTAAACTGTGTCCCCAAGTGCTAATAACATTATATTTATTCTGGGCACATAAAATGTATTTTGCCCTTTCAGAAGTTGATTGTTGGTCTTGTATATCTACTTTTTCATTTGCTTCCCAGCAAATTCCACCAACATTAACATCCTGTTAATGCAGCTTCTGTGTATAAGTTTAGCCTCTGTATGAGTTGGGTATTTAGAAAGGCCTTCTTCCTGCTTCCTCTTTAAGCGTTACTTGCATGCAGTAGATCACTTTCCAAACATACAGCTGTTTGTTTAAACCAGTATAATACTTTAATACAAATGCTTGCTTAATGTGTAGACTAAGTGGCGTACAAAATATTCATGTTGCTGCCTGTGCCAAGGAAGCAGAGCACACCGCTGGAATGTTTTCAGTTCTACATGTCTGCTTGTTAATGGGAAAGTGGCCGTATTTGTCAAACTGGAAACGCCAGCAGCCCTGTGTGATAGTCTTACTTACAAGCAGCTGTGTGTTTTGCAGCACGAGTATAAGAAATAGGCAAGGTAAAATGAAAGAATTTGGGAGATTCTGTGCTGAGGGAGAGACCTTGAGCAGAGTGCTGTTTACAGCTATAAATCCCTAAGATGGGTTTATGCCAGAGCGTAAGCACTAACTCCTTTATGTTGCCAAATGGACAAATTAGTAAATAATGGAAATGTTTGCCAAAGACCTGCATGCTCTGACCAGACTCTTAGGTTGGCCATGTGTGGAGGGTAGAACGTGTAATATCAAATGTATTTATCTGGAGATATTTAACATTACGTGGTATTTTTGATTTAGCAGAACGATACAAAATATACTGAAATAACAATACCAATGTTAATAGGAAATACAGTAACAGCAAGTTGCATGGTACATGTTGCTGGTCTCTGTAATATGCTCACCATCACAGTGCTGGGCTTCGCCAGCTACCAAGAAGGAATATGTGGGTTGAAACCAGCCCATAGCTGCCTTTGAATTTATTTGTGTTGCTAGTTGTTCAGTTTTTATACTCTCTGCTGGTCTGAGTCATGTATACACGCCTTCCCCATGCTGGTCTGGGAGACATTCCCACTCTTTTAATGAACTTGGAGAAAGATTTGATCCACTCAACTGTGGTGTAGTCCATTGATTCACTCAAATGACATAGCCGTTCATCTAAGACAAAGGCCACCCTCGGGTCCCGTTTGTATTGAGATACAGTCAGCTCTGTTTTCAGCAGCTGTGCACAGTCACACCCTGCATTATTCCCTGAGCTTCAGGGCACCTGGCCCTTGCTCATCTGCTTTCAGCCTTCTTCTGTCGTTTATTGGCCAGTCACAGCACTTCACACTGAGATTGATCTCTAAAGAGAACAGATAATTCACCGATCTGTTTGATCAGCTGTGATTCATTGATCTTCAGCATTTTGATTTGTGAACCCCAAGAGTCCTTCAGCAGAGTACCATCCCCTTCAGACCCCACTTTAGGAAGGCATCAAACAAATACACTTCTCCAAGTTACTTTCACACATTCCCAAAGCTTGGTTCATGGGCCTCCAAACCTTTGTTTCTAGCTACAGAGGTAGTCATAGGAATGTGATAAGCACCACTGGGAATCAGAGCTGTGAGGTGACCAAGAAATACAAAGGTATGTTCCAGTGCTCTTCCCATCAGGGAGAGCGATAGAAGGTGTATGAGCGGCTTATCAAACCCCTGTTAAGTGTCACTTTTTGGTTTTTATATACAATGAGTCTGTAAGAAAGATGAATATTGCAAGTGTAACTGTAACTGTACCTTCCCATTATGATTGTGAATTTGTGGAAGAGCCAGTAACTTCTGATTTACATAATTGACTTCCAGTGTAGTGGAATAGAAAGTAACTTTTTAAAATTCACAGTTTTAGTCTAATTATAATTTTTTTCTCATGAAATCTTAACAGCCCTAAAATTAATCCCCTGCCAAGAATTAAAATCACCGTGGCTGTTATGGTAATTAAACTGATGCAAGTTTTGGTTGCTGAGTCAGTTATGTATTCTCTGCATATATATGCAGTCATCATAGCTGAAATAGAGACAGTACAGCAGCCTGGTTCAAAAATATTAATTGAAAAATTAATTGACTTGGATGAGAAGGTTTCTGCTGTGTGATTGAGATTGGATGAAAGAGTAGACAAAGGGCAATAATAAATGGCTGTGTGTTAAGCTGCAGATGTTTTACTGTGTTAGGATGAAGGGAACTGTAGTGGGTCCTATTTTATTTGAAGTTCTTATTCATTATCTAGAAGAAGATCAAGATCACAGGTTAATTAAATTTTTAAGCTAGTCCAAATGAGGAAATTTAAATATTGTTTGGAACAGAAAAATCTCGAAAACATGGAAATATAGTAAATATTTTTGGAGAGTAAGAAAGTTTCAATATTGATAAGTTGGGTGGTGATTAAATCCAGGTGCTATAGTGAGAAGAAAATAGAAGTTGCAGCAAGTGACCTGTAGAAATGTTGATAAAAGCAATCTTTTTACGGTTAGGAGAAAACAACAGTAACTTCCTCCGTCCACCCAGCAAGAAATGCCAACAGGATTGTAGAGGTTTTTGAGTGTTCAAGAGCAGTTGTAAACACTGTGTAGTGCCTGTGCAGAAGTCCTCACTGCTCCATATCAAACCCTTTCCTGGCATTGTCACAAGCATCCTGTCCTTATGGAGCCAGGAAATGTAACTACTGTGGTGCCAGTATGCAGCAGTAGAGGTTGGGAAGCATTTGGGAATCAGTATGGGATTTGGGAGTAATGCAGAATAAAGGTCTGCTGCAACTGTTCACGTCAAATACTGACCTCAACCTTGCCTAGATCAGGGGATGGACAGGCTTCCCTTCCAAAGTAACCATAGGGGTACAGTGGAGCTAACCTTATTGCCCATGAACCAGCAGGGATGGTCCTGAATCCCTTCTTTCCCTCTGCCAGTGTTGCACTTGGCCACCACTCTCCACCCCCACACCTGCCTCTTCTGCTGATTTTGGCACTTGAGGCTGTGTTGCTTCAGCAGTTCAACCTGATAACCTGGCATTGAGCCATTTGATATGTTAGGCCAGTGCTGTGCTGGGTTAGTAAATGGAACCAGCACAGTGACAGGTCCAGGGAACAGTAGGACATCACAAGACAAGGAGCAGGAGTCCATGGCCAGGCCACAGAGATGGGAAGGGGTGCTCCTGGTTTTGCTGTGGAGTAGCTGAATAGTAGTGCTGCATTCCTCATCACCCTGCAGAGCTGTCTGCTCAGGCTGGCTGGGCTGAAGAAATGAGGTTGTCACCATGTGTAGTCTCACCTATGATTTAATTTTCTTGTCTGCCAGCTGGGGATAACCTCTCCAAGTGATTATAAATTGACTATTGACTTATTTGAAAAAAGGGAATGTGCAAGTGCCTATATAGAATTTTAACGCAATAGTTTGCCTCTGTACCTGTATGAGTTTACATCAGTGGAGTACTGAGAAAAGTTTGCACTGCAGGGTGCAATGGGAATGTGGAGGGTTACTTGAGATGGATTTGTTTCAATTGTTGCAGTAGTTTGTTTAAAAACAAACAACTCCAGTAAAAATACACTCTTCCAATGTTATATCTAGGTTTGCTTCCACAATAGGTTTTGGAAATAAGTAGAGATTAAATTTAAGATTAAAGCTGCTTGGAAATGAGCAAAAAAAGTGCTTGTCACCTCCCTGCCTCATTGCATACACATTAGATCACTTAAACATGGAATACATCTACTTTAAATTGCTTTCATCAGATGCATAGTTTTATTAATAGAGTTAGGATAAAGTTGTTCTGAGAAAATGTAACACACCACTTGTGGCTAAGCAAATCCAATCTTTCCCTTTCTGTTCCCTGCCTGACTGGACTGATGATGCAGTAGGTATAAAGTTGGTTTAAAATCCCTTGGAGCTGCACAGTGGCTGAGCTTGATGTCATGTTATCCTCAGAGCTGATGTTGCAAAATCAGCTGTGGTCTTGTTTGAGTCAGTGGAGAACTCTAATGCTGAGCAACTGGAAAATATCAGTGCATTAACTGTTCATTCCATATTGATCTCCAAACAGAGTTTCAAAGAACTCTATTATGAAAAAAGAGGGTTTTAAGCGGGGATTACTTTTTCATGACTTGTAAAAAATACATTATGCATGTGGCAAGCTAAAGCTTTGAAATTCAACTTCCATCTGCGCTCCATGACAGTATTTTATTTAATTCCATGTCTAAGAGACAAGGTTTGGAAATGAAATTAGTTTGTGTCATGCACAGTTCCTGTAGAGATCAAAGGCAGACCTGTTAATGCAACTATTGCTATTCATGAGTTTCATAGCCATGTGAGTTTCAAGTTAATTATAAATGCTTGTTTAATCACTTAACAATAGGGTATCAGAGTCTCATCTGGGCATTATGCATATAGCTCCCACTTTTTTTAATTAAAGCAAATTCCTACCTTTTTTCCCAAGAAATTAATTTTGGTGGTAATGCTCTAGGCTCTAGCAGGTCAGAATATGCAAATCTTCTTTTAAATGTTGGACAGTTGCATGATGAATGTCTTTATTTTATTATCCTACAACTGCCCCTCCCTCCTCTTTGAGTACATGGTTGTGTAGTAACCTGGTTGTCACTGTACATGGCATAAATTGCTCTAGTTCATATACTAGAGTTCTTTTTGTGACATTTTATTAAAATGTGTGCGCATTATCCCTAGGAGTTAATGTATTTTGAGATAAACTGATGTATTTATGATTTTAGTTTCCAAATACTTTGTTTAATAGATTTTAAACCCAAAGAGGCAAGGAGGACACCTGTCTGACCTTCATATCATAGACCACTGCTTTATTCGAATACTGAGGATTAAGTCTAATTATTGGATAATTAAGATAAACCATTTCAGTCCCCTGGAAATTAAATTCTTGTGCACTAGAGGAACTGGTGCCAACAATGCCTGAGGCACTTGCAGCAGCAAAGAATATTAGATGAAAAATGCAGATGAATCAACCTGTGCTGCAGAGAAGGGTGAAAGAGCCTCAAGTGCCATCTGAGAGCAGCCTCCTTCACAACCTGGGCTCCTGCTTGTCCGCAGAGCTGAGATGAGCAAGATGAACAGTTGGAGCATCACATGGGGGCTTCTCTGTGTCAGCTCTCATTGCACCAGGTCTCTGCTGTTTCTGAGGAAGAGCAAGGGGGAGGAGTAAAAGGAAAACTCAGAATCACAGAATCAACCGAGTTGGAAAAGACCTCCGAGATCATCAAGTCCAACCCTTGATCCAACACCACCGTGGTTACTAGACTGTGGCACTAAGTGCCACGTCCAGTCTCATCTTAAAAACCTCCAGGGACGGTGAATCCACCACCTCCCTGGGCAGCCCATTCCAATGTCTGATTACTCCCTCTGTAAAAAATTTCTTCCTAATATCCAACCTAAACCTCCCCTGGCACAGTTTAAGCCTGTGCCCTCTTGTCCTGCTGCTGGTTGCCTGGGAGAAGAGACCAACGCCCACCTGGCTACAGCCTCCTTTCAGGTAGTTGTAGAGAGTGATGAGGTCTCCCCTGAGCCTCCTCTTCTCCAGGCTGAACAACCCCAGCGTCTCCTCATAGGACTTGTGCTGGAGTCCCTTCACCCAACTCATTGCTCTTCTCTGGACCTGCTCCAGCACCTCAATATCCTTCCTGAACTGAAGGGTCCAGAAATCAGTCAATTGTGCATTTGGGGAAGAAAGTTCCTTCTTGACCTCTGAGGTGTGAGAGTTAAAATTATAGACATCACACTGCAAGTACTCAGTGTGCAGAGGACCATACTGATAGTCTTCCCCATGACCTGTAAAGCACAAAAGTGTTTAGCAAATTCTGATTGCTGTGCTAAAAAGAAGCACCACAGATGACCATTTGGGCTGGCTTCATAAATGTTCTAGAATCAAGCCTTAATTCTCTTAACCCTTAACATTAACTTTAAGCCTTAATTAAACACCTAGAACTAAAATTAAAGCTATTAAAAAAATTAAGAAAATAAATCTTCCCATAGCCTGAGTGAATCCACCACCTAGTAACCTGTTTTCTTGTTACACCTGAATTTGCTTAGGTTCAGTGTACAGCTATTGGCTGTCCCTGTCAGCAAGACTGAAGGTCTTCAGCTGACTTGTTTTTTACAGTTTCCCTGGTATGCACAGTGATCCAGCCTTCTCAGGTCAGGTTCTTCAGATGACCAGTCCTAGGGCTGCTTCCCGGTCCCCTGGATTTTTTTGTGGCTCTTCTCTGAACTTCTGCTTTCTAAATCTTTTCTAAATCTGGATCTGAGAACCAAGCCCTGTTGTGTGGTCCTTACTAGAGTTCTGACCAGTGCAGTAAGGAACTTTCTTCTTGATGCCAGGACTGCAGCAGCCTTGGTATAATTTGGAGAATCACTGAACAGGCAATGAGCAGACTTCCTGCATCCTGCCCTCTGCATGGTTGGATTCCCTGGAAATCAGTGGCAGACACTCACTCCAGTTGAAATCTTGGTCACCTGTGGTGATGGGAAAGTTGTGTAGCACCACTGATTTTCCTGTAATGAGGACCAGAGCTGGTTCTGAACAAGGGATACCATTGTCTTTGCTGTCAATCTTCTGCAAGCATGCCTAGTTTGCCACTTGAGGTGGTATCTGTGTACTTTTGGAGGGATGTTACATACAGGTTTCCTTTTCTTCATATGAACTTACTCTGCTGCTATTTTGAAGTGTGGTTGTCAGTAGAGCCTTATTGATGCAGCACATTAGAAAGATATGATGATATGTAGATGCTTGAGTTGGCATCTGTGGCTAGGGGATGGGGAACACTCCTTTTTCTAGGAAAATGTTTTTCTTTAGATAAATGAAAATCCTATTGTTTGGCTGAGGATTGACCTCACACATGGGCAAAAGGTTAAGAGGCAGAAAGGCTTATCCATTTGGCATGTAGGATTCAAAGCCAGGCGTGTTGCCAGTAAGCTCAGTCAGAGCAGAGGATACAATTTTAAATAAAGTTCATAATGGCATTTTTCAAATGAGCAGGAAGTTTTCTTTTTCTAATCAAAACCTAGATAATTTAAATATCTCTTTCTTTGGTAATATCCTGACATTGTCCATGGATAAAGGACCCCCAAAGGAAAAGCGAAGTGATAACGGCTGCCTGTGTCAGCCTATTCCCAAAAGAGATCATCTGTCCAGCAGACGTCAGTGGGAGTCTGCCTGACAGAGGGGTGTGTGCACAGAAACCAAATTGCAGAATTGGGATCTAAATAGGATTGTGATCTTTGACTTCCAATCTGTGTCATAATTTTTCTCTGTTTATTCCAGTATTTGAGATCTGACAGTTTGCCTTTACTCAGATCGCTCAGGATTTTTCTTTCTATGTTACATTACTGACTTAAAAAGAAACCCAACCAACAACCAACTGAAACGCAAACCCACTAAAACTCAGTGCTTTTCATTATTCAAGGATTGGTTATAGAAGACAGCACTGAGGATACCAGTTCTGAAGGAAACTATTCCCAAACTCAGAGTTCACAGCAATATAAAGAGCAGTTGTGAGTCCAAGAAGGGGTTACAACTGCAAAAGTAGTTGTCTTAAGGTTAATTGTATTTCAGGGGAGGCAATAGGGTTCATATAGCAGATGGCACAGGAAGGATTGCTCAGAGAAAGTTTAGACGTAGTAAAATCTCAAAATCAGATTAAGAAGACAGATGGGATTCTGGATTGGAATGCTACCATTTAAGGGTTTTTTTGTCTTTTTTTTTCACTTTCCCAAATTATAACCTTGAAGATACTGGAGTTTTTTATATAGCTTACAATAAATTTGGTACTAGGAGACTGAGAGGAAGTTACACAGTAAGCAGCTGTTTTCATGGTAACTAGTAGTTTTGGTTTGCACTCATTTGAAAAAAAGATGTTATTGCTTGAAAGAAGACAAA
Organism: Lepidothrix coronata; assembly: GCF_001604755.1. Lineage (NCBI taxonomy): Eukaryota > Metazoa > Chordata > Aves > Passeriformes > Pipridae > Lepidothrix > Lepidothrix coronata. The sequence continues at coordinate 177,183 of NW_016690239.1, read as the reverse complement.
GGAACATGACTGTAAGAGAAAAGACTTACTTGCTTGAGCATACACATACATCAGCCTTGATCTCTTTGTGGAATTTACCCCTGTATTTGCTGGTTTTATTTGCTGTTTTCCCACTAACCTCTTTTTCCTGCTTTGCTTTGGGGTTTTTGAAGCAGAATTGCAGGTTGCACTATTTAACACCTGTAAGTGGCCCATTCCTACCTGCACTTCTAGACAGGGACACGCAGGCTTTTTGCCCATCCAGGAAGGATCTCTTTGCCTGTGGTTTATTTTCTGGAAATGAATGGTTATCGTAAGTGGCTCTTGCTTTGGACATGAATCTTTCCTGTAAGAATATAATGAAAGGGCACATGCTAGTGGTGCAGGCAAATGACTCTCCTCTCTACCTGTGCCCACCTGTGCTGCACTGTAAGCCAGCAGGGCAGCATGTGCCAGGACAGCCAAGGTCTGAAAGAGTCACATTCACACCACACCAGTCAGGACCCAGGTACATTAGACAGGGCTATCACTCAGGCATAGCCTGTCCTGAATGTGGCTGGCTTGTCTGGGGAGGTGAGAGAGATCACAGCTGCTGTGGATAAATTCATCAGCTGGGGTCTGTCACCTCAGCCACCTCTGCTTTGCTCTTGAATGAAAAAACTTCACCACTTTTCACCTTTATGTCCCCTTCTGCCCTCCAGGACCTCACTAGTAGCTCAGAGCAAAGCTCCTTCACAACTTAGTAATTAAATATTCTTGCTGTACGTACAACAGTATGACAAATCTGTGGGAGAATGAAAGAGGCTTCTCTTTAGCAGTTCATGTTCTCAGAGTTTATCTTCTGCAGTGCTCTCAGTTCCCTGCCTCCATCGTGTTCCCTGTTTACTGCAGATGTTCTTCCTTCTCTGAGTTCATGTGCCCTTAATTCTCTGTGACCTCCTTGCTGGGGTAGGCTGTAAAACTCAAGAATAATATATCTGTTTTGCTGAGAGTACCAACTAAAAAATTTGCCAGATATTTTAAACACTCTATTCCTCAGCTAATAATGAGTCTTCTAAGCAGCTTTTTCTAATTAATTTCTTGTACTATACCTAATGTTTCAGTCTAAGACTTCCCTCTTAATTTGAGGTCAGACTGATCTTGGGTCACTTGCTGCCCCTACTCTTCTCTTTTATTTCCCTTCTTCAGTCCCCCTGATTTTCAAGAAGTGTCTGAATATGCAATTATGAAACTGACTGTCTCTCTTTATAGGTTGTTCTCATCATATCACTGTTTGAGATGATGTTTTCTTCAACAATTTCCCTCCAGTTTTAAGATTTTAATTCCGTTGCTGTGGAAATTACCGTGATAATGCAGGTTTAATGTTCATGACTTTACTGCTGCATTAGATAAGAAAAAAAGGGAGCTGTTGTGTGGGAGAAAGCTCTGAATGAAGCAAGTTGTATACATTTCACACGTATGTCAGGGAAGATAACACATGAAAAGGAATTAGGGTTGTTCAGGGTGCTAGAATTTTCTCTATCTTCTCAGGAAAAAACAAGTCTAAATATCAAAAAGGAGGAGAAAAAAGCTCAGTGTCTGATCTAGGAACTGTGGTTTGGAACAGCAGTTCCAGTGTGTTGCCTTTCAGGACATCAGTCTTCCATCTTGGATGATGACCTTTGTCGTTTCTGTTTGGAAAGAGGATTTTGGAAACCCTTAAATCCCTTCTTACCAGAGAGAAGGATGCAGACAGAAATCTTTACATAGCTATGAAGTGAAGGATAAAGAAAGTTCCTACTGGAGATACTCATGGCTAGCTCTCTGATTTGAGAAGAGAGACATGGATTTGTGTATATAAAAGAATTTTATCAGTTTTTGTCTCTTAATCAATTTTAGTAGTAGTCTCTATTCTAGAATTTTGGTTGTCTATAAAGAATTAAATAGATTTGATACTTCTGTTGTTTTCTTACCTTCTTCCTTAATTAATATTTAATATTCCAGAGCTCCTTGGTTGCTTCTTATATGTGGTTGTTTTAGAAAACTAATGTGTTACTAAAATTGCTAACAGCAATGTTCAGCTTGTCCTGTTCTCTTGCTTCCCCTTTAATGCATCACCCATTATTCTTAACCTCATCTGTTCTTCAGCATTCTTTGCTAGGCAATTCAAAGTGGAAAATACTAAGAGCACAGCTATCTGACTTTAGATCTAAGCATATAGTTCCTGCACATTTTGAAAATTAAAATTTATATTACCTTTTGTCCTCATGTTTGTAAATACGTGTACAGTTTGTAAATACATAAATACATATGCGTTCCTCCTTTGATTAATGTGGCTGCCTTTCACATGCACAAGACATCACAAGTTTCTTAGTGGTCAAAGCAAGGTTTCTAAGGAGGCACTCTGTATGTGTGCACCACAGTGTATGGACACAGGTTTTCAATATACATTGTTTGCTTTGACTACTATATGCAAAACTGGGAAGAAGTCCAGAATCTTTAATAGCTAGAATGTATTTCATGCTGATCCCATCTAAATTGGCATCCTCTATTGCCAAGTTCTAAAGTGAGGGCTGTGATGATGATGACTTTCTCTAATGGGGTTTTTGTTCAGGGCTGCCCAATATTTGTATTTTCAGTACTGCAGGATTCAGACAGAGGGTCTCAGCTTATAAAAGGACCCAATATATTTCTGGCTCAAATGCCTTTAGGACAGATGTGCTGATGTTTTTGTATTAAATTCTGACATCCTTTTAAAATTTTATGCTGTTACGCTATGTTTCTCAGCATACTCAGTTGTGTCATTTCACTATTGAAGCTCAAAACAGGAATTTTGTTCCTTGTGTTCTTTTTGGTGTTATGTCTTGCCATATGCAAGTTCTTAAAATTGTAAGGCACAGTAGTAATAGAACAGAACTGTACCACCAATACTGTTCTGTAGAAATCAGTGTATTGGTTTTAAGTATATATGAAAAAGGGGTCATGTTCTCTTTTTCTGGGCATCACATGCAGAAATGAGTTGTGCATGGAGTGTAAGCATCTTGCTTGTGAGAGGTTTAAGTCCCCTGACACAAAAAGAGAGTTGGCAAATACCCTCTACTACCTTGGGGAATGTAGTAAGCTGATGTAGGGGACTTCATGCAAGAACAACAGAATTTTCAAAAATTAGGGTAGGAATGAGAGAAAGGGGAGAATGGGAGAGAAAAGGGGGAGGGAGGTATTCATTTGGGAAAACAAGGCAACTGGAAATGAAAAAAAAACCAAGGAGTGTCTCAGTAGAGGCATTGGATCATTGCATTTAAGTCATAGTTATTGCAGAAAGTCAACAGCTGCTACTTTAGAGCATGAGGCAGAGAAACTATTGCAAGCACAGGAAAATAATCGTAGATATGGAGGAATGCCTTCCAGAGGGACTGTCTTGCACAAGCCAGTCCATGTTATGTTACAAAAGCCTGGTGACACAATGCATGGAGTGCCCAGAGTGGGCAAGTATTGTACATCTGGAAACATTTAAACTAGTAATTAGTTTCTGGAAAAAATGGCAAATTACTCAAGGAAAATGTAGTCCATTGTGTTAGCTTCTGAATCATATCTGCAAGATGTATGATTCTCCTGGCTGCCTTAAACATCACTTCTTTGCTTCTCACGTTCACCAGTAGTATGTGGGGACAGATGATACAGTAGTGTCAGGGCTGACAGGCTGACACTCTAGGGGCTCTGACATTTGGGCAGAAATGTCACAAAAAAAGGGCTGGTGAACAGAGAGGAGGAGGAAGTGTTCCTCTCTTCCTCACTCCTAGCACTCTGCATCCCACCTAGTTGTCCTGTGCTTTGAGGACATAGACCTGATCTTGTGGGATTTCACCACCTTGGTTAGACATCACCAGGGAAGTCTTGTGCCAGCTGGGGCAATCTCTCCCACCAGAGTTCTCCACTGTAGCACAGCCTGCTTCAAAGCCCACTTTCTTGGGCTTCTGTCACAGCAGATTTCCTCTGTTTGCTACAGGGAGAGAATTGTTTTGGGGAAGGGGTGAGGCAGCACAGCCCACTTCCAGCCTTCCCCTCTCCCCACTGGTGCTGGAGAAGGCTGGCAGGAGCAGAGGCACCAGCAAAGTAGGGACCTTGCATGCCATCCGTGACTAATACATGATGTTTGATAGCACACACATTTAGAATTACAATAGTACTGTGTGATTGGTGTGTTGGCCATCAAAAGCAATACTGGCTGCCCCTGGTGATGTGCTGCCCAGCTACATGTGGGTCACAGGTGGAATATAGATGCCTCCACAGTTGAAGTTAGCAGTCAGGCAATAATTCAGAATCTGGTCTTCCCTGTGACAGAATCTGCAGTGACTCTAAAGATTGCCTGCCTGAAATGGAGAACTGCAGGCCAGTACAAGAGGTTGTGTGTGGCACCAAAGTGTCAGGGCCCGGTGTCTTTCCAGTCACTAGTGTGCCAGCATGTTCTAACTTCTGCCTCCTGCAGAAGCTTTTCAGATGATAATTGCTGTGGTTGTTTGTCATTACAGAAGTAACGCTGAAGGTCCATGTAAGCGATGCCAGGACACATCAGCCAGTAACTGAAGCCTTCATTGAGATTTTTACCAACCAGATCTCCATTGCATCTGGAACCTCAGGAGCAGATGGCACTGCCTTCCTCAAGTTTCAGTATAAGTTGGGCAATCAGCTGATAGTGACTGCTAGTAAACATGCATATGTGCCAAATTCTGCACCATGGAAACCTGTAAGATTGCCTGGTAAGAGATCTTTATTTTTGTTCTGAGGTAAGATTTTGCATCTAAAGGAAGTTACACAGTTTTGTATGATGTGTATCAATGCTTGAGATCCTGGGTGGGAGGAGAAACATCTGCGCCTTTCAAAAATAGTAATGTTTATTCCTCAGTTAAACTGCAGCATCAGGGCTGTGCAGAGATTCACTCTCCTCCTGGCTTGTCCTCAATGCAGTGCTACATCAGTTTTCAAACAACTGTTGGTGTTCTTACAGCTCCATAGGAAATGGAAATCCATCCCAGATCTTTTTCTTTATGGGAGCTCTGTTTCCAAGAGCTTTGTTTCAGCAGCTGCGAGGCATTCATTTGTTTCTCCCCCAAGGTGTAGCAACAACTGTTGCACTGTAGGCTGTAGTGTACAAAAAATTTCCTGCCCTTTTAGTTCTTGGCCATGTCCATAGGACAGTTTTAATCTGTTATGTTATCCAGATGTAAGGATTTTTACTAACTTAATTAGCATGGTTTGTTTCTTCCACAAGCAAACAAATATAACAGTAATACTTGCATGTCAGTTTTTATCAGAATGCCTCAAAATTGTATGGAAAGGGGGATACTTGACATTAGTTGTATGTGAGGGAAAACTGAGTCATGAAACTTATTTCTGTACCTCTAAATAGAAGAGATTAAGGGTGGCTTTCAACCCTTGAGATGTAACATCTATATGAAGGTCACATCCCTAGTTTCATCTGCCTTTCCTCTAATCCCCAGCCGCAATCAGAGTCCAAGTAATTTGGGAACGGTCCTATGCTTTATTGTACCCAAATCACACCTAAATATCACCTCAGATTTGATAATTAGCCTGGGCCAAAGCCATGACAGGTTTTAAGTGCACTAATATTTAAATAGTGTACATGTTCCCAGGGCAGAGTTGAATTCCATGCCTTGGCTCTATTGTATTTATTAATATCAACATAGCCAGAAGGACTGCGTGACTTGCTGCAAGGTCAAGCAGCAAATATATTTTCGTGAATCTCTTCAAACTCAGAATTATGCTTTAGGCATTTCAACATGCTGTTTACTTATCTGCATTCACTTGCTTCAGATAAGATGACTTCTTCTACGTTTTCTGTCCTGTATTCTGCCATGTTTTTCAGCTACTTAATGGAGCAGCAAAGACTAAGCCAGGCTCTTTGGGGTATAGTGAAAGAATAATAAGTAACTGAAATGAGTTGCAGCTAGGAGAGTTTCAAATAAAAAAAAAGGCAGTATTTCTTTACAGCAGCAGTAGTCAAAGATTGGAATTTCACAACCCAGAAAGGTTGTGAAATTTCCATCTTTAAAGACATTCAAAACTCTACTGGATACCCCTCTGCTTGGTGGAAGCAGGTGACGTCCAGAGATCCCTTTCAGCTATAATTGTTCTGTCACTGTTCAGAAATTTCCTTGTTTTTTTTTCTGTCTAAATAAGATGAAGTGCATCTTCCTCAGCATACTTCATGTGCTTTTTTAAGACAACCTTAATGATTAAAGCATGCAATAACCTTTTCTTGCCTTGTGTCTCTTGTCTTTCTTACTCATACCCTAGATCTTTTGAATGCAATGTACTCTTCCATAGCCTGGAGTTTGTTTGGTTAGGTTTTTGCTTGTTACTTTTTCTTAAATATTGGTTTTGAGGGAAGAGAATGAAACAGGGCATTTTTGTTTTAGTAAGTCATTGAAGTTTAAAGAGTAGTAATTCTATAGGTTCCACAAAATCTTTCTTTCCATGGCTGAAACATGAGCTTAACTCAGAAAATAGATTCCTTTCACCTCAGATTCTCACCCATTGAAACCAGTAGGTACTTTGCCATTGATTTAATTAGAAGTAGAATCCTTTCATTTGCTTTCTGTACCTTGAATTTAATCCTTTCTTAGATTAAAGAAACAACAAGTTACAACTTGATACACCCTGTGTAGACTTAATAGGGTTGTTCTTAGAATGTTCTGAAAAGGGATGTGGCATAAAAGTTGAGGCCCAAGATAATTAGGCTATTATTTTTTGTATTGACTAAGATGCCTATAGTCTTTAAAAAACTTTCCAATAACTGTTTGTATTTAAATGCCCTGTATTTAAAGGCCTATCATGCTTGTAATCAGCATAGTAGTTAGAAGTTTTGAAAAATGAGCAAGTTGTCTTATTGTTATTTTTTAAGCTGGTTTGAATGAAGGGGTACAGGCAGCATATCTCAGTCTTCATTCTGCATTGTGCAGTCTGGGCACACCCATACAGCTGGATCCTCACTTCCTGAAAATGCCTTTTGACAGTTCTAGGAGCTGTCACCCACAGAGCAGATCCCCCACTCGGAGCAGTGTTCTACCCATGGCAGTGTTTTAAGCTGGTGTGCCATCCTGTGTGCTCTGGGAAATGAACTATGGACATATTTACTTCAAATGTTGAAATGATAACCATGAGCAGGGAGTAGGTTTGAAAGCTATAAGATGGTAATGTATAAAGTACTGCATCAGAACTTTGCCAAAGGATCAGAATTCTCCCATCACAATCAATGTGCAATAGTTATAACCTTATGCTGAAAAGCTCTGCAGCCACTGAACTTGTGATATAATTGTGATAGCTTCAAGAAGTAAGCTTCAAGGGTTTTCTGTTCTCATTTGGCAAAAATGAACTATTCTTATATTAACCAAAATAATTACTAACTCTTTACCACTTAAGCAGGAGGATTATTTATTTACATAGTGATAAATGGTAGGAGGAAAAGATTAAGATCTCTTTTTCCATTAAAATATTTATCAGCAGAGCCATGATTCCACTTCTTAACAGTTCATTAATTTAACATCACTTGAGTTGTTGAAGTGTTCGTGATGGAAGCTGTTTTCATCAGTCTGCTCTTAACTATGCATAGATTTTTCTTTGTAAATAATTTGGAAGAATACATTTGTGATGGATAATACTTATTTAAAAGGACACTTTTTTGGACTAGTGTATGCAGTGAAGAGAGGGCAGTTGCTGAGACAGCACAATTCAGACTAGGTGGTAGGGTCAGTGTCATGGTTTAACTCCCGCAATCAACTAAGTACCAGACATCTGCTCGCCCCCACCCAGCCTCGGTGGGTGGGGAGTAGAATCATAAAAGAGTTTTATCAACCATGGGTTGATATAAGAGCAGTTTAATAATTAAAATAAAGTAAAATTTTGTAATAATAATAATAAGAGACATAACAGAAAGAGAGTGAGGAGTAAAACCCAGGTAAAACAAGTGATGCACAATACAATTGTTCAGCCCGTTTCTGAGCAGCAGTTGACCCCTCCCAGACAACTCCCCCCAGCTTATATACTGGCCAGGACCTTCTGTGGTGTGGAGCATCCCTTTGTCCAGTTTGGGTCAGCTGTCCAGGCTGTGCTCCCTCCCAGCTTCTTGTGCAGCTCCTCATTGACGAAACATGGAGAACTGCAAAGTTCTTGACTTAGAGTAAGCACTGCTCAGCGACACCAAAACATCAGTGTGCTATCAACATTATTGTCATACTGAATCCAACGCACTGTACTCTACCAGCTGCAGAGAAGAAACTAACCCTAACCCATCTAACCCAGGACAGTCATGGGAAGGCATGGCAGAGGATGATGCTCATGGTATTTTTGGGAGAGGAGAGCTCACCTGGAATAGTTTAGCTGTAAAAATAAGGTAAAAACTGAGAAGGTGGAGTATAGTATTTCAGGACTTGTCCTTGGTGCAGCCACTCAGGGAAATGTGTGTCCACTTCTGGATCCACACTTCAAGGAGAATGTTTAAAACTGCAGTTTTATCAGGAGTGATTAAAAGATTGGAAGGTATGGCTTACAGGGAAAGACTTTAAAGTGCTTAATTTATTTTGTTCACTAGAAAGTTCATGGGGTAATTTGATCATAGTCTATCAATACCCTCATAGAGAACAGGAAACTGGTAAGAGAGAATTCTTCTGTCTAGAGGGCTTGTGTGAAAAGATCAAATGGCTGGAAATCTAATCTCAATAAATTCTGATGGGTAAAGAGGCACATAGTTTAGCCACGCTCATAATTATTCACTGGAACATTGATGTTGTGGTGTGTTCTTCACTGCTGGACACCTGTAAAAGAAATTTAGATAGTTTTTCTACCACATGTTTTCAAGTTTAGGTACAGCTATTGAATCTAAAGCAGTAATTAATTCAGGGAAGGCTGTAGTTATACAGGAATAAGACTGGATCATCACTATCATCCTTCTGGCCTTGAAGACTATGTCTTTCTGTCTTTGTCATGCTGAGAAATGATTGTGCAGAAAAGCCCTCGGGAAGTTTAGAAGTTATATATTCATTATAGTCTGGCGTATGTGGAAGAAGATGTTGGCATAGTTTACTGTATTGAGCTCCCCAGGGTGTCTAAATTATATTAGCTTTCTTCATACAAATTAAGTTACTGGAGTAAAGACAAACAAATTTTGTAATTGTGTGGCTTCAGTGCTACTTATGCTAGGCTTTCTTACTTATGTTGCTTGATGTGTAGATCTGTTTACATGTAGGTTGCTGGAAAGAAAATTCTCAGCTGTACTTGCAATAACTTAATTTATTTTATTTTAATTTATTTTAATGTTCATTTGTATTGTTAAGACCATCTTTTAGATGGTGGTTCTTATCAGTGTGTTTCTCCTAGTTTCTTCTCCTTTCTCCTTTACTTCTTCTGAACACTAAAATTTCTGATCTCTAAAAAGAGAATATATTTCTTAAAACAGAAAAACAGTAGTCTCCCTATTGGTAGCTAACATTTATAGTGGTTCTTGGATTAAGTAATATGTAATAATTTAGGGGAAATTGATGAAGTTCCAGAAAATCAGAAGAGTTTGCACTGTTCTTCTACTAACTCATTCTGGGAATGTCTTCCTCAGCTTGTGGTCACTTCAGACTGGGATGAATACTTTCCAAGTGCAAATGTAGGATTCTGCCCAGTTAACAAGAATTACTAGTCTGCATTAGTCTTCTCCTTCTGTCTTTGAAAGCCACAGGTGGACTGTAGGCAGTCATTCTCCTTACTGTTTTCATGGATGTGGGAGTCAGGTGTGCTCGGTGGCTAACTCCTTCCAGGTTTCTGGTCTTTTGGGTCTGAAGAACTCAGCATGAAATTAAATCCTGTTTTTCACTCTGCAAAGATGTGTGTGCATATAGACACAGCCCCCCATAAGGAACGCCAGTACCCAGTGCAAAGGGAGGTCCTTGCAGGCAGACTTCTTGCAGCAAATATCATTTATCTGTCCCCTTTTGCACCACTGGTAGGATGACTAGTTCTGCTATATATATAGCAATTCTCTGGTGTAGGTGGTGACTCAGCAAGGACATGCTGTATTTTAAAGCAAATTATTCTGACTTATTCATCATGCTTTGCCTTTCTGTATGACTTATGTAAGCATCTCAAAGTACTTAAAAGTTAGGTTTCATTAAAATCTTTCTGAGGTAAGAAGTATAGCCATTGTACAGAAAAATAAATCAGCCAGACTGAGCTAGTGTTTCTCTTCTCTATGTAATGGCATGTCTTTCTGTGGAGCTGGGAATTGCTCCATGAAACCCTGCTTTACACTGTGCACTTCTGTACTTTGAGCTACTATGCAGAATGTGCAGGAGGCAAAGCGTAGAACATGTTGTTTAGTTCAATAATAATTACTCTGGCAATGTAACTGGTTTAGAAAGTGTGTGTGGTTTCTGTCATGTATACAATACGATTTTAATAGTTTCTGTGGCCTGCTTTTGCAAAAATGTAGAAGAAAGTAAGTGCTGTTGTTGGGTTATGTTTATAAGAATTTAAATATATCCCACTTAAACCCCTTCTCTCCCACAGTGTTCTCTTCGCTGAGCCTCGGCCTTCTTCCTGAACGCTCAGCTACTCTGATGGTCTATGATGATGTAGTCCAGATAGTCTCAGGATTTCAAGGTATGCTGGCTTTTGGAAGTTGGAATTGAAATCTGAGGGGCACTAAACAAAAAGCCTGACAGCCTGATACTTTCTGAGCTCTGTCCTGTGGGTGAGACTGGTATTCTGTGGGGAGTTCTGAGTTCCCTGAGGAATGCTTCTCTGTGGGATGGTTTTACCAAATTAATAGCTGAATTCATCCCTAGCTGCTGTGACTAGAGAATTCAAGTTACATGGTATTAAAGGAGTTGGGACTTCAGTGTGCTATTTGAGAGGTAGAGATTAAATTTCGTACACTATCTGTTGGATGTTTTTTCATGTAGCCTCATTTAACCATCCTTGCAGTAGACATTTTGTGATGTTCTTATTGTCTAAGAATTTTCTTTGGTTCCATTTTGTTTCTTGCTTCCTAGTGTGAATGACTTAAAATTTTGGGTGCAGAAAAACTGAAAAATTATTTTATCTGCATTGTTGTATACCCTGTGTAAACTTGTTTTTCTTAAGTATTTCCTTGGACCCTTTGTCAGACTGCCTGCAAACACACATAGTACAGGATGAAACTGTTTTAGAAAAATAAAGTTTGAAAAACTTCTTTGTAAGGCTAAACTCAGATGTTAAAGCAACTTTAGTATCAGTCAGATGAACAATGTTTTCTGAACTGCACAGTAAGGACTACAATATTCATCTGACTTAGGGATCCAACCTAAAATAGTCTAATTGATGTGATAGCTGAGGTTAACAAAAGAACAGAAGCTTTAAAAGATACCTTGATGAACCAGAACAAGGGGACCTCCTTTCTGTGAGCACTCTTATTGTGCATAAATGGTGTCTTATTCAAGTGTCTTATGCTTACCATCATTTTAAACTCTACTGGATAGTTAATAAACAAGGGAATACTGCCCTCAATAATATTCCAAGATAACCTTGTTTTATCTGAGGGAATATGATACAATTATGCCTTCCTGACATTTTTTTTTTTACAGTTAGAAACCATCCAGATGCAATAGGCTTTTCATTAATGATAGCACTAGATGTGACTGGAGCTGAAAAAGCATTAAACAAATTAGGTAGCTGATGAAATGCTCAGAAGAAGCTGGAGAACAGCACAGCTGCTGTACATATATTCTGCAATTGGAGACCTGACATTGTCTAATGGGGTAAATTAGATGGACGGTGAACTGTGTTGAACCACAAGGGCTTCCATTAGGCAAAACATGAACCATTGTTTACCAACAGCATTCTACTATCATGGTGTATTAAATACTCTTATTCTTTTGCAAATGTACTAATATTATACAATTAACTGAAAAAGGACAGTATTTTCATGTTTACAGCTTCCTTCAAAAAATAGGTGATACTTTTAAAGGACTAGAGGGACATTTAACAGCTGAGTGAGACTCCTAAATATTTTCCACATGATGTTTCTCCCTTCATTGAATTGATCCAGTGTGTTCCCAATATATTTAAATTTGAATAATATAACTGGTTTTGCTGGGATGGTAGAGAAAGAGGAAGAAGTTGGTACCTCGGGTATTCTAAGGGTTGGAATTTGAACTCTCAGCCTTGCCCAGTAAAATCTATTTTATAGGTCCAGTCCACATTTCTTTTCTTGAGAATTCTCTTGTAATGAAGCCTAAATGAAAGACAGCCTAGACATTGTTCCAGTATTTGAATGGAGGCTCTCTAGTCTTGATCCAAAATCCTTGTGACCTAGTTTTTCTCTGTTATTTCTCCAATTTGCTTCCCAGTAACCTCGTGCTGCTTCAAAAGAGCTGATCAGGAATTACCTTAATGCAAAAATGAGAGCAAACCAGAACTCATTATACCAGGAACAGGCTGGCAACACTGGTGTTTGAAGCACCAGTCAAAGGGAAAGAATGGCCTGTCTTAGTACAGTAAGTTACCAATTGCATTTGAATAATTAATCAAGCAAGCAACTTATTATGCAATTGAGAAGTTTGTCTGAATTGATGCAGGCAGCTTCATTTTCATGATGGCATTACAATCCACTGCTGTGCTCTGTCAGTAATTGTGAGGGATGGAGCTTGCCAGCCACTAGGTCATTTAAGTTATTTAATACCAGCACAGTGATGAGCTGAACTTCAGCATTCAGTGAATGGGAGCTGTATGGGGACCCTCTGTCTGCCTCTGACCTATGAAACATGAGACATAATGAATTAGTGAGACTTCACATTTTACTTCACATGGATTAAAGCTCAAATGCTAGTGCTGTGCCACATGTCACACATCCAGCATGACAAGAGGTGCCTTACAGGGACTCCTTGAGGTTAAGATCTTCACTGTGCACTGGCAAACTGGAGCTGACAGAATTTGAATCATGGCTGATATGTTGACAGTGGGATGTTTAAAGAAGATCAGTGCTCAGCAGTCCTTTACCTCACGGCACTAAACAAGTGGAAGGAGCTCACATGCCCATTTTAGACTTGAATGTGTTTGGGTGTTATAAGTAAAAAATAGGTATCTTCAGTAATAGAAGCAATACTAGTAATCCACTCCCAATGATAAGTGATGGCTTGTTGAAAAATACTCTAAGAGTCTGGTCAGCACAAGTTTCTCCAGTTTACCACTTCTAATTCCCTCAATAAGTCTATCCCCAAACATATGCCCCGAAGTCCGCTATGACCTCTGGTAAAGGAGTACATTGGATTATTTTCTAGCAAGATGTTGAGAGAAGGTGAAAGCCGTAGTAGCTCCTTCCCTCACAAGTCTTTCACTGGTGGCTCCTGGTCCTCCGCCCCTTTGAGGTCTCTTGCTGGGTGTGGGGAGACCCAACTGAGAAGACGAGGGGAAAGTCAGGATGAGTGACAGGTTTTGGGTGAATATCAGTATGAAGGAGTTTGTTAATCTAGAGTGTGAGTTAACTGCTCTGCACTGATTTATTGTACTATCTACAGAGGAAGCTCTTTCTTCACCCTTAAAGCTTGCATCCAAATTGATTGCAGTGCATGTTTCCTGCCAGGTTTGGGGCTTAGACGTAAGAACACTTTCTGCTGACTGTAGAATTCAAGGCCATTGAGGTTGGCTTCCTGAATCCTCCTTACCTAGTTAAAGTCTGGCAGCTCATGGCTCTCCCAGTACTAAAATCCAACCATTTTTTTAGTTGAAAGCCCATAAACTACTGTATTACAGACTCAACAACAGTTATTTTGTTTTTAATTTTTCATTAGTTGGTATCTTTGGAAATATAATACCACTTCCTGACTACTTGAATAATGTATCTTAACCAGAGATTTAGGCAGAAAATCCTAAAATTTTACATTGAACTGTTAGTGATAATCCTAATGCCAGTTTCTTTGTTGAGGTTTTTTTTCCTGTTTTGTTACTGTAGATGTTTATCCCCATGGGCCTTAGGAGTCTGCTCAACAGTGCGGTCAGAGGTTTCTAGGTACCTGAGCAGATCTGTCCCTGAGGTACAGCAAACTGCTACAGCATTGCAGAGCACTCAGGAGATGAGTCTTTTCTGAGTTTGTTGCAGCCAATTTATTTAATGTTTTATATTGTTTTCCATTTAAGTCTAGAAATTGGATAAGGGAGATTTCTTCCCATGTCACATGGGTGCTGTTTAATGACTCTTTTAAACACTTTGGATGCTACCAGTCTTGAGAGCTTGCTGTAAACACTTAAATGTTTCAGAAATTAAAAAAAAAAGTAATTTTATAGCTTTTTCTTGCAGAATTGTCAAAGAAATGACAGCTAAACAATGATCAGCTCTTGTGAGGTACTTACACAAAAATTTTTTTGGCCTATACAAAGGTTTTTTCTGTTGAGTTTTATGTTTTCTCATAGCTAGAGTTCCTGATAGAAAATTATGCAAGAACATATTTCAGTCTCTAGGTTAATGACACTGGCAGTTATAAAGCTTAGGAGTGAGTCAAGCTCTATTCTTCCTCACAGTGAAGCTACATGTAACCTAAAAGTGCTGCCAGAGACTAACAGGGTAAAAGATGCAGAAATATATTGAGTTGACATCTTTGAATCACATAGTCAAATGTGAATTAAGAAAAAAACTGCTTGCCTCTTGATTTTGTGCTGTGTGAGAAGTGTTCTGTGAGTATGCAAAATGAGCTCTGGAGAATACAATAGCTTTTGATTTAAAAATTAATTTGCATGTTGTGCACACAGACTTGCAGATGGAGTCTTGCTGTGTGTTGCTAAACACTATTAATGGTGAGTATCCTTTGAAAAAAACTATTGACTTTATAAACTGGGATTTAAATGAGATGTGAAAGGCATAGTGCATGAAACAGTCAAATCATATTTCAGCAAAGACCCTTCAATTAACACCTAGTGATCTTTAAAGAAACACTAACAGCATACAAGACAGAGAAAAAGAGAAATCTTACATGCCAAATAATCTGGTTCTGTTTACATGTGTTCTTTGTGTGGGAAAACATGGAAAATCTTTTCACTCAAGGTTTATCAAGTGAATCTTTTCTTACAGTGATTTAAATAGAGTGACTGGTTTCAGTTCTGGAGATAGTCATCATGGCCAAAGTTTTGTAAAAACTAAATACAGAAATTACACAAGTTAATTGAGATCGCAGGTAGAATTGTCTCTTAGAAAATAATTTTAAAGAGTATAAACTACATTTATCTTGCTATTTCAGAAAAAACAAAATTTAAACAAATATGGTGAACTGGATACCTTTCTAAGCTATCACGTGCCCTACCTCTAAACTTAGTTTTAGTTACAGTTATACTCATTAAAAGAAGCATGTAATGAAATGGGAGGTGATCTGGGAAAATAACATAGTCAGAAAATCTTCTGACATTAGCTACTTCCACACTTTTGGTCTGTAATACTTGTGAAGAAATAATGGCAACTTCAAAATAAATGTAAAAATACTGGTTTTCCATCTTTTTCAAAATAGCCTTCTAATGTCTCTGTCCTTCTCAAACTACTGCAATTTATAATGAAAAAAAATGTACAAGTTCTTCCGTAAATATCAACACCTAAATATTCTGCCCACCTTGGATATAAAGTCACTTTTAATATTTTCAGGTGCACGGACTCAGCCACAAGTTCACTTTCAGAGAAGATCTGTGAAATTACCAGAGAACACTAGCTACAGTGACTTGACAGCATATCTGACTGCAGCCAGTTCACCCTGGGAAGTGGACAGTTTCCCTTATTTGCAGGGATTAGATGGAAATGGAACAGGTAACCCACTACTTTGGTTTTGCTCTGATTTCGTATTGGTCCAGGGCTTGACTTTTGGTCATATAATTTTTTCCATTCCCCATTCCAGCAAGAGTTCTTTCGAATTTGGGTGACATGTTAAGTTCAAATGCCCTACCAAAATACTGTTCCGATGAGCAAGAGGGCAAGGTCGGTTATCCCTTAAATGGGGCCACTGAATAGCAAATATGAAAACTCCTTGGCCTTGGGAGATCAGGAAAGTTGGTTTCATTTATAGTTCAGAGCTGAGTCTCCAAATGCATTGCATGTGCACATACAAGATTCAAGATTAATGTGTAGGAACAAGAGAGAATTTAACTCAAGGATGCCATAGAATTCCTGTTAATCTTTTTTTCTAAAAATAAATGAAATGCCTATATATCAAGGATTTAATACTGTATTGTTTCAATGGCCTCGTTGATACTTTTAAATCTAGCTTCCAGCCCAGATGTGCAAATTTGTCTAGCACCCAAGGGAAAACAATGAAAATTCATAGTAGAAACACAACCACTGTTAAATTCACAGTTATGATACATTTCTATGACTGCAACTGCCTGTTATTCTTCCACTTTTCATTCAGTCTTGATTGAAATAATTGGTGCTTTGTAGGTAAGAGAAAAATAGCAGAATCAGGCACAAAAGCCTTCAAATTCTTAAAATGCTGATGTGACAAGGAGAATAATGTTTTCTCTGTGCCCGTATTGGGTTAGAAAGATATCAGTGGCCATGCAGTGTAGCAAGAGAGATTCAGGCTAGTGATTAGGAAAACCTTGCTATGGTGAGGATAGTTTAAGCTGTAGAATCAATTGCTTGAGGGTGTTGGACAGAGTTAGTGACTTGTGAGAATGGCATAGGCAGAGCTGAGCCTGCTTTGAAGCAGGCTGAATATTCCCTTGAGGTCTCTCCCTGCTGTTTCTCAGGATGCATTTACTTGTGATGTGTTGATCTAAGTGACTTTGAACACTAGGTCATGTGTGTAAACGGTATCTTGCTAGCTTCTCCCTTCTTCCCTTTGTACAAATCTGCATAACTCCTTTTCTATTATAACAAGAAATGTATCTGGTACCTTACCCCCATCCTTCTGTCTGCTCCAGTGAGTATATCTTATACTATCTCATTCTATCTCTCTGTCATTTTCCTATTCTCATCTTTAACCTCCAATTTTCTCTGACTTTTCATACTCAGACACGATCAAATATCTCTATCCTTTTGAAAATGAAAGAATTCATTTGATCTCATTCGTTTGTCTATTTCCTCATCTCCTTTCCTTTTATCTCTAAACCAACTGAAGAAACTGTTGACAACGTGTGTGGTATTTCCCTTTCCCAAATCTTTCCTTAGTACTCTGCAACCCATTCTTGCATTTATTTAGTGAGAACAGGTCTTGCCAAGGCTTCAGGTGATTCCATCTCATGGGAACAGCACAACTATGATATTGTCCTTCTCCTGTTTTACCTTCTATCCCCCTATAAAATATATGAGTGCACCTTTGGCTTTTTAGTCTTCTGTATGCTTGCATGGCAGAAACTTTTTTACTTGAGCATAGGGATTCTGGATTTGACTTTTAGCCTTCAAGTAAAAGTATATCACAAAAGACCAAAATGATTGGCAAAGAAATGGCATTTAACGGGGTTCTAAACACAAGAAGTGCCTTGTCTTCTGAATACTGTAGTATTCCATATAATGTAATACAGACTACAAACACAAGATATTGTAATATATACTATAATATAGGTAAAATGTCCTCCGTCTTTAGTAGACGTTTCTCTTGATGTGGAAACATGACACTTTAAAACCCTAAAGTTGGATTGACTTTCTATGTCTGCATCTCCAAGTGACTTAGTGAAGAATTTGCCTGGAAAACTTCTGAAGGAATAAGAAATTAGGTCAATACCTGCTGAAGATTTTTTAATATTTCTGTTCTCAAGAGAAAAAAAAGTACAAATTTTAGAACTCCAAAAACCTTAGCATTAATTGGCATGGGAAATTTGGGAATTTGGCAGAACACTGCCTCTTCCCTCTCTCCCACCTCTCCTTGCCCCCCAGTTACTCCTCTGTGCTTTCACAGTTTATTTACATATCTGTAGGGTTTTTGAGAGGTCCCTTCATTTGTTTCAAACAGATCAGTTCTCTGGCTAGTATTTGTCCAGAGTAGTTTTAGCTAAAACCTGTTCTCTATGACTTCAACAATTATCATAAAATCCCAACTGGGTGTTGAATTAGTAATATGGAGCAGTGAAAATTTAATGCATGAATCAGCATGTTCTAAACATAAAAATTTGAAGAATTTCATTGCAAGTAGTGACAAGCCTGTGTAGTGTTAGCTTATTGTTTATATTAATCACCAACTGGAGAGCAGTAGGATGATTTCACAAAATCTTGTCTTTTTAACCCAACTAAACAAAACTTTCCATCTTCTGTATCAATGGACCAAGCTGACTAATAACCATTACTCCTCCTGCTCTTGTAGGCTGCTTGTTTCTTTATAAAGAGTTGTGTCCAAAGTGACAGTGGATTCTCCTCTGATTATTTTTAGAGCTCTTTACAGGTCACTAGATGTCAAAAATGACAAGAAATAAATGAGAGCTGACATTTATTGAAGTTCGGTTCCCATTTAATCTGTGTGTGCACTTATCAGTTTTATAGGATGCGAGAGTTTCATAAGCATTGATTTCAATTTGCCTTCACAACAGAAAAGAGAAACATTTTATCTTTTTAATGAGCATTAACATACTGTACAAGATGGCAAAGTGAAAAATTATTTCTTCTTGCTAGAGATCAGTGGATTTCAGAAATTTCTTTATTTTGTACTATAACTTGTTCAGCCCAGTACTGAGCAAAGTGTCAGTGCATCTCAAGTAAAAAAGATGCAAGCAGTGTTTCACCATCAGAATGCTTCTTCTGGGACTGAACAGTCATTTTTACAGATACATGCTTTATCAAGACAGTAATAAGAGAAAAATTCAAAACTTTTAATATCTAAAAATATGTAAAGTATAAAGCATGATTTAATATTTTATATTAATCTAAACTCCGAAGTTTTACCTTTTTGCAGTTGGGATTTGCATAAGCCAGAACATGGTCAGGTTACAATGCTCAGCCAAAGGAATTAATTTCTCTGATACCAGCCTGAGGACCTTACTGGCCCAAGTCTTGGGAACAAGCATCAATTTGACAGCAGCTAAAGGTGCATGGCAGAGGCAGTGTATCGAACAATCAGGAATAAAGGAACAACTTTTCCCTCACCATTTCGTTCCTCTGTCTTACTGTTTCATATTCTAAGGTGTTTAGGGGATGATATTGTGAACCACTGAAGCCTGTAATATACAGATGCATGGGCAGGCTGGCAACTTTCTCTTATGCCCTAGCTGAATTTTCAAACCTCATATTCTATTTTCAGTCTTTTAGCTCTGTGGCTCTCTTATATGGCCCTCTTCACAGAGCCTGTTTTCTCAGCTCTTCAATCCCTCTGTAAGAAAAGCATCTGCACCTCCATTCACAGTTGGTGAAGGCAGTGTGTGTGTCCCTTGCATGTCAGCTATGCAACACTGACACTCGCCTGAAAACCTGGGGAAAGTGTGTGTCAGAGTAGATGCTTTAGTAAATAAGCCACATACAAGGTTCCTTGTGGTTATTTTCCATTTCTTCAGTTTGGCACCTCTTGCAAAATCCAAGGAATTTAAAGTTCGGAGGAGTTTTGTCACCTTTTTTTCCCTTCCCTTTACCACCCCCCGCCCCTTCCTTTCCTGGTGATATCTTAACTTTGGTGAGCTGTTATTCAGAGATATCAAATTTAGTAAAGGCCATGCCTTGAGACTTACTCGCTGTTATGAGAAATCATAAAGGTCTCACTGCTTTCCCACCATTCCCTCAGGTGTACTTATCCTAATGAACACTGTCACTGAGATGCAGCATGTTCCTGAGAACCCCTTGTTGTGCCACCACTGCTGGGTGTGAATGTGCTCCCACAGGCAGTTTATGCAATGTAAGGCACCAGGGTTACAGCAGGGGCAGTACCCCCTCTCTGCCAGCCAGGCACCCCTCTTCCTCCTTTCTGATGAGCCCCTCAGCAGGACAAGCAGCTGCAGAGCCCCTGGAGCCAGCACAACCGAGGCAGCAGGGATGGTGCTCTCAGCAGGCATGTGGGCCTGTGGGGCTCAAGCCCCTTGAAAAACTGGAAGCTCCAAATCTTCCAATTAAAACTACTCCCACTATTGCTTTGAGCTCCAGATCTCTTTCATTTTAAACCTTAAATTTGGGTTTTTGTCACCTGAGTACATAGATACATCTGGGGTATTTATCCCTGTCATTGGTTCATTTGGTTAAATGATTGAAGGGTTATAATGCATTTTTAAATCATGTTGTTATGAAGTAACATTCATTGGCATGCAGTTTAAACATGAAGAATAATTATAGTCTTACATAGATAACACTGTATATCCTAATAATCCATTTAGGTTCTTTGCAGTGAAAGGCCAAAGGAAACGCAGCCTGTCATTCTTAAACACGTGACCGATTATCCTTCCAGTGCCGCTGTTTATTTAGGTGTTTGTTAGTTATGATATATGCATGTAAGGCTATAATAGAGACTTGTAAAATAATTTGGTTTTGTTGTGATTACGGCTGTGATACTCATACAGATTTATTTAGGATTAATTAAGAGGAGAAAATATATGCAGGAGATTTTTATGTTGTAGTTTTCTTGTCTTTAGATTTTTTCCAAAATTAAGCGAAAAACAGACCCATATACATCTTTCTTGGAGTTTGTGGTTTGGGGTTTTTTTTGGCAGGGGGAGGGTTGTTTGTTGCTTGCTTGGTTGATTGGTTGGTTGGGGGTTTTTTTTCTGTAAGGCAGGGAGGATTGCTGCTACTATCCCTTGAGAATTGTGTTGAGGCACTACTGCGGTGTTGAACCACATGGGTGTATCTTAAATTCTGGTACCTTCTGTAGTCACAGTGTTCATTCCCTCTCTTGGTAGGAAACAGCACTAGGTATGACCTCACCCCTGTCACTGCCGTCAGCGTTCATCTCCTCAGCAGCGATGGGACCCCCATCCCTGTGAATGGCCCCATCTATGTGACAGTGCCTCTGCCAGCAAACAGCAACTTGAAACACAATGCACACGTCCCAGCATGGAGGTTTGACCAAAAATTTGGTAGGTAACATCTCATTGTGGTTCCCTAGATGGCTTCACTTCTCTGAATCTGGTGTCTCACTGCATTTATTATGTTAATATAATAAGGTCTTCACTGGAGTGTACAGAAACCTGTTTTCTGTCTAAACGAAGCGAAGATTGAGTTTTACTTATCAAGTAATATATATACAAATATACTTGACTAGCATTGTGTGCCACTTTTAGACAAATTTTTTTTGTAAATGCACCATTTTGCAATTATTAAATATTTTATTTAAAAACTATCTTGCGAGAACTGGATTTCACCCACAGACTGAGAAGCAGAGAGATGTACTCACTATGGCATTGAACTGGAAGTCTGGAGAAATGGAAACTTGCCTTATCTTTGTCAGCAGCCAGCTATCTGACCTTGGGTCCCTCTCTTGTCTCACGTTCCGTTTCCTGCCTGTCAGATAGGAAACATAGTACTGACTTCTTTTGTAAATCACTTTGAGATTGACTAATACTATCAAGGCAAGTACATGTAAATAAATTTTTAAAAATATTTAAATGTAAATAAAAGAATTTTTAAAAAGAAAAAAAGCAGGAAGGAAAATTCATTAAATATTTTGAAAGGACAGAATGACTAATCAATAAAATCTGTAAAATGCACTGTTCTTTATATTGCAGAATATTGTTTGCCATTGTGAACAGGAGTTTTCCCAGAAATTTGTAGTTAAGCTATCTTTTTCTAATTTATTTTCTTTATTTTGTTGCTCGCTGGTATACTGTACTGGCCTTCTTTACAGCTTCAAAGTTTAAAGGATTAAGGAGTGCGTAAGTTTGTCCTGGTGATCCACCTTCAGTTGTTGCACTATGTTTTCTGAAATATATACCAGAGGATTGTTAAGAAACAGAAGAGTGGAAGGTGAGAAAGGTAAATGCTGTGAGTCAGGAAGATAGGAGAAAAAAGGAGCCAGAAATATGGATCTGTATAGACAATTGCTGGGCTTTGTCCCTGTAAGGCAAGTGTTTTGAGCCAGTTGATGATCACATCCAGAAGCAGAGCAATGAGCACGAAAGCAGCATGTTGGAGGAAGGGAGGAAGAGAGAGGTGAAGGGGAAAATAGTGTTTTTGCTTCCTTCCTCCCTCTGTTTGCTGAAAAACGTGATGTATGCCTATGAATCTTTTGTCAGAAGCTGGCTGTATTAGAGAGTAAAGCAGCAGGATTTAATGAAAAGTAAATTTGAATATTATATAAAATGGAATAGTAGTAAAAGAGTGCAGTGAATGGATGTGAGGTTCCCTTAACTGTGGAAATGACACTCTTCTCCTGTCCTGGCAGCAAGTTTCGCTACATTCTTCCCGAAACTGATTTTGATTTGTGATTCTAGAAACCATTTTGTTTTCCCTTGTTCAAAAAAAGACAAGGAAGACTGACTCACATTTACTTTCCCCAGAAGAAGCAGTCCTTCCCCAATCCTTCCTGTCAGCTCTAGAGGTTCAGCCTGCCTTATTGCTACTTACTTATTGCTAGTAAAATGGTTCTGATTTTGATTATGGAGCTTTCTCATTTATGGCCAAATTTCCATGCCCCTGCAGTGAGGCCACAAAAGCTCTTTTTCAGTATGGAATATGATTTTTACTTTTGTCTATAAAGAGCTAGTTATCCTATTGTGTGCAGTATATATTAGTATAGATCAATACAGCTTAGTTAATGTTGCAGGCTGAGGCTCCCAGTCTTGAGACAAGTCCAGCCTTATTTGATTCATGACAAACTACTAGACTACTTGTGTTTTTGGAAGGAGAAGGCATGAGGACTGCTGAACAAAATCTTTGTTGGGACACTTAGCTTCACAAAGCTGTGGAGAGGAAGATATTGAAGGCCTTATGCTTCGACTCCAGCTCACACTTCAGCTGAAGTAAGCATCTTTCTGTGCAACCAGAAATCTTGAACAAAGATGCATTTTAAGCCCTGCCTGCAGCATGCCAATTCTAGTAGAATTTTGGCCACATCCCAACCAATTTAAATTAGAGTAGCCTAATTTAATAAATATACCAGCCACACTATCTTGTACGGGCTACATTAGCACCCGAAGGGCTGTCAAAGTAGCCATGTGTAGCATGAACATGGTGGTGTCCTGTCATTCCCCACCCCGATGTGTTTGGATGTGAAAGGAGGAAAATGGATAATGACTGGGACGGCTCCATGCTGGAGAAATCCTTAACTGGCAAGTAAGTTGTTGTAACCCATTTGCATCATCAGATCTGTGCCTTGTCAGGATAGGACCTCTAACCTTATTATTCTGATTTTGTCTTTCATTTCAGGGCTGCTTTTTTCCATGCTAGTTATATTGAGGTCTCTCCTTAATAGATTTTCAGTGGCTTAAATTTTCACACTTGTATCTGAACATTGAATAAATGCCAGAGGTGGAAAATTATGACTGTATTACCAGGCACTAACACAGTGCTTCTCTCTCTCGTGTATTAGCAGTACAGTGGGTGCTTGTTCGTGCAAGCCATTGTTTTTGTTTAGAAACCATGTGGTTGTCATCATTACTGCATGAAGAACAATTTCTGCTCTAAAAAGCAGAAATATTTTTCACTTTAGAGGGAGTGGAGAAGGGACAGAAATGCTGCAAATATATTTTAGTCCTTAAAATCTCATATGTTTTGCTGACCTCATGATGTACTGATATGAACCCAGAGGCAACTGATTGAAAGTGCAGAGATTTTCACAAAAATGAGGCATATGATGGCTGCCAAAAATAACTAATGGCTTTTTGGGATGTTTACCATAAACAATCTGTATTTTCATGACCATGGTTTCTGTCCTTGGGAGAGAAGGGGGAGAAGCAGCATAGTCTGCTTAATGCTGAGAGTGGTTCCACTCACACTGATGAAACACGCAGACAGAAAATATAGCCTGACATCAAAATAAGACAATCTGCTGTGTCTATTTTATAATGTTCCAAATGAGATTTTTCATTACGAAACAAACTTACTGCCTTATGTGCACAGCAAGCAAATTAAATTAAAGCAGTAATACCTTTTGGAATAGTTAATAAAATGAAGATCAGCTGTCAATGCCCTGGAGATGTTTTAAGGGTAAATGAACCTTGTTAAGGGTAAATCTAACCTCGTTCTTGTGTTGGTGCACCACAGTTTTCTGCAGCATTCTTAGTGATGGTAATAGTAAACACAGACACATTGATATTATAGAGACATATATACTAAAATGCAATTTAATCATTCCATGCTGTTGACGTACCATGTCTCTTGTGTTTCACACTATTGTGGGAGAGTGGTTTTATTTCATAGTACACACTTAAAGGTTTGAACTTAGAGAAATGGATTTTCATTTCTATAATCAGGATTGCTTTGTGAGGTTTTCTAGGGTTTGGGGGTTTTTTCCCTGCCAAGTGTTGTCTTGTTTTTCTCAAAATCTAAAGAGGGCTGAAAAACTTTCTTCCCTTTATCCATAAACAGATGGTTGGGATCATGACTTCTTCTCTGTATATTTGCCTTGATGTCAGTAGGATTTACAGCAATATAATTAATCTCTCTGTTCTTGGACACCAAATTTCTGTTCAAGACTTCTTTCTAGCCTTGCCCTCTTCAGTCAGAAATAAATACCACAGATCCCAGTAGAAATGAAACTTTGTACCTCATGTGTCATCTCCAGCTCCCACCAGCTGGACTGAATAACACAGCATTTGCTCAGCTGTATTCTCCTCAGTCCCCATTTAAATGATTTTTGGGTCTTTTTGATGTTAAGGTGTCTGGTTTTCATTGGATTCAGTGAGCAAAACTCTATTCTCCATTTTAAGTCCTCAGTTTCATCCTGTGTGTGGTATGGAGGCACCTAGACCTCCAGCTCCACAATTGGAGCTGTATGTAGGACTTCAAAATATTACCAAATATTCCAAAGTGCATACTAGAGAAATGTGATTTATTAATATGATGCAGCTGCTAGTTTATTAATCCCACCAAATAACAGGAAAATATTCTGAACACTGTTTTCAGCTTTGTGTGCCAAAGGACTCTGTAGGGAAGGGGTCAAACCTCCACTTTTTTGTTCATCTTCCCTAAAATGTGTTATTTCTTGCACACTACATGTAAATGAAGTTCAGAATACTGTTCTTCTGTTATTCTCTCCAAGCACTTGGTGTACATCTTTGATGTGACCTTGTTATCTTTAAATGACTAGCTTTCTTGAAAAGGATGTTTCCCCAGTGCCTGAAATTTCAACCATGTGTTATTGTAAAGTGGTGGCAGAATATGGAGATGAGTATCTTGGGAAACTCTTTATAGCTTTATGAAACACAATACTTTATGTACTCTGCTGTTCTTGGTCAGTGCTTTCTGACTGGATTTAATGCCATAATAGCGTTCTAAATACATTTAAAAGCCTGGTACTTGCTTTTTCTAGTTGACGTCCTGCCTTCACTGGTAAAATTTCCATTGATTTTTGTAGTCAGAATTTCCTGATGTTCCTTCCTCAGCAAAATGAAGATAATGTTTTCTGTGCTCAAAAGAAGTCATGGGGATATACTTATGTATAAACAGGATCGGTGCCTACTTAAACTTGACTGCAATATGGTTTTCCTGTATTTCATGGAGGTGACAAGATGCTTGTTTTTTGTTCATAGTGTTTATAGGGAGAGAGCGACAGCTACTGTCAGGCAGAGAATGTAAGAGGATTACTGTACCTCTACCTGTCTAGTTCACTGCACATTGCTTGCAAATAAGTTGGTTTGTAAAATTCTCTGATTTAAGCTTCCCATGTGGTAGCAACAATAACCCACCCACTTAAAGATTGACTTACAGTTTAAAAATAAAATGTGTTTCCTTTTGTTGTGAATGTAATTAACTTCTGATTGCCACCACATTCATACCCTGCATGAGACAGAAAATAATCATTTAACAGAAACATTCTCAGTCCATCTCTTGATCTGACACTGAGTGTGAGCCCCTGAACTTGGATAGATGGCCTGAATTTGGATTGCAGGCAGCTGCACACACGGCCTGGGACTTCATGCACTTCTCCATGGGTTTCATTGGGTTTTCTACATGTAAGAAATGGACGTGCTTAGGAAATCACGTTCCTCACCCCCAAAAGCTTGATTTTCATATAATCAGCTCCAGAACACATGGGTCTAGACCATATTACCACTGGTAATATGGAGATTTGTTTGCAAATTGCACGGAGAAAACGACAAAAGCTCATAGTTCCACTATTTCTGTAGTTTACAAATTCCTTGACAATTTGATTTTGACTTCCTTTTTTATCTCAGCTGTGAAGGTTAAATTATTCTTTAAGACTAAATACACTAAGGAATACAAATTCATAACTAACTGCTCTCAAAGAATTACATATTTTGTGTGTTGCCATAGAAATTGCAGCTACCAAATCCAGCTTTTTACCATGTACGATGTCTACATAATAGGTGCAGATATAATTGCACAGTATTAGACAGACCTCATCACTGAAAGGAAAAGAAGCTCTTCCTCCAGTCCTTCACAGTGTAGCTCCCTGAGGTATGTTTTCACTATCATGATTGCTCTGGAGAGGATCATAGGAGACAGTTGTGTTTATTTATTTATATGTGTGTTTTTAAAATGGATGTTGTGGCTTACACATGTGAAAGTGATGTGAATGAGTTGTTTAATCCTCTCCCCACCCCATACACCATCTGAGTTGCATTTATGGCAAAGCAGACATGGTATGGCATGATGGTGGAGCTTAAGGGGACATTGAAGGAGTCAGGTTGGTGCCAAAGTGTAGTGATATGTGCAAATAATCTACTAATATGTAGTCAAGGAAATAAAACTGGAAAGAAATCCCATGGCTTCTGGGAGCAGGTTTTCATGCTATGTGTTGGATCATGTACATGACCCTGTAGCTCCACCTACAGAAGCCATGGAGCAGAAGATGGGAAGAGGTGGACAAAAAAACTTCCGAAGTGGAGAAAAGACGTTTGTGCTTGTGCAGTTACAGAGTTTGAAGAGGACCTAGACATTGGTGGATATCCAAGCAGGAGTGCATAGAGCAGGAGTGGGAAGTGTCTGGGAGGGGCTGAAAGAGGCTGAGGAGGACCTGGGACAACCTTCCTCTGCAGCCTTGTGATAGATCAAATCCCATTATGCGTCTGCTTCCACTTCCAGTTTGAAAAATAGAAGCTGAATGTGAGTGTGATGTGAGGCTGAAGGAAGGAAAAGGCATGCAGTGTTTTGAATTGCTTTGTGCTTCTATTTATTACTTGTTCTAATAATCTTGTCAGTAACTGACTGAATGAGATTAATAATGTGGTAAAGCAAATTTTGAAGGCGGTGTCTTTCACGTATACCAGTAACGAGGGATGGTGGTGCAGCAAGCATAACTAAGCTTTTCCTTTTGAGATACAATTGTTAACCAGTAATTACATATGGAATTAATTTTCTTTAATAAGTCTCTTCTGTTCTGGCGTGCTGGAAGGAAATACTGAGAGGACCAAAGCAATGCAAACAGTTCTGTGGACAACATGCCCTGCCTTCTGGCCAAATGTAATTAAGATTATTAAATATTGAAAACTATTGTGTTCTTTTGTTAAACACTTGACAGGTGATTTTAAGGGGAAAAATGAGAAAAGATGGCAAAACCCACAGAGCTTTTTAGACATGAGCAGTAAATCAAACCATCAGATTTCCTTGCCAAAATCTTCAAGGTATGATGGTAAAAGCATTTACCTTATAGTACACCAAATAATAATGGTGCTACTAGAACAGGAGCAGAATTTAGCCCTGAAAGGTAAGAGTAGAATAATAATGAAAGTATGGGCTCAGAGCAGGGATGTTTATTTTTTGATATCACCTAGCAACCCCAAAACCAAGATTGTAATATTGACTTAAATACTATGAATTTTTAAACCCGTGTGTATAGAGGGGAAGGTGAGGAGGACAATAAGCTCTACCAATATTCAAGAAGGAATTTTTCAACTTCAATTTCAGTGGCTTTTAGCTTTTTAGAAAATGAATAGAAATAAAACCAAAAATCTCATCCTTCTGTAGTAAAACTTCCCCTGCTGATGCAGATTAGAGGTGATTTTTGGTTGGAAGAAATCTGATAAGCAGCTTTCAACTGGTGGAATGAAAAGCTACAATTTATGTATGTCAGAACATGCTTTAGGAAGTTATTTTCACAAACTTGCCCTTGATTAACTCTTCATAATAACACTGCCATTTGAAGTGTCTAAATCAATTACTTCTAGAAGCACTGTTAGTATGTTTTGAATCTCCTTTGCTGTCCCACACTGTCTGATAACAACCTGCTTCATTCCTTTTGACACCTATAGCTCCATTTAACTGTGAATCTGCCTAATCAGGGCAGTCTTACAAGACATCGTAGACAACACAGTAGAGATCAATGCTGAAGGAAAAGCACTTCTCATTAAGGAATATTTATTTAAAACATCTATGCTATTTAGTAGTACACTTAAAAGTATCTTTCTTTTCTTTCCAGAGCTCTTTTGTCCAGGGAAGATAATCCTGTGAATAAAAATAAATTCATATAATGGGATTATGTTTAATTTGCTCTCTGACTAATTAAATCCTCTTATTTGTCAAACATATTGGATGAAAATAATTCATGTTGTAAATAGCACAGTTTTGGTTCCCTGCTTCAGTGGGATTGGATGATCCTACTGCTAGTTTAAAGAAACAACATAAAAAGCAAACAGTATTTGATCAGTGGGAGAGTTTTCCACCAAAAATTCACATCTATAAGTAATTTATGGAAATAAACCACCATAGCTACCACATATTTAAACACTAGCAATATTTAGGCTTTATGACTCTCCTTAGGGGAAGCTGCTGGCTACAACACACTCCTCTGACAGTCATTTACCAGAACTGTTTTGATCAGTGATAGAAAGAATACACAGTCAAAATCAGCAGAAGTCCCTGCAGATCTAGGAGGCTCTGGAATGGTCAGCTTGGGAAGTTAAACCTGAAGTAATCATCATTATATATCTTCCCAGAGACCCAAGCTCTGTGCTGAGATGCCAGCAAGCAAACTCCCCTCACAACCAGAAGACAAGAAGAGGGGAGTTTGTCTCCTTTCTTCTTGACTGTAACAAGAGTCATAGGCATCTCTCTCTAGAGGAGATGGCCTGGTGTGGCAGCCCTGCCTGGACAAAGTGTGATCCTGCCTCACGTAGGCCAGTAGGAATTTTGCCATTTGCTTGAGCTGGAGCAGCGTTGGATTGTCGGCATGCACAGTCACACACATGGAAGCCACAGAGATGTACGATTCCCTGGATTTCACTGCAGATTAATTTAAAATCATAAGACCTACCTCTAAAATACGGAAGCAATGTCTTACTCAGAGGCATCCTGTATCTAGAACACACAAGCAGATCCATTCATGCTGCCTGGTTCCAACAAGCTGTCACATTGAATAGTTGGTGTCTTTGAAGACAACAGGACGTCTATTTTCTGGGCAGAGCAGCCGTACGTGCAGTGACCTGATTGTGCAGGGAAATAGTCTAGAATAGCTGTTCTGTAATGGCTTCTCTGCAATAGCTGCCCATCTGGGCACTCTTCTTGCTGAAAGTGCCATTTTTCAGTCTGATTCAGAAGTAAATTAAATTAAATTAAGTTACAAAAAGGCATTTTTAATGCAGAAGGTGTGTTGAAATGGAGATTTAATGTGCAAACTTTTTACTGTTAAATTTACTCATGATAACCCCTCCTTGTCCCCACTGGCAAATCCTAAAAGCTTCCAGAGATAAATAAATGTGTTCATCAGTATCAAAGTTACTGCAAAGTATTAAGATGCTTCTCTCTAGCAGAATTTATTTCTCCTGCTCTGCTGAAATCTTGGACTTGTTTCTGATATTTTTGCAGCCAGATGGAGCTCAGCTTTCTTTATCTGATTGTTTTTTGATTTGTGTATCTTTAAAGTACTCTGATTTTTATATTCTTTGCAGTGTTCTCTTACCTTGCTTTAAGTTCCATATGCAAAGGAGTGATGGGTAGATGTTTTATAAACTTTTAAGAAGAAATGAAGAATAAATTTGTTAAATTGCACCATTTATTCCAAAAAGCTAGTAACAGGCAATATCATTTTGGTGAGGAAAGTGTTAAACTTCTATGTTCTCCCCCTGCCATTAGTGTGAGCCAGGAGACAGCTCCTCTGACTTGAATCTTGGATCAGCATGTTGGCTAAACTCAGCAGTAATAGAGGAAAAAGAGGAAGAGAAATGTAAAAATGATCTATAAGCAAAAATGTCTCTATATATAGAAGTTTTCCATGAAGCACCAGACAGTCTTTAAGAATTAATGGTGAATTGGACCAAATCATGCAGTGCTTACAAACTAT
Organism: Lepidothrix coronata; assembly: GCF_001604755.1. Taxonomy (NCBI): domain Eukaryota; kingdom Metazoa; phylum Chordata; class Aves; order Passeriformes; family Pipridae; genus Lepidothrix; species Lepidothrix coronata. The sequence continues at coordinate 146,908 of NW_016690239.1, read as the reverse complement.
ACTGGGCTTGCTGTTTCTGCTCCAAAGATGCATTGACAAGTTTTCTTTGGAACTACACAGTCTTAAACGAAAAATATCAGTTCCATTACATTCAGCTATTTAGGACAGAAAAACAGACAAAGTTCTTTACTCGCTGCCCCTCAGTCTCCTCCCTTGCTTACAGCAGCAAGTATGTGAGGACACAGGATAATTAGCTTCATTTTTAGAACAGGAAAACATCTTGTTTCCCACTCTAAGGAAGAATATGGAATAGGATAGGGAACTCCTTCTCAAGGCTGCACAGCAATGCACCCTTGGTCACTTAAGGCAGCTTGAAATGCTGGGAGCACGGTCAGTACCATGCAATTGGGTTTTGCTTGGTAGAAGATCCAACATTAGTCATTACAGCAAGGCATTGCATGTAGGGAACTACAAGAGCACTCCTTGTTTAATGATACTTGAAAAGCAACCGGGATATTAGAACCTATAAAGGATGAAATATGAGAGAGACCTGGAAATGCTCTGATGGATTTGCAGGATACTGGAAGCATGTCAGTTCTGTCCAGTAATACTAGGTTGGCTTTCAGCTATTTGATCACAAGAGAAACAATACAGGACTTTGTGCTTCAACTGTTTCCACTCAAGCATGTTTTGTCACTGCTGTTGTGAAGGATGAAGTTCTTTATTCTCTTCATCTGAATGATGCTCTCATTCAGAGCATCAGGGAGGATGCTCTGTTTTATTAGTGGACTATTGGTAAGAGATGGTGAAAGTTTAAGAGAATTTAGCACTGAAGTATTGGACCAGGAAAGTATTAAAAAAGGGAGATGATGAGAACTCGTCGTTCCCAGGAAGCCACACTTGGTGTTGTCCTGAGGAAGGAATGTGGGACAGTGCCAGTTGAAAAGTAATTATTTTCTGTCATCATATACTAATTTATAGGGTATGGTCAACAAAAACTTCATCACTTTTGTTTAAAGATGACCAATATTAGCTATATGTGCTATGCTTTTTAAATTCTTCACTGAGAGATTCATAACAGAGGGAGGGAATTTACATTTTTCCCTAGTTTATAGAGACCAGTACTTGCCTTGAGTGTGTTCAGTGGTTAGCAGAAACGGGTGACCCAAGTGAGCAGAAGACAAGCATGAAACCTGACTGAGCTTGTGCAGTGGACTATTGTTTACTTCCATTGCAAATACAGGGATTCCTGCCGTTGCTAAAATATGAGCAATCTCAGCTGCTGCTTGTTTGGCAGGATGGCAGCAGAGCTCTGCTCGAAGCGATGAGTGCAGCCTCTGTTAGCTTCTTGATCACTGCATTATGCAAGCAGAGTATTACTGAGCAAAAGGCTTTTAAGGAGGCATCAGGAGGACTGTGTTCTTTGGAATGCAGTATAATGTGGATAAGGCATGCTGGACACAAGTTCCCCCTAGTGAGGGAATCAGTAATAGCTTCTGTTCAAGGAGGTAGCTGTAAAAATAGGCAACAAAGATAACGAACTTTGCTAAATTACATACGTCTGTGTTCTGCGTGTGTGTGAATTTAAAGGGCTTAGAGATGGTAAGAAAAGTATAGGAAACATGATGAATTCATCACCCAGGTCCTTCCATTCTTTTTTTTTTTAATCAGCACTTTATATCTCTGTTGAAGTTTTGTTGCACATCGTTGTGTATTTGAATAGCTGGTGCATATTCTCATTGTCTGAATCTTGCAGAAAAAAAATAACTACAAGGTTCAAGGTTACAGAATTTTTACCAAATGGCATTTTAGATACAAGATATATGCAATTTTTAACCCTAAGGGCTACTTTTCACCTTGTGGTTCAGGGCTATTAGAACGACATCTTTCCCAAAACTGCATGGATAGAAAATCTGATGGGTTAGCAGCCACATTAGTGGAGAAAAAGAAGTCTACATTTCCTAGTTTTTCCAGAAACTTCACACATAACTGTGGACAATCCATTCTATTCTTCCTGAAAATGTTTCCCTAAAAGAGGTAAACTCATGGCTACATCAAGGTGTTCTGCTACAACAGTTTCAGATGCCACATGTGCAAATCTATGTACACAGATTTCTGTACTTTTGGTACTGTGAATTAAAATTACTTGTCCTGTGTGAATTTCTTTATGAAATAACAGATTATTGCTACCCTGTACAAACTAGAAATGATACTTGGAAAACTGAAAATTCCTTTCCCCTGTTGCACACAACAAATTCAGTTTGGTTGCAAATACTGTCACTGTCTGGCAATAGTAGTCACCTAGAACTAGAAATCCTCTCAACCATGTATTTTTCTAAACCTTTCACTATATTAAGGTGGGTTTATTATTAGCCTAAGTTGGTGGTCTTACATAGGAAAAAATCAGTAACAGGGAAGAAATAAATACTCAGAAAAGCCATTCTCATATGTTCAGGGTTGGCATAGATGGATAATCTAAGGAACACAGAAGAAATTATCAGGGTCTTGGCGGTATTAAGAAAAACAAACACAACTGCAGCATCTCTTCTGCACTCACTGTACTGTGTTCCGTACTCACTGCTAAGTGTTCAGATGACTGTAATCCACAAATTCTGCTGCTTAGTCCTGAGTGTTGTCTGATGAAAAGCACCATTTCGGGAATTACATGCAGGAGACTTATTTAAAGGAAGGAGAGTCACAAGTACATGATGCAGCTTACCTTTCAAGTGAGCATTTGAAGTGAGTAAGGGAAATACAGCATTCTGCACACCCCCACACCCCCCCCGCACAGAAATAGAGAGCTGTGCTTCACAGGTCAGCATACTGGTAGTGGCCACCAAAGTGTGTGAAGAACCTCCTTAAGGAGGTCATGCCCTCTGTTGCAGTACCCACTGGAGGTGCCAAGCCAGGACTGCAGCTTTGGAAAGCACTGCCTGGCACCAGGGGTGGCTTCTCAGTGATTGCTCTCAGTGTCCAAGCCAGCAATTCTGTGTTTCTTTCAAAGAGAACAAATATGGGAACAGTCTACAAGCTATTCTGGACATTTAATACATCAGAAACTAAGGTGATTTTTTTCTCCTACAGGCCCAGAATCAGGGGTCTTAATGAATTACAAAAAGGTATTCAGCTGATTCAGTTGTAAAGTTTTTTTCATACCCCAATTCTTGAAATAAAATTAATCTTCAGGAAGTAGAGCAGCTCTCAACTAGTGCAGATTGTCAATCTGGACTACTTAAGAGTACTACATGAATTTAAACACATTGCTTTAAAATTTTTAGTCTTATTTATCTTGAAATTATCATTTGATAATTCTAAAAAGATATATTTCATTTCCTTTAAGAAACATATTTTAAAAAACTCATCATCTGTTACCAATCAGTGTTCCTGGGGGTACTACACGCATTCTGAATGGCTAATGGAGTTGAATCAGTGATGGTGCAATGTAATTCTGCAGTCATTAGCAGTAACAGTCATAAGCTTGTTTTCTGTATACGAAAACTAACATTTTTAGGAAATGTTTTCTTCTGTCTTCTAGAAGTTTGCAGCCAGAGCTGGTAGAAAGGTGGTATGCAGAACTCACGTGTGGTCTGGGAGATGCGATGTCTTTTGAAATACAGTGTTAAGTGGGTTGTCTGTATGTAATCAGCTTCAGGAATATGCTTCTTCAAAAATAGAGGAATCTAATATGACAATAAATATTTTCTTTTAACAGTTTTTGAAAATTTATTAGTTTTATTTAATCTTAAATGGTTTTGTTTGGGTTTTTTTTTGCTACTGTGAAGGCCTGGAGGATGACTTACTTGTGGGAGCTCTCAAATGCCAGTGACCAGAAGGCACAATTGCACTTCACAGCAACACACATAATCCCTACAGCTTATTGATAGCTTTTGTTACCTCTTGCTTTTCCACTTTTTAACAGAGGAATGTGTAAGTATACCTGTAACATCTTCCTACAACCTTTACATTTACAGGGACATGGCTGAAGAGTAGTTTGGGCATTGTACAACAAGAAGGAAATCAGTTGACTTGGACTTACATTGCACCTCAGCTGGGCTATTGGGTTGCAGCTATGTCACCTACTATCCCAGGTAAGATGGAATTGACTTTTATTGATACTTGCAGCACTGAGTAATTATTTATTCACATATAATATTTATATTTTTCAGAATGACCTCATCTGAGATGCCACAGCTTGATCAATAATGGATTATTAGAAAACAGAAATCCAAAAGTAACGGGCTAAAATCTTTACGGGATTGTGGGGGGCAACCCTCGTGGTCAAAATATCTGAGTCATTTCAATGGGAAACTTTTAAAAGTGTTCCTTCTTTGATGCATTTATGTCACCACTGCCTGGTAGAGCCATTGCTAGAAAATGAGGGGAGTTACAGCATCAGTGTATTGGTGTTACAGCAGCATCTAGAAAAACAGGTGCTGTGAAGTTTCTGCACAGAAGCTCACAGAGATACGGATTCACCTAAAACCAACATCATCCTGGGTTAGACGTTTACTAATGGTTTGATTGACTGATTGATTGATTGATTGTCACTTTTTTCGTTTTGCACTGAAGATGCCCATTTTGCCCTGACGTATGCTTTGTGTCATCTCAGTGACTGATAAGTTTACACCATGAATAACGTAGTGTAGGAGTTCTAGGAAGTGTATTAGAGTGGCATTAGTAGATGAGCTGACCGGTTGCCATCTGCAAGCCTCTTGTCATAACTATAGAAAATGGCTTTGAACTAGGCATTAATTATATGTGCTTCTGTGCCTGTGGAGATTATTAATGTTGCAGCTTGCTCTTTCTTTTTTTCTCTCTGTGGCTGCCTCAGATTTCTTGGTAGTAGTTCTTCAGCCACCAATATTCTGAGATACCTCTGTGTATAAAAGAGCCAATCAATTAAAAAAAAAACAAAACAAACCAAAATTCCTCCTCTTACAGATTTTCTTTTTTAGGTTTTCTGGCTGAAAACCTAATCCAGTAGAAATGAAAACATTCTTGCCCTGGCTATGCAAGCAAAGTAAACTATATCTAACCAACAAAACAAACTCTTACATGAGGACAGGTTTTAAAGTCTACTCATATAGGGCAGGAAGTTGTTTCATAATATGCAAGCTTTTTATTTGAGGTTCTATTAAATGAAGCTGCTGGAATATTCATCTGATTCATTGCTGAAAAGAGTTTAGAGATAGGTGCAGATCTGAATAAGCTATCATATTGCATTTAATGGAATTTTATGAAATAATCATACTTTAAGAAAAAGGAACTGTTCTGAGCCAAACATTTCCCAGTATAGCTCTGTCCCAGATTGCAAGGAAGTTACACTAGTCATGAAATTGTGCTTGTAACTCTAAGGTTACAAGGCCTGTAACTCTTAACAGGAGAAGGCTTATTTGTCCTTGCAGTTTAACTTGTTTGGAAGAATTTCTGTTTTTATTTTACTTTTCCTTCTTTCTGAGGGCTAGATCTGGGTTCCTAAAACTTTTTTGCAATGGAAACAACATTTTCATGAAAAATTCAAGTGATTTATCTCATCTTCTTTTTGCTTAATGTCCTGAAGCAACAGTAACAATCAATTATGTAAAGGTAGTAGTGGGACAGAGTGCATAAATATTTCGATTTCCCAAATGCAATATAATTTATAATATTTTTAATGAGTTGATGTATTTTTGCATATTCTATCTTCTAATTGAGTCTATTTGATTTCATATGTCAAAAAATGGGCAAAAATGAGCTTTGTATTCCTAGCAGTGGCTCTACAGACCACTCAAGATCCACAGATGAGGTTTTGCAAACCTCATGACCTAGAACCTTCAAGTTGGCCAAGTTTTCTGTCCTTCACAGTACGTGCACACTAGTCTGCCAGCTGATGCCCTACATCCTTGCCTGCAGATGAAAATTTGGGTCTTTATTTCAAAATCATCATAAGGATTTTACAAACCAACAGGGTAACACATGCATAATTATGAACAGATGTTGCCCACATGCGTGCATTCCTTTGTATGTTAGAACATTTACTAAGCATTATTTAAAACTGGAATTAAAATGCTGTTTTCACCAGTGGCCTGTTTTAAAGCTACTGAAGATCTGCTTCGCTTGGCTTGATCTAGATTTTAGAGCACCAATACATCTTCCAACAAATCCCATACTGCACTGTATGTACTGTTCAGTGTGAAGCACCACAGATGTTACACAGAATTGTTGCCCACAGTGCTGCTACTTGCATTATGGTGATGGAAGATGCTGTGATGACTTTTGTCCAGCGGTGAGAGCTTTGGCACACTGTGTCAGCATTAGGACCTGGAAGGCAGCATTCACTGATGCATGCTCCCATTGAAACTAACTGCTTTTCCACAGAATGATCTAGTTGAAGTTGCAGTCATGAAAACCAGCACATGCTTTCTCCACAACCTGCTCCCTCCTCCAAAGATGGTCTGCTCAGTAGGCACCAGAGCTATGAGTGGCAGTGTTGCTTAGCACCCTGATAACAAGGGAAGATGTCCCTCTCCTTGTTTAAATGTTTTTCCTTTTCATGTTTGCAGGTTGTTACAGTTCTAAATTCTCTTTTCTGGCCTTCCAGGTCCCGTTGTAACACACGACATTACCAGCTATCACACAATGTTTCTTTTGGCAATTTTAGGAGGGATGGCTCTCATACTTCTAGTCTTGCTGTGTCTTCTTTTGTATTATTGCAGGTAAGATTCACCATCCTGATTACTTAGTTCATGTTAGAAATACAATCCTTTTTGTGCTTATGAAATTTAAAAACTTTTGTATTGAAACATTTTTACTTTTGGCAGGGAGGGAAGCAAGCAAAACTTGGAAAAGAAAGAAATAGTGAGATCAAATTTCCTGTGTTCTTGGTTACATACAATTCCTGCCTTTGGTAGGATGGTAGTTGAATGAATCACACACATCTGTACCTGTGTTGTCTGTGTAACTTCCTATCAAACATGGGCATAGGTTCAAGATCTCTGTCATTGTACCTGTTATGCATTTGCAAATGATCTTTATATTAGCCTTATATTAAAATGAACATTAAACTTTTATTAGCAAGTGTCTATTAATGAGTGATTTTATATTTGCCTTCTCCAGACATTTGCTCTAATTTGTAATTGGTACTTGAGATATTTCCCAATTGACATTAGTTATTCTTTAATTTTGTCTTTGCTGCTGAGATAAGCTTTTAATTGTTAGGTTATGTAATAAAAGTTCAATTCCCCTAATACTAATCACTGCTTAAAAATCTTCTGTTAAGACACTCTCAGTGCTTTTGTTTCTGTGTACAACAGTCATAAATGTGTAACTTCTTTTGTTACTGACTTTTATAGAAGAAAATGTTTAAGACCACGTCAACATCATAAGAAACTGCAACTTTCAACAGCACTGGATACTTCTAAGAAGGATCAAGCAACCTCAATGTCCCATATAAATTTAATATTTTCACGTCGTGAGTCAGAATTTCCTGGTGGGTTGTCTGTTGCTAGCAATGGACACACGGAAAACTCAGGGGCAAAGGAATTAATCAGTGCTGTCCACATGGAGATGGTATCACCTAGTGGAGAAGCAGATATGCATACACCTATGCTCAAACACTCCTTCAGTACTTCCCAGGAGTTTAGCTCCCGAGAGGAACTGCTCTCTGACAAGGAGAAAGACAAGAGCAGAATTTCCTTGGATGACCTGACTCCCAGTGGGTCTCTAAGAAAAGACTACCACAAATCAGCAGATAGTTTTCCTTTAAAGACAAGAAAATCTACAGAAACAGCTGAAGGCTATGAGTCCCCTATCAAAGATGAGTATAGGAGAAGTTACAATGCTATGCTGTCTCAGCCTTTGTTTGAAAAGCAGGAGAGAGAAATTCAAGTATCTATGAACCATATTGCTACTGGAAGTAAATACAATATTCAGGAACAAATATACCCCACACCTTCAGCCCCTGAAAAAGAGCTGCTGGACTGCAGACCTACTGATTGTATGATGTCTCGTTCAGTTGATCACCTTGAAAGACCCACATCCTTCCCTCGACCAGGTCAGTTAATCTGCTGCAATTCTGTTGACCAAGTCAATGACAGTGTTTACAGAAAGGTTTTGCCTGCACTGGTCATCCCAGGTCATTACATGAAATTGCCTGGAGAACACCCTTTTGTTAGCCAGCCTCTGGTTGTCCCAGCTGACCAGCAGATTGATATAGAAAGACTTCAGGCTGAGCTTCCTAACCCTCATGCAAGGCTTTTCCCACATCCCCCCCAACAGCTGCAACCCCAGCAGTTGGCATCCCAAGCAATATCTCAGCAACATTTGCAAGATGCAGGTGCAGCTGAGTGGAGTCAGCAAAATGCTTCCATGTCTGAATCTATTTCCATTCCTGCCTCACTTAATGATGCATCCCTGGCTCAAATGAATAGCGAAGTGCAGCTTCTTACAGAAAAGGCTCTGATGGAATTAGGAGGTGGAAAGCCATTGCCTCATCCTCGAGCGTGGTTTGTTTCTCTAGATGGACGTTCAAATGCTCATGTTAGACATTCATACATCGATCTCCAAAGAGCTGGTAGAAATGGGAGTAATGATGCCAGTTTGGACTCTGGTGTTGACATGAATGAACCAAAATCTGTCCGAAAGGGAAGAGGAGATCATCTGTCTGCACCACAGAGTCACCCACCAGTGCAGGAGCACCAGCAGAGAGAGCGGAAGGCTTCAGATAGCACAGCTTACACACAACTTGTGTACTTGGATGATATGGACCAAAGTGGCAGCGAGTGTGGAACAGCAGTTTGTAGCCCTGAGGACAATGCTCTCCGATGCCTCCTGGAAGGCACCAGTAAGAGAAGTGGTGTGCAGCTGCCCAGCCTGCAGGAGGAAACAAGAACTGTGGATACCAAACCAGAGCCATTAACTAGTCCTGAACACAGAACATCCGTTCAAGATGATGATGAGGACGAGGAGGATGAGGAAGATGACCAAGGTGAAGATAAGAAGAGTCCTTGGCAGAAACGAGAGGAAAGACCACTAATGACTTTCAATCTAAAGTGAGATATTGTGAAAATCCACCCTTCAGTGGAGTATAAAATTGCCAAATATCCTTTCTGTGGAAGTGCTTGATTTTTTTTTCTTTTGTTTTTCCTTTTTATTTTTTTTTTGTTGTGGAGAGAAAAGATAAAAACAAACTGTGGTGAGCAACATTTGAAAGAACTTCAATGCATTACTGTGTAAATGTTAGAAAAGAATTAAAATCATTCCTCTGATTTAACGGCTGTCTCCGGTGAGATAGCTGAACAAAGAGTGTGATTGTTATTCCATATACTTGATATTGGTCATCCAGGATGTCGAAAATACTGACAAATTGTTTTGGTTGGTTTATGACCTCAATCTCCTTGTGAATGGGAGCTGGTAAAGCTTTTTTTTTGTAGGCAAATTTTATGTTGATAATGCTACTGAAAGTATCTTAAAAACAGGAGTTTGACACATGGTGTCCAAAATTGTGCATTATCTCAATGAAAGGCTATGCATTGCTGCTTTTAGTAATATTTTGCTTATACTATGCTTTTCTTAATTTTACAAGTTGGTTGTAAACATTTTATGTCCTTTATTATAAACTACTCAGCAATTTATTTTAATGTACAACTGCAGGAAACTTGAGTAGCATCCCTTAGCATTGAAGCCTTTTTATGAAACCAAACTGAACTTTGTGTCGACTAAGATTCCTCCAATTCTGGTCCCATTTTCTCAAAGTGCCTTTTTTACAGTAACAATGAACAGTCCCTTCTTTTGCTAAGTCCTTTTAATTGACCCCATTTGAGATTTTATAAACTTCTGAACTTCTACCTTTTATTTTAAGCTGCATGCCAAGAGCCCCATTTTGTGCTGAGCATTTCTCATTTCAAAACAGTGTATTCTGTAGTTATCATGTATATTGTGGATTCTGTTTAGCCAGGATAGACTTAGAAGACATTTTAAAGGGCCCAGAGTAGCCAAGAAGATAGTTTCATTGACTGTATATATTGTTAGTTTCCTCTGGAATCATATGAGCTAATCATGCTCATATAAAATGGACTATAGACCGAGCAAGTGGACTGAATGTGTCTAGAAAAATTTGGGGGAAAAAAAAAATGTACTATCCAAAAGTGCCAGAATTACTCTTCTGTGCTTTCTCCATACAGAGCTGCTTGGTTATCCAAAAATTATAATTGAAAATAAACTGCAAAAAATATCTTTGTGGATTTTTTCCTCTGTTGGTGGTTATCACATTATTTTATGTTATTTAATAAGAAAAATACTTTGATTTTACTTTTCATGTGCATATTTATGCTTGTGTGACTTACACACTTTCTTTTGCAGCTCTCATGAACTTCAGTCCATACTGAAATTTAGACCCCTTTTCAGAAAAGCATCCTCCATATCTTGATAAATACTAATGATTTGCTTAAGTATCACTGAAGACTTTGGAAATGAAATCTTGCTATCACCAAAATTCCCTGTGGAGTCGCACTTTCCATGGGACCAGTTTTTTTTCTGTAATTCCCATAGGTACTCACATTTATTGCACTCTTCTGACTTTGTCATGGATTGGGTTCAAAGAAGGAAAAGAATGTGACTTCCACTTTTGTGGAATCCTTCATGTACATTCAGTTTGTCATGTTTCATTCAATTATTTTTATGCAGCATTAGCAGCAGTCATGCTTAATAAAGTTAATTATTAAGTAATCTCTAAAGTGACTAGAGAAAGTGCTATATAGTTCCTATTTAATTTTTAATAATAAGCCCCAACTCAGATTCATTGCATTATTTTCAGTGGATTCCAAGGTTTTCTTAGAGGCGTGTGTTGTAATTTTCATCTTACTGTATGTCTTACCTGGGAGTCTGATCTCAAGCCAGGAACTGAACCACAATTCCCAGTTCCCAGGCCAGTGCTCCTGTCCATCCACAAAGCCCTATCACCTCTGTTTTGCTTTCATTCATGATGGGAAGTGGTATGTATTGTAAAAGAAATCTAGAATATTTGTGGAGTGCATTGAATATTGACATCACCATATTAGCAGTAAGTTATGTTTTACTTATCATGTGTGTTCCAGGTCCTTTCCTGCTCTGTTTTTTTGCTACTGACCACCTGTGAACTGGTTTTGGGCTCTGGGTTACTTACTGTCAGTCTGTGCCAGGTCACTGAACAGAAAAATACTACTTTAAAGGAATAGTATATATCAGATGTCAGTAAGTGCTGGTAATACAGTGTCACTTATTAATCAGAATGCTGCGTAAACATTCTGGTTAAAATTTCTGCATACTAGAATTATTGTGCTATTTAATTTTCAACTTTCTGTTGTCTTAAATCTGTCATTTTTAATTACATACTTTTTTCACATTCCTTTGCAAAGTTTCCATCGTTACTATCTTGTAAAGTGAGATTGTTGCTATTAAATTGCAGTGATTTGTTTCTTTAATTGTGTTGGGTTTATGTTCAAAACACATAGTTTGATGGCTTGATGATTTGTGGTCCTAATACAGCAAATATATTTGAACAAACACAATGTGGGTATGTTGCAGATTTTCTTTAAAATAGCACTTTTTAATTGTTGTAATATCACCAGCCACCTCATAGTTTGATTTTGCAGAATATATAGTTTATGAAATGTATTTCTCAATATATCCAACACACCTGAGCCATAGTAATTGGAACAAAGTAACACAGATCAGATAACAGGCTGAGATTAGAGTGTGTTCACTGTATGCTTTGCTTAATCTTAAAGTCCAGTGATAAGTTCCATGCTTTAATTTTCAAAAACTTACCTTGAAAGATACCTTGGTAAAATACGAATGAGTTTTGTTGCTTGTATTTTGCAATTGCACAGTGAAGCAAGTAACAATAAAGCTTATAAAACAGAGAGAACAAAGCATAACTTGACTAGGTCTTGGCATCAGCAGCTCCAAGTGATCTTAGTCCATGTAGAAGATCATCTAGAAAAGCAACTGTTTTCTTATTTTATGATGGCAAGTGTTAGTGGGTAAAAAATGCAAGAGTTTGTAATGACAAAGCTTACAAAAATAATGAAAATATGTTGGTCTTAAAAAAAACCACTAGGAACAGGTCTTCAAAGTCCATTTGTATCACAGTCTGTGAAATGTTAGGACTGTTGGGAGTCAATGCACTCATTAAGAGTCCATTTACTTGGTGGTTGTTCCCCAGTTCCCACTTTGTTCCTGCTCAAATACTTGATTCTCAAAGCTTATTAAACTGTCTGTAAAGCACCTTGACTTATCACAGTAATGACCTTTTATTACTTGATTAAGTGCTTTGTCAGGGTACCAGCATACTAAACCCTCCGCAAATACAGGGACAAAAAATGCATCTTTCCCCAGAGCAGGATCTAATTTGCCCCATTTGTAATCTAAAATGTTGCACAAATTATACAAAATTGTGGTACTAATCTGAGATAAACAGATTACAACAGAAGCCCAGCATTTGGAAATTGCTCATGATGCTTTTCTCTGTTACAGGAAGGACTGAGTAGCTTTAACAGAGTGATTTAAGCAAATACGTTGAAATACCTTGGCAATATTTTCATTTTCTACCTTTCATTCTATTCATGAATGCTCTAGAGAACTAATTTTATTTCACTGTCCCAAACCAACGTGGTTGAAATTGGTAATTAAATGTCCCATGTAAGGTTTAGCCTATAGAACAGTACAAGTATAAATGAGCAAGTGTTGGGTTAGATATTTACTCTTTCTCTAGAAAGGTCCCTAGTGAACCAAAAAGGCATTTTTTTCTTAACCAGCAACAATTCATCTGGGAATTAAAATTTATTAAACCTCTTAAACTATCAATAGTCTGTAACGTGGGGCATAGCAGCATCCATCCAGTACATCCTTGGACTTGGTCAAATGAGAAAAGTGTCCATTTGCTCTTTTAAAATATATGGGTGATGGGTAAGGTTTTTCTGAATCAGTGCTGCCATTTGGGTCTTCAGCATTTGAAATTCGAGATGTTGTATCTGCCACCTGGTGGTGAACTGCTTCTCCATATGTGCTGTGTGTAAAACACAGTTTACAATTTCAATATAAGCCCAGTTTAAAACATCGATAACACCACAAGGCAGCTGGAACAAGATCATCAGTTGTTTCCCGGGCCTGCTGTCAGTCCAAGTGCAGAGATCCTTCTCAGCTGCGAGACCTTGCCCAGCCTTCTAGCTGGGGCAGGATTCAGCTTATGACATCTCCATTCAAATCAAAACGCATCATCACTGATCACTGATGGCTGTGTATCACTTCTGTCTCCTGAATAGCACCTTGATTTTAGGTTAAAATAAAGTAAAAACAGTTTAAACTACTAATTGTTTCCAAATTTGAGAAAAATAAGAGCAACTCAATTATTCTTTTCCTGTTCCTCTGCTTACGGACAGATGTAAGCTGTCAGGTTCAGTGCTAACCTTACACACATATATAGATACCTATGAACTGTAATACATAATATTATGATGTATCATATACTGTGATACATCTATATCTATATACACACTATATTTTCATCATGTCTGATATTTTCATTTCTATTCCAATTTCAGCTCAGTTGGAATTGGAGCTTCAGGTAGACAAGTCAAATATCATTTTCAGAACAGAGGAGCACTTTTTTATATTACTCATGTAATTCCAACTGGTAAATTGAGACCAGGTACTGTTTTCTATTTGTCAGTAATAACAGAAAGGGTATCTAGTTCTTTATTGCTGTAATCTGATTTCTACAGGTTATTACTTTGCAAAATGGGGTGCCTGGTCTATTATCACAACTGAAGTACTTCTTGTTTTATTGACGTGCTTTTCTTCTAGGAATTAACAGTGCCAGTTAGTGTGTTTTATCATTAAATAGCTATTCTGCCTTGAAAACTTATAGCACACAGGGAAGGAAAATGCGATGGCAACAGGGAGGTACAAATTAAATACTTGTTTACAGGTTATTTTTGTAATTCTGTAGAGAAGGACTTTGTGTTCACATGACTGGAAATACAGACTCCTCAGTAAAACAAATGGAGGAATGCTCCTCCCAGTTTTATAAAGGTAGGAAATGGTACTTGAAATACTGCTGTGAGATGAGAAATCCCACTTCCAAAGAAACAGCTGATCCTGCTGCAAGAGATGTTGGGAATCAGAGCTGGAAGAAATTATTTCAAGGGGCTCAAGGGATTACAAACATTGTTTTTTAAAGGGTTTTAATGGTTGTAGGGAGATTAAAAAGCCTCAGGACTGTCTTCTCCCCAACTCTTGCCATGTTTTCACAAGCCCACTCCCAGTAATGTTGGCTCCTTAGCTTCTCTCCCTAAGCAGAAACACACCACTGTCCTGCTCTTACACTGCAGCGGGACAGCTCTGAATGTAGCATATGCACCACAAGCTGCTCCAGGTAGGTTCTGTTCCCTACACATCTTTTCTGGGAGTTTTCCATCAATAAAGGAAGAGGCCAGAACCACATGGCAAACTCAGGAAAATCTGCATAAAAAAGAAAGTAACACAGCAGGAGATGTGCCCACACTTCCCTTACTTACATGCTTAGAGCTGGGCATTTCTCCCAGTGTTCCCTGTCCCTGGAGATGAGAGAGGCTATGGACCTTGGCTTCTCTCTCCCCTATCTTCAGGAAATGCTCCTTCTATAAATGCAACTCCCTGATCCCGCCTTCAGTTTTGTGCTATGCTGTGAGGCCAGTATCAATGGGACATACAATGTGATACTGCAATATTAGACTTTTCAGTAAAGCTACTTTTAGGCTTTGGTGAGGGTGAGCTTTCTCAAGGTATCTGCATCTTTATAACTATGCTATTTGCTCTAACTTGTATTTAACACCTCATAGTTCTGCATTAAATAATACAATAAAAATGAGAGAAGCAGAACGTGATAGCCAAGTTCCCCCATATGAGGAATGTTTTTGTCTTGACAGGTGGGTTGGTCTTTTATTCTTTGAAATCCTTGAAAGTATACCTACATAAATGTGTGCATGCGTGCATACATGTACATGCATACACATTCTCAGGTATGTATATAAATGCATTTAATAGAAGGTTTATAAAGCTTATAAAATTAAATACTAGTTTCAGCATTTCAGCATCAAGCAATGCCAAAATAAAGGTTGCTCACCTAGACTGACTGGAAGAACCGGCATAAAAGCCCATAAAGGCTTGTATTAATTAACTTAATTGTCCTTGTGGTCTGACATTGCAGGGTCAAAACCATGCTTGATGCTGAGTTTCTGCCATGCCTGTGCCTTCAGCTTCCACAAGATATATTCACACTTGTCTTCTAGCCTAGACCTGATGTCTAAGTTTTGTGATTAAAGGTTGTCTAATATCTGTATTTTAAGTAAATTACTCTGGAATTGTTGCACACTTGAGAAAGGCTTTTCTTTTGCACAAAGTTATAAAATTCTGAGGGGTAAAATCGTACTGTTAAATCTAAAAAAAATTTGCATGGAAATGGAAGAGTTATAATAGAGTCTGACTTCCCACTGTCATCATAGGGAAGACATTGTGTCTATGAGACACTTCTTAATTCAGTGTAATTCTCCATGCAGTAGGTGTGCATTCTGACTGAGCCATCCTGTTAGTCTGTTTTTAACCACCCAGAAGGCATGCAGAACCTTTATTAGCATTACCCCTTTACATCTGATTTGTAAGTTAATGAATATTTCTAGTTGGAGCAACCTATAGAACATTGGAAATTATTTTCTGTTGGCTATCATGGAAATGTGAGAAATACAGCATCTACCCAGAAGTCACATACTGTGACTGAGCAGGTTGTCACCACAGGGAGCATTCTGATTGTCAAAAAATACTATTCTCATCCAAGGTCTGCTTGTTGTTTATGCTAATGGAAATACGTAATGAATACTACAGGATTTGATGGACATACTATTTCTTTGGGGATAGCCAGACCTTTTGGTTTCCTTCTCTGGACCCGAAGTTTGAGAACTATCCTACTCAATATTAAGAAGGTTGAAGGTTTCCAGACTCTCATCTCCATTCCAGGATGTCTAACAGTGTTAAATACCCTATGGCAAACTGGGCATGTAGGAGCACCCTAATAGTTGTAGTCTGTTACAATTCAGAGTGGTAGTCAGGCTGTAGCCTCTTCACTCCAGCAGGAAAAAATTTATATCTGTCACAGGAAAGAGTTCCTTTTTGTTTGGAGGTAAAGAACTATGTGAAACAGACAAAAAGAAAACTCAAAAAACTTTGATTTTGGAAAAATACTGAAATGGTCAAGAGATGAAGAGTAATTTGTGTATCTATCACTCCCTTCATCCAGAGTGAGGGAAAGAAAGCATCTTTGCTGTATCTGCAGCTTCCCTGCAAAGAGAAGGAAACGGCAGGTACATTGATAGGGGGAACTGTAAAAGGCTGGTGAGAAAACTGATTGCAGAACTGACAGGAGTAAATTGGATTGATTTGGAGATTGGATGGGCAGAAGTAATTGCTGAGTGTTGGTCTGAGTTTTCGCAGCACCAGTGTCAACACCATCTCCGTCAAAGAATCTCTCACCACTAATTCTCACTCACATATATAGTTTGAAAAAGGTCTTAGTTAGAATAAAAATAGACATTAAAAATGCAAAAGATGTATATAGTTGTAATTACTCGTGTCAGTTCTGATTATTAAATATCTTTTAAGGTAAAGCATGATTTATTTTTATTTTTTTTTTATCTTTTGGGGCTAGAGACCCTAGGAACTGAGGAACTGCAGTGCTGGAGCCACATTGGACCTGTGTGTTATCTAAGACTTGTATCCTGCTTCCAACAGTTATCAAAAACAGATGCTTCAGAAAACTGGGGAAGAAATCTCCACTAGCGATAATAACAGGATGGAAGTCTTTCTATCCTTATCACTTATACCCTTAAGCATGAGGGTTTGTATTTATCATACATATTTTTTAATGCTACGATATGTTTTCTCTGTGCGTGTCAATGTCTAACCCTTTTCAATGCTGTATAACCCACAGCCCTTCCCAATCCAAGCACCAGCATGGAGAAGTGAATGATTCTGTGCAACGGTAAGATGTAAAATAGAAGAGCTGTGGTATGAGCTGCATTTTAAAATGGAATTACACACAAAAAAAAGTTGAATGAGAGTGTAGCAGAAAGAGTGGGATGTTTTGAGAGTGCTTGTCCCCCAGTTTGAATGCTGCAGCCAGTACAGGCCATCAGCAAGTGGGCTGTGGGAGACGGGCGAGGCTGCAGCTCACCAAGCGTGGTATGCAGCAGGAGGCTAAAAAGAGGTAAAGTGGGTGAGAGAAACCATAAAGATCAGAGATGTCATCTCACATGAATACAAGTGTGCAACATATGGGGGATCACAAGCTCATTTCATTCCCTAACCATTTCTACTTATCCTGTTGTTAACTGTAACAGTTAACAACAGAGAATTGTTTTGGTGCATTTGTTCTGTTTATTTTCTATCTGTATTTTCTTACCCTTACCTCATTTAAAATTGATGAACACACTATTTAAGCTTTCACCATAAAGAGCAGCCAATTAAAAAAACCATTGTGAGGTAGTACTAGTAGGCAGTTGTATGAAACAAAGTCTAAATATATTTGTTTGCTCCATAATTTTTTTTCATGTGAATTAGAAAATAGGGAAAACACTACACTATTAGCTAATTTTCAAATGAGATTGGTTTTGTTTCCAATTTTGTTTCCAATTTTGTTTCCAATTTTTCCAAGATTAAAAAATGGTCACACCAAGTTGTTTATTATTATTACTTGCAATCAAAATCCATTTTAATTTATAAATGTCACGAATATTTCAAAGTGATGTGCAAAGGTAGGAGCAATCCTAAGACTGCATGAAAATTTCAGGTACTTTTCTTCTGCAGTGTTTAATACACAAAACACATAGACAAATCAGACGATGCCAGTAGCCTGAATGCTGGATTATATATCACTAGCTCACAGGGATGTAATTAATACTTGTCACTAGGCAGGTAAACAAGTCTGGATTATGCCTGGCTGCTTGAGAGAAACAGTGTCTTGCCTGGCTGGCTTCATTCAGTCGCAGAAGAGCAGAGGGAAGGAAGGTACAACCCTGACCATATGCTGCCCAGTCTTACTTGATGGTTCATACAGCGGGTGAGATCTGAAAAATATGTTCAGCCCTGGGAGTTTAGGATTCCCAATCCCCAGAATTTCTTACCACCAAGCTTAGATGGCTCCTCCCTCAGTAGCTCAGGGTTCTTTTGAGCTCACGTTGTCACTGAGATGCCCAAAGTATTTGAGTGTTTGTAGGGCTTTGTTTTGAGTCCTGGAGTTTGCTCTGGGAGTCAACTAGGAAAAGTGAAACATAGCACCAGCAAAGTCCATTTGTGGATCTGGGCCTATACTCATATATTTACAGTCACCTCATGCATTTGAGGTGGCTCAAAGCCTCTCAATTACAGGCACAGGTTAATTTTGTTTAGTCATGACTGACCCACAATCGCATTTTGTTATGGAAAGCAGAGGAGAGACAGAACTTGGAAGGAGAAGTAGAATGGGGAAAGATCCAGAAAGCTGGGATTTATGGTAGTGTGATGGGTCTGCAAGACACTGGTCTGTTCCTTGGTGGCTGACAGTAGTGGGAGCAGGTAGGCAGAGCTACATCTGAAGTAATTTATGTGCCTTTTTCTCTTCCTTTCTTCCAGTTTGTTGCCATAAGCAACTGGATATTTTGTCTACATCTAGCAGCAAGAGTAGAGTCACTGTGAAAGCTCTAAGGAGACCTATGAAAATAACCAAGCAATGAATAATTCATGACATGCTGGAATTATTTTAATTGATTTCATGATATGCTGTTTAGTATTAAGTGAAGTGTATCTCCTCCAAAGGAAGTCTGTTTTCCTTTGTTATTAATTTTTTAGCTTTTGTGTAAAATGACTGGGCTTTCCTCTTTTCAATCTTTATAAAATAATAAAAAAAGGCTTTTATCTTCCCTGTGCATCTAGGAAGAGGTCTTTTAATCAGTTAAGAACAGTAAGTTCCCACCTTCACAAACGCTGGCTCTTTACCTGGTAAATTTAAAATGAAGCATTTCTGATCACTTTTGATGGTGTGCTTAGACTGGTGTGAGTCTGTGGGCTGTGTCTGCAGTATTCATATGCAGCATTTTGGGGAGTTCCTGGACATATCCATATGCAGCAACAGAGATCTTGGAAGTACAGATGCCCACAGAGAGACTGTTTGGGCACAGCAGAAGCCATTCTTGCTGCTCACTGTCCTAATGGTACATACTCCTTTAACTCTCTGTGGTTGAGCATGTGGGGTCCTGAAATTCAGAGGTACATCTTCTTATCTTGCTGCTCAATTTTCAGAAGACATCATTAATGTGATAGCCAACATCTATCAAGTAGTGTAACTTCTGAGCAGCTTCTGTAAAGTGAATTTAAATGCTCTGTGGATATGTCTGGTAATTTCAGAAATGCAAAGCTACATTAGAAATCCTTAATGCAGGACAGATGCATAACTCTCGCTTCTAGTCAACCTTTCTACTTGTGGTATAAGCAAAAGTCGCATATTCATGAAACACAAAGCACAGTTCAGTGTTGTCATTTGACCTTGTAACAGTCAAATCTGGATAGTAATCTCGGTTGTGCCTCTCAGGATATAAGCTACTATCCATAAGGATATTCTTCATGCATGCTGTGAAGTATAGAATAGCAGCCATTCTGCAGCTATACTCCCCCTTCCAGGCAGACTCCTTAGCAGGAGACAGCAACAGGTAGCTTGCTGGGAGAGATTCACACTGCCTCTTTTATTGTCACTATGAACTGCAATGAGAGTCAGGATTCAGGCTTCCTATACTCTATTTGTCTCAATGAAGTGAAGAAAAATGTGGTAAAGAACAGAAGATGGTTAAACCCACAGCTTCTCCAACACAGTGATTCAATATAGCTGTTTAGTCATTGACATACTGTTCTTCGCTTTCTCCTACACATTATTATGAGGGAAAAAAGTCATTAGTAATCACTGGATTAACTTCTCTCTGGGCCAAGGGACAATTGCTTTTTGTTACTGAAAACTATTGAGTATTGTGCCTTTGTTTTGAGATTTCCTTCCTCTCCTATGCATTATGACTGAATGAAGGTTTACTCCTAAAGATCATTTTAAACTGTAATAACATGGTAGGCACATTTCCCCCCTGAACTACAGTGACAGATTGACACTGGGAGGTCATACTTGGCCGAGTGTAAATTACAGACTCCACCTTATGCATTTGAATTACAAGTTCCTGTGGCAACTCACAAGTTGTAAAGGACCAAGTGCAGTGGGACACAGAGCAGCCCCAGTCTGGTGCACAGTACACAGAGGCTCAGAGTTTGACAGTAGGAGGGACATCTAGCTGTCTTCTGCTTGGCCAGTAAGATCTCTTACTTGACATGTCACCTGCAATACATGATAGAGCAAAATATAACACCACCTTAAATAAAAATGGGAGGAAGCAATAGCCTCCTCACATTAAATTACTTTCCAGGGGGCAGTGGAGATTAGGAGAAATCACAACTGATGCACACTATTTTTATGTTTTAATGTGATGTTCAGCAGCACTGCCAAAGCAAGCATTCAGAAATTCTGAATCTCATCCAGAAAGTTTGATATGACCCTGAAAATCAGGATAGTTCAAATAATTAACACAAGTGGCTCTTTATTTCTTTTCCTGGGTTCAAATCATTACCATTCAACTCCAGTTTTTCTAGCATGGAGCTTGTAGAAGTACAAAAGGCTTATGGAAAACAGAAAGTGCTGTGAGAGCTGGTGGCCAGTGGCCACCGTGCTGGGATCACCCTGACGGTCTCAGCAGCCTCCACCAGCAGCAACTTGTGTTTGTAGGGCTTTGTTTTGAGTCCTGGAGTTTGCTCTGGGAGTCAACTAGGAAAAGTGAAACATAGCACCAGCAAAGTCCATTTGTGGATCTGGGCCTATACTCATATATTTACAGTCACCTCATGCATTTGAGGTGGCTCAAAGCCTCTCAGAATTACAGGCACAGGTTAATTTTGTTTAGCCATGACTGACCCACAATCACATTCTGTTATGGAAAGCAGAGAAGAGACAGAACTTGGAACGAGAAGTAGAATGGGGAAAGATCCAGAAAGCTGGGATTTATGGTGTAGACACTGGTCTGTTGCTTGGTGGCTGACAGTAGTGAGAGCAGGTAGACAGAGCTACATCTGAAGTAATTTATGTGCCTTTTTCTCTTCCTTTCTTCCAGTTTGCTGCCATAAGCAACTGGATATTTTGTCTACATCTAGCAGCAAGAGTAGAGTCACTGTGAAGGCTCTAAGGAGACGTATGAAAATAACTTGGCTGTCCGAGTGTTTTTGGTGTGGGAAGGAAACACGGGGACCGGCAGAAGTCACGCCGATGCTGCCGAGGCCCGGCGGCTGCAGGCCCGGCCCAGGGGGCCCGCGGGACGGACACGCCGGGGCCGCTCCTCGAGGCTCCCGCGCTGCGGGGGCAGCGCCCTCGGGACGGGGAGCCGGGGCCCGTGGAAAGCCGGGGAGGCGGGTTGGATGTCGACCGACACGAGAAGGCCAGAGCGGGACCGGAGCGATGGACAGCACCACCCGGGTGTGCGGGCAGGGCAGGGCAGGGCAGGGCGCGGAGCTCCCCCTGCACGGCCCCGCCCCGGCCCCCGCGGGGCGGTGAGAGCGGCCGGGCAGCCCCGGCGGCCGCCTCCTCCTCTGGCAGCGGCAGCGCGGGGAAGGACCGCAGCTAGAGGGAGCTGCTCCGGACCGCGTCTGCCCGTGCGCCCCTGTTCTTTCACAGGCTCCCCCGCCCCTCCCCTCCCTCCTTCCCCCGTGATGGCGGAGGACAGCGAGTCCGCGGCCAGCCAGCAGAGCCTGGAGCTGGATGACCAGGACACCTGCGGCATAGACGGCGACAATGAGGAGGAGACCGAGCACGCCAAGGGGTAGGGGCGCACTGGGCGGGCGGGCACGGCTCGGGGAGACAGCGCCGTGTCCGCCGCCGCGGCAGCGGCCGGGCTGGCGGTGGCCGGGCCGGGCTCCCCCGGTGCCCGGAGCGGCCCCTCGGCGGGGCGGGGGCCGGGCGGTCCTGCCCGCCTGGGGCGGCCTGCGCGGCCCGGCCCGGCCCGGCTGCTCCGCGGCGCCTGCGCTGGGCCAACTGCGGCCGAGCGGCCCCTGCCCGGGCCGCCTCCCGCCGCAGCGAGCGGGTGTGGGACGGCCTCGCGCCCCTCTGGGGGTAAGGGGAGAGGCGGGGGGCCGAGCCCCGGCCCGTGGTGAGGGGGCGGCGGGACTGGCGCTTTCCCGCCGGACCCGGCCTTGAAATTGTGTCGTGAAAGGGAGGGTGAATCCTGCCTCGTTGTCGGCGCTTCAGGGCTTGGGGGCGTTTCTGGGTATTTTTGGCCGTCAAGGAAACCCCCCTCCCCCGCCTCCCCGTAGCGGGGGAGATGCCCCCGTGCCCCTCGCTCGTTCCGGGTGGTTCCAGCCGAGCGGCTCCGCGCACATCCACAGTCACATCCACCCCCCGCTCCCCTCCCGGCCGGAGACCTGTCCGGGCATCGCCTGTGTCAGCCCGCCCTGCAGACACTCCTCCTCGCCGTCACCCATTGTCCACAAGGAGATGGTACCTTCAGATCCAGACGCTGTGGAGAGCAGAGTGTGTGTTTTACCGCGGCATTAGCCGGGGCAAACGCTGTTGTCTGGTTGTAGTTCCATCTCTGCTAATCTTGCGTCTTAAATCTTCCCACGCTGTGGATCAGGCGGTGTCTCCAGTTGCCTGGGGAGCTGACAGGAGAGGCATCCGGCATAGATGCGGCCCCTGGCACCCGAAAGCTTTGGGCTGCCTGCAGTATAGTCTGTCCGGGCGCAAGGTGCCAAAGGTCTGGCTTGCTTTGCGGGCTTTCGGGGCTGGGAAGTGGAAGGAACGTGTTTTAAGAGTCGACTTCATTTAAATTTACTTCTTTTGCTTTTTTGAGAGGTTAAGAAAACGTGATTGCAGAGAAAGTGCTTTGTTGTCGCAACTAGGAGTGGCTGGAGTAACCCAAAATAGAACTAGGTTAATCTATACGCTGCTACACAAATATCTTCCTCGTGAATTTCTGATTGATCTGGTTGAGAGCCTTCCTGTAGGTGCTTGATGTTTGAGGATGTACTCTGTTTGTTGTCTTCTGTCCCTAGGATTTGCTTGGCAAACATGCAGCACTGCATCTTAAATGTGGCAAGGGAAATCTGAGAGACTTAGGGGAACGGACTTGTCAAAAAGGCAGAAAAGTGGAAAACTTTGATGCTTGCAGTTCTGTCATTGAATTAATGGCATGCACACTGAAATAGTTGTGTCAGAAATAATTACAGTAGTATGAATCTGGGATATTAAAAAGGGATAAAATAGTGTTTAATTATGTTAGAGCTTTTGTTACACTTTTTTGAGTAAATATATCACCATTGATGATTCATGAATATGTAGAAGTTAAGAGCAGAGAGTTGTTATTTACTGCTCTTCATAGGAGCCAACCTGATGTCCTTGATGATATTGTTTGATAGCCATATGATGCCTGTCTGGAATTCATTCGGACCATATTCCTACTTCAGTTTTTGTCCTGTTTGTTTGTGTGCATGCCCGGGCTGTAGCTGCCCTCTGCAGTGCTGCTGTGTGCTCGGGCTGCTGTGACAGTGAGCGCAGTGTGTGAGAAGCAGCCAGGGAACAAAGAATTGCACTTCAGTGTGTTCCCGATTGCAGCTTGTGCTCTGCTCCAACTTGGGTTTCCCTGAGCTCTGAGGGATGGCAGCTGTGGGCTGTGTGCCCTTCTCCCTGAAACTTGTTTGTGTTGTATATCCTAAATGTACTTTAGTGAATATTTCAGAAAAACCTGTGTTATTCATCTTTAAATAAGAAGGTGAATACTTACAAGTAATATGAAGTTTAGTTAAATTAATGGTAGATCATTCCAGTAGGAAAAGCCTCTTAAGTATTAGTATCTGCTGCATGAAGTTAATATTGACTTTTGAATTACTTTATTTTCCTGTAATCACTGAAAATCTTGTTTGCTACTCTTTGTCTAGAGGCTGAAATATTCAAACAAATTTCAGCAAATGAAAGTAAAAATCTTACAGTACAGCAAACCCAAAGATCTCCTCTTGATATGGGAGAATAACCAATGGTAATAGGAGCCTAATTATTCCCTGTTTTCACCCTATTATCATATAGTAATTTTTGAGGTCACTTTAAAGTTTGCTTTGAGCTTTTAGATTAAGTTTTCTATACCTCAGCATTTTATGAACAGTCCTACTACTTGAGACTACCTATGACTGTGTCAACTGACTTGCTAAATTCTGAGTGGTCTCCATTGCTGCTGATCAGTATTTAATCTCATGCTATTTTAACCCTCATTTTTTAGAAAAAGGTAGAATATGTGTTGTGTGTCAGTCTCTAGTAGGATTGCATTATAAATTAAGTCACTTTCAGGATGTTTCTTGACATCTGAAAGTAGATCCTTAGAATACTTACCACAGGAAAACATAGTTTGTGTATATGTATATATATATATATATATCAGGATGTTTCTTGACATCTGAAAGTAGATCCTTAGAATACTTACCACAGGAAAACATAGTTTGTGTATATGTATATATATATATATATATGACTTTCTTTTTTAAAAGTTTGCAGGTTTCTTATGTGCTTGAACACTGAATGAGTGCAGCAGAAAATACCACTTTATAGCTCTCAACTGTGCAAATGTCTTTGTCCTCTGATTCTGCTCCTGTTTTTTAGATGCAGGATTATGTATGTTGTGTGACTCATTGCTGTTTTCCTATTCTGTGTCTGCAGCTTGCTCCTGCTAGATGCATTATGCTGTATTTGTTCTGTTTTATAATAAAGTGTTGTTTACAAAATATCTTTGTTAGTGTGTATGTAGAAAAAATGTATTTGTTGCACCTGAATCCACCCTGCTGAGCTCAGTCTTGTAAGGTCTTTCAGTTCATTCTAAATAGCTCCTTATGCTCAATGCCAGAAAGGCCTTGGGCACAGAACATTTAGTAAACAGATGAGGAAAAGGTATGACCTTTAAAAAACTCCCCCAACCCTCACAAATTATTTAGTTTGAATGTTTTAGCAGTATACCCCTATGATTATTGTTAAAAAGATGCCAACTTTATAACCAGGGTTACTTTTAGATTTAAAAAAGGAACAAATATTTTTAAGGTACTGGAAGCAGTGCTTAGTTTTAGCAGGCAAGATTTACATCTTGGAGTAGAGCCTTACAGACTTGGAGCAGGAGGCAAAGGAAACACCCAGATCTTTAAGGAATATCTCTTGGGTTAGGTTTTAAGGTATTGGTACTGGATTCTCATGCTCAAAACCCTTGCCTTTTTAAGTATTGAAATATATGCAAATGAAATCTTCATCCACAGAGATTAGTAGTAATAGCAGTTTATTAGTAAGTGGAATTTGAAGGACATAAGCCCTTCTGGTCAGGACCTTTCTATTCTCTTGAAGTGGTAGTAGTCTTACATAGCAAGGGGAAAGTCCTTTGCACCTAAACCTCCATTTTCTTTATGAACCAAGGACAGCTCTAGTATAAATAATACTGCTTTGAAATTTTTTGGAGTCTTGCCCGTATACATGAGATCTGATTTTTATGATCAAAAAGATCTATGTAACATCTTCAGAAATGTAACTTTGCAACCTCACTTACAGAGAAGTACTGTGAAGGCAAGAACCTCTGCAGTTTAAAAATAAACATCGAAGTACATGTTTGGTTTTGAATCTGAGAAATTGCTAACTTACATTCCAAGTAACTTAAAACAGATGTTGATATTACAAAAAGCTGTTTCTGCTAAAGCAAAATTTAGTGGTCAAAAAGGCAGTTAAAATAACATTGACAGTTATTCAGTGGAATAGATAATCTCAAATGAAAACCAAGGGAGCCAAATAAGTCTTACTGCCTAAGCAGAGTAATTGTCACACCCCTCCTGATTCTTCCATCTCACCTTTTCATTGGTTTGCTCTGAGCTTCATGAAGTATCTCTGCCTTTGCCACACTTCTCCTCAAATGCAGCAAGTATCCCCATTTTTCTGTTTTAAAAAACCAAAACCGAAACACCACCACATGCAGGGAGAAGCAAAAGTCTTTTCTTTTTCACGTCTATGCAAAACACCAGATGTGTGTACATAAGTGGAAAGGTGTGTGGGTGTGATCATGGGCTTGCATTTGTAACTTGCAGACAAAATCATAAAACTGTAGGCCTCAGTGACGGTCTCGGAGTCCTATCCACAGCCTGTTTCTGGAGCAAGTTAAAGTCTTTTGGGGGCAGAATGAGGTCTTCTGACCCTTCTTTTGCCTCAGCTCAATTTTGATTTGCATATCACTTTTGTGCTGGTGTCACTTTTTTCTTGTCCATCAGACTGACAAAATTGTCATTGTGGGTGCAGTTAAAAATATCTCAGATCACCTTTGTGCTTAGGTACACCAGGACCTCAGTGTGTAGCCTCACCCTCCAGTCAGTAAAGTTTTCCTGGTATATGCTTGTCTCTGACACAGTCAAAAATCTTCCCCAACTCTAATGTTGAATGATTTTCTCTGTATAACAACCTGTGGTGTATGTGATGTGCTGGTCCTGAGCTCCAAGTTGTGTCACTTTAACAGTTGCAGGTTAGTTTGGAAAAAGAGATTTCATGCTTAAAAGTCAGTTTTCTAGAAATGGGAAACTTTTTTCTCCCCAAACTTCCAAGAGTGAGATACACTTCAAAGTGTCATCATACAGGTTTATCTGACCAGACAAAGGAGAACTCAGATCTTAGTCAGCATAGAAGAATGTTTAAGTCAGAGAAGAGCTTTTAATAGGAAGTTTTGATTTGAATCTTGTTACCTTTGCATATCCTTTGTGCTGTCGTGTCCAGCGTAATTCGTATAGGCTGAACAATGGAAGTTCCTTCCTTCCCAGTCATTCTCACTCCCAGTTTTAGAGCCTCTCAGATCTATTCAAAGCAGATCATGAGAAGGACAAAAAATTCTGAGGTGTTTTGTTTTGCTTCTGCCCTAATTTGCTTGGTATCTATGCAACTTGTGCTGGACAAACCTCTTTACTGCTTAGAAGTTTCTGCATGCTGCCTGCCACCAAATCTCTGGGTTACAGGTGTGCCTAAGTAGTAGGATGAGTAGAACTCTGTTTAAGTCCTCTTTTTACATTTTGTATACTGTAACAGTAAAACAGGACTGACCCAAGCAGGAGACTGCGTAAGTAACTACTCTGAACAGTCCCTGGATAACCTGTCAGACAAAGATACCAGTATTTATTTTGCAAGAAACAGTGTGAAAGCATGAAACCTGAAGGTCATAAACCAAAGACTGGGATTTTAGAAGATCTGAAGAAACAAAAAAAAGAGTAGTTTTGAATGCCATATATATTTTACATCAATTTAGTACTGTCTTCCCTTTTCCCCAGCTAAAGAATGTGCATTTCTATATGAAAAAGACCTTGAATTGATCAAAGAACAAACTAAAATTATCCTGGTAAAAGTACAGTTTGACTGGGGATAATATTAGTAAAGCTTGGCAAAACTCATTTTTCTTCATAGCTGCCAACCTTTTTTTTCTAGTACAATTGTTCATTATTTCACCAAACTAAATAAAACATTGACCCTCAGGTAATCCTAGTGAGCAGAATTCCCCTGTGATGTAAGTGGCCCAGCTCCTTCTGAAAGACAAGAGAAGTGAGCTGCACTGGTGCAACTCAGGGAGCAGTGCCTGCTGAGAGCCTCTGCTCAACGGTGTTTGCTGAAACTCCTGGTGTTCAACACAAAAGCTCTCGGGAGTCAGCTCAAGGACACAGTAGCATCATTTGTTTCCTATATGTGAGATTTTAGAGGGAAGGATGAAAGTTTGTGGATAGTTCCAGAAAGTAGAAAAATACATCATTAAATGAATCTTAGTGAGGGTAAAATCACTTTCCCTCATATTTTTATCTCAGTTTTACCACATAGAGGTGGTGAAGTCTTAGGTCTTATACTTGTGTGGGTTTTTAACTGTTTTGTATTTATAAGCTCTTGCTAGGCTTCTGGGTCTGTTCTTGTTTAAATTCTGAAGAAAATGTCAGCTTGGTATACAGGCATTTAGATAGATTTAAATTTTATTGTTTTAAACTGAAAGCCAGCAGCGTGCCCAGGTGGCCAAGAAAATCAGTGGCATCCTGGCTTGTATCAGACATAGTGTGGCCAGTAGGACTAGGACAGTGGTCGTCCCTCTGTACTGGGTTCAGTTTTGAGCCCTTCACTGGGCTCAAAACTGGTTCTGGAACATGTGTAGAGAAGGACAGTGAAGCTGGTGAAGGGTCTGGAGCACAAGTCCTGTGAGGATCAGCCGAGGGAGCAGGAGTTGTTCAGCCTGGAGAAGAGGAGGTTTGGGGCACCTTATCACTCCCTACAGCTACCTGAAAGGAAATTGTAGACAGGTGGGGGTCAGTCTCTTCTCTCAGGTAACAAATGACAAGAGAAAATGGCCAAAGTTGCACCGGGGGAGGTTTAGATTGGATAGTAGGAAAAACTTTTTCACTGAAGCGATTGTTGAGCACTGGAACAGGCTCCTCAGGGAGTCACCATCCCTGGGAGTATTTAAAAGATACATAGATGTGGCACTGAGGAACATGGTTGAGTGGTGGGTAATGGTGGGTTAATGTTGGACTTAATGATCTTAAAGGACTTTTCCAACCTAAGCAATTCTGTGTTCCTCTGAAATTGTTAACAAATCATGTAGGTGATAAGGCAGTATCTTCATTCTGCAACAAAAGATTTTCTCCCTGTGTCACTTATGCAAGTTCATCTTTTTTTTTTTCTGAAGCCTTCCAGTAAATACTACAAACTCTTCTATCCTGTGTGTTTCGTCTGCTGTACTGTTTTCCACTGAGTAACTCCTTGGTCCTGTCCCAGAGGCTGCTGTATTTACAACTCTCTCTTTCCAAAGTTACATCCCAGTGTAACTTTGAATGTTAAGGACTCCTTGGGATTGATCTTTCGCTACAGTCTGTTCTATAGTACAGTAATGATCACTCAAAAACGAGTCTTTGTGTAGTTGTATTGTTTGATTAATTGTAGGCTTTTGGCCTCTCTACTGGAGGGAGGGTGTTTTCTTGCCAGTTTCAGCTCTGACAAAGTAGAGATGCTACAACTGGGCATCATAATCTTGAAAGTGAGCATGTTCCATGGCCCTTGCAAATGTGTGGATCTTAATGTCTTTAGTTATTCTTTTATTTCTGTTTGTTTGTCAGCATGATATCTGGGGGGTTTCCCTCTCCAGGATTAAAATGAACAGTTATTTTTTTCTTTTTCAGTGAAAAACACCCAACCCCCTCAAACTCCAATATCTCTCTTGAGTTCCATTATGTACATGTGGTTTTGCTGAGAGATTAAGCTCTTGAAGGGGATTTGGTGTTAACTGACTCATTGCCTCCTTATTTTCGTTCTGTCTGATAGTTGCCAACACATCCCACACTTTGCAAATCTAATCTTGATTCTATATCTTGATTATTTGTCAAATTAGAATCTTAAAGAAAAAAGAACTTGTATTATTAATAGGCAAAGTATGTCAGAATCTACAAGTGCAATGTTTACTTTGTTGTTGGGTTTTTTTAATTAAAGTTTACTGCACTGTCTTTATTGTTTGAAATCACAAATGTTTGGTTAGTTTTGTGTTGTTTCTTACTGAGATTTCAGTAAGACTTTCATCGCTACTTATGTTAGGAACAAAATTTCCTGAAAACAGAATGTTTTCATCTCATCCGGATTCATGTCAAATTTAGATGTGCCTGATGGTTGAGTATGAAAGGGGAAAAGTATTGGGCCGCTAATAGTTACTGAATTTCCAAAGAAGTTACTTTCCTCAGTTCCCACACTTTCCTGTGTTCCTCCAAACTCTGTTGACTTCAGTCATTTCATGTTTGTGTTGGGTAATAGCCTGGAGAAGAGCACTGGCAGGTATATAGTGTCACAGTTTGACATTAGTATGTCAGAATGCCTGGTTGTGCTGGTGTCTGAGTATAAAACAAACTAGACAGCACTTGCAGGAAGCTTTTCATCACTGCTTTCAGTTCCCCCCTTCCTTCCTTTCTCCTACCTTTTCTTCACATTGGAACTGCTGTTAGATTTTTCATATTAAAATGCTGGGTTTTCCATATTTAACTATTTTAAAATTTAGGCTCAGTGGTACTGATTTTTCTCACTGCGCATTCTCTGAATCTCTGGCAGAAGTCCTGGAGGGGATTTGGGAGCGAAGAAGAAGAAAAAGAAGCAGAAGAGAAAAAAGGAGAAACCAAATTCTGGAGGCACCAAATCAGATTCTGCATCTGACTCCCAGGAGATTAAAATTCAACAGCCTTCAAAAGTGAGAGCCTGGTTCTGTTTTAATTTGTGCTTGCTTCCTAATTTAATTTCAATTCGCGCATTGCTTGTTCTAAAAGCAAGGTGATAGTTCTGCCTTAACACATCAGATTTGAGCAAATGGTTCCTGTCCTGAGCAGAAACAGAAGCTGGACAAGACCTGGTGTTTGCAGACTGTGTGAAGTGAGCTGGAGAGCTGTCGTCACCACCATGGTGGTGAGCTGTGAGAAAGGCAGAGGAGGAGATGTTTTGTCTTTCTTTTCCAGCAGTTAGAACTCAGGCTAGTGACAGCCTCGTTGCATGCAGTCTTAATCTGCAGTAGTAGTGCTTTTAAATTTCGTGTTTGATGAATAGCCTTTACTTTAGCCACCATGGCTATACTTCAGACCTGGCTTAGTGAAATTTCGGTAACTTGTACGGCACAGTGCTGTCTCAGCAGCAGCAGTAGCAGGAGGAAGGTGGACCTGCTGTGCCAGCCAGAGTCTTATTTGGGCAAGTAAGCAGCATGTCAGTATATATAAAATGTGGTAATCTCAAACATGCAGATACAGGCTGAAGAAACGTTTTGCCATCTGAAAGGCCTCTGCTATAAATAAGAATGCAAAATTATCTGAGAGGATGCACAGTCCTTGTGGACTTTGTGGTAAAATAGCATTGTCTATGTGCTTTTGTCTACCGTGTTCTGAATGAGCAGTGAATGACATGATTTGGTGTCTTTTTAGCATACAGCTTTTATCTCAAGAGAAATCTGAGTTTGAGAACTGAAGTTTGTAAGACTAAAAAAGTTTATGGACCACTGAGCATGTTGAAATAGTTCTATTTGCTTTGTCAAGTTAATGTGTAGAGTGTTACACCATCGTACCAGTAGCAATCTTCATCCTGTAAGATTTGTCGGTTACATTGTGGGGCTACCAGCTAATTTTAGGGGGAAAAAGTTGTGTGGCTCATTAACATACTGGAAGATTCTTGTGTTGTCTCTAGATCTTCTCTGTGTCCCCCTGATTACTTTGAATAGACACATTTGGCACAGGGGACACTTTAAATATATATAGATCTTAAATACTTTCTGATTTCACTGCATGTTTTGGACAACTATCCTGCTTTAGATTTTTTTGAAAGAATCGTAGACTGCTGATCTGGCTCAGTGTAGAAAAGTATATTTTTTTTCTCTGCTACTCAAGTAATATTTAGATTTTGTATTCCTTCTGCTATGTGAGATATAGGGGAAAGAAGGCTTGTAGCATTTGCTTGCTCTTGGTTGAAAAGAGCTTTAGAAAATATTTCAGAGAAAAGTGACATTGTACACCTACCTCTAAGAGAATATATACAGGATCATCATGTAATACTCAGTGGGGCTCCTGAACTCGTTGAAAATGATTTTGAAAAAAGATTTTGAGGTCATGTGAGTTTGTAAACAGGTGTAT
The DNA here is from genome assembly GCF_001604755.1 of Lepidothrix coronata. Taxonomy (NCBI): domain Eukaryota; kingdom Metazoa; phylum Chordata; class Aves; order Passeriformes; family Pipridae; genus Lepidothrix; species Lepidothrix coronata. Next base: position 115,198 of record NW_016690239.1, on the reverse strand, counting down.
CAGTTTGGACATTAGGAAAACAGAACAGTGAGTCTCCTTGGCTTCTCCCTTTCTTATGTGTGATATTAGACATTTTGAGCACTGATGTGAGCGTAACCACAGCAATAAATGCTTGTTGTTAGCACTGTATGTTTACAGTGACTTTGAGGACACTTCACTGCCCATCTAAAAAGATTTTGATCACTCTCTATTTATTACAAGTACCAGTGATGTGGACTCTCCACATTGACACGAAGGAAGCTTGCCATATCTGCAGTATTATCAGTCATTATTTTAGTCACCACTGGCCTAAACAACATAGTCCTGAAATAACAGGTCTTTCAACTGACCTCCTGCTTAGAGCAGACCCAACTAGATGAAGTTGTTCAGGCCTAGATCAGTCAGTTTAGTCTCCAAGGAGACTCAACAACCTTTTTTGGAAACCTATTCCAGTGTTTGACTACACTTTTTGTTGAAAAAAATAGTAATTCCTTGTATCTAAATGGATTTTGCATTTTTGCAACTTGTCTCCATTGTTTCTTGTCCTATCATTATGCTCCTCTGAAAAGATTTGGCTCAGCTTTCTTTACATCCTTCCATTAGGCAATAATAAGATTTCTCTTACTTCCTCAATCTTCTTAAGGTTAAACAAACCAAGGTGTCTTGTCTTCTTGTGTGTCATGTGCTTCAGCCCCCCATTAATCTTGGTGGCCCTCAAATGAACACTCTACACTCTTACAATGTTTTCCTTGTAATGGAGAACATTTCCTTTTAATGGAAACTGTAAGATGAGACCTAAGGGTTGCCAATAAAGGGGAAAACTTGCTGCCCAGTCTTACAGGTACGACTCACTATTAAACTGTCCTTTCCTGGCCAGCAGATTGCTGGCTCATGTTCAGCCCTTTGCCCACCAGGACCTCCAGGTTCTTTTCTGCAAAGCTGCTACCTAGCCAGTCCTCTGCCTTTGCATGAGCTTTTTCTATCCCAGATGGAGGACTTTGCATTTGCCTTTGTCAAAATTAATTAAGTTTCTCTTTCCAACCTGTCAGAGTAACTTTGAATAGCAGCTCTGTGGTCCAGCGTATCAACATTTCTTGCCAAGCAGGTATCATCTGTGTACTTGCAGAGAAAGCGCTCTTTGTCATATCATTAAATAGTATTGACCTCTACATCCTCAAAATCCTTCCCCTTGCCTTCTTGAAAATGGGTGTTTCCTTTTTTCCATTTGTAGGAAACCTCCACCACTTACTATAACCTTTAACTCTTGACACATGTTAGTTGCACTAACATCAGACAGCTCCCTCAGCACCCTCACGTGCATCTGGCCTGTTTTGGGGGACCTGCGCATGATTTGTTTGCTAAATGGTCCCTAACTTTCTCTCCTGCTGTGGTTAATGGAAGTCTCACAGACTGTGCTACAGGGCTGGGGGACATCAAAGGCCTGAGGTCACATCTTGCCACCAAAACTGAGGCAAAAACGTCATTGTGTACCTCAGCCGTGTTGCACAACAGTGCCGTTTTGTGCTATGAGGAGATATTTGTCCTAAACTGAAATTACACAAAATACCTCTTTTTTTTGCTAATTCATGTCAAGTTCTGTGTAGGTTTTTCTTGCTTTCGATTAAAGGAAAACAAAAAGGGTTGAAAGTAAACTTCTTAGCCAGGCTGATCCCTGAACTTTTTAAACAAAAAGGGGATTCCTCCTGATGTCCCTAACAGTGTTGTATTTAGTACCAGAACACGAACTTCTTACTTTACTATTATGCTAGTGCAATCTTTCTTGGAACCTAATATTTTAATTTTTTTTTAGATTTCCTGTTTTCTTAATGTAGAAAAAACAAATCAATTACAGTGTGTCAACATTTAGGTGTGATTTCATAAGGTATTAATAAGATTTCAGAATTTATCCAGTGGCATTAGAACTATTGGTGTCAGGTCAGTGTATAACAGACAAATTGATTTTTAATTGGGAAAAGTAACTTATGTCTCTGTAGTCTGGATATAGAAATACAGTAGGCTTTTCATGCTGCAGCAGTGTTGCTCTAAACTATGTTAGTAAGTTAATTCACAAATACTCAGGTGACAAGTGTTTAAAGCATGCTTACGGGTAAAATTTTGCAATACTTAAACATTATGCATTTTCTTTCATTACTTTAAGTAAATTAAGATTTTATTATAAATAGTAAATGATGGACTGCTTGAGCTCCAGGCACAGACTGCTTTTGTGACAAAGGATACTAGAGGCAGATGTCCACCCAAACGAAGCTTTACTGTCATTATTACATTTAATTTATGGTGGTTTTTCAACACATGAATACTAGAAAGAAATATGGAAATAGCAATCCATTGCTATTCAGTAAAAAAAAATCTGGCTTGAAATCTCTATGCAGAATTGCTTAGAATTTCCCAATGGACTTGAGACTATTTCTTCAAATGCATTATTGCACTGCAGTGTTGGGAAACTGAGCACAAGCATTCTGTTAGTATACCTCAGAATAGGACTTACCACTTGGCAGATAACAAAACACAACAAGTAAATAGCTTTTAAAAGACGGGAGAAAATCCCTGTAGATTCTGTTACCATTATTCTTCTGTACTTTCTTATGCAGGTAAAATTCTCATTCCAGTTGCAGTTAGTCAGAGTGATCAAAAGTGAGGGTTTAACAGCTTAGTTTACAAACACTTAGTCTTAGGTTTATGCTTTTCAGATAACTTTTCTATAAAGATTTTTCAACTTCTAAGTGGAAAGTTGGTTTATTTTATGTTTGTCAGTTAAAATGGGAGTGATTGGGAGTGTTGGCACACTTGACATTAGTGGCAAGATGGTTAACTCCTACACATATGATGCGGAAAGGTATCTAATAATTGCAAGGTAATAAAGGCAGATGCAATATAACTAAGGTTAAAACGTGGCACTCCAGTGTACTTGGGTACTACTGAGCCATAGTGAATTTAAATATTATTTTATATTGTATGTGTAAACTACAACTTCAAACAGCTCCATGTGTTCCAATGGTATCTTTAGATTTTTATATATCTAAGCTGACCTGCTTCTTTTTGTTTTATTGTATTTTACTAGAGGGAACAGGGACTATAAGAAGCTCTTACTATTGTGATACTGTATCCTGTCTTGATGCTGCAGTATTTGTGTTAAAAATGTTGAAGTTTCATGGTTAAATGCAAGTGCTACTCAAGACTGTTAACTATTTTGTGAAGTTGCTTGCTATTGCCCACCTTTTTCCACCCTCCTGTCTCCAAAGGTTATACCCAAACTAAGCATGATGAGAATACATGAAAGAATACATAACAGTAAAAAAAATGAACAAGTTTTTACAGTTATTCAAAGTAAACATACTCAGTAATCTTCCTCTTCTGTTTGTCTATGTGTGCAGAATCCAGCCATTCCAATGCAGAAGCTTCAAGACATCCAGAGGGCAATGGAGCTGCTCTCTGCATGCCAAGGCCCAGCAAAGAATATTGATGAGGCTACCAAACGTAAATACCAGTTTTGGGATACACAACCTGTACCTAAACTTAGTAAGTTTAACGGGATCTGGGCAAAAGATCTGTCTTATGACCACTGAGGGAATGTGTGTGCCAGCTCTGTGGCATGTTCTCTAAAATGGGTATTAAGTTGGACTGTGTGTGGTAGAGATCCTTAATCTTTTGTATAGTTTATGTGGAATTCTTGATGTTTTCTAGGGAAGTGCTTGCCTCCCCTCCAGATAATTTACAACAAGATACAGTGTTAATAAATCTCATTCTGATGTTCTCTATAAAAATGGGAAATGCTATTGATATAGCATTTCTTTGTGTATTTTAGGTCTGAACTCTTGAACAATAGAACGTAGAGGTCTTTTCCACTTAAAGGGAAGTAAGAACTCTTTAAGTGGTGACTAAGTGTAAATTTAGATTTTTTTTTTTTAATTTGTTTGTTTGTTTATATTCCCTTAAATTCTTTTCAACAGATAGATTTGCTGTCAGAGAAATAATGACTCTCCTGCTGTAGGTTACACTGTTTTCATACAGCTTTAAGTGGATAATGGCACTTTTCTCGTGTGCAAACTCTTTCACTGCTGTGTGTTCATGTTCTCCACAATGTACACTGCCTCAAGGACATGCTTTCTCAGAGTCTGTTCTCTGTTCTTGATACCAGGTGAAATTGTGAGGTGACCTCTCCTTGCCTTTACATTTCTAATGAATTTGGAAAGTTACTTTTTATACTGATCTGATCCCTGATAACACAGTTGGTATATCTTAGTCTTTGTTGAAAAAAGATAGTTGCTCTAGTTCCTGACTGTCTTGTTTTTTCTGCATTGCTTTCTGACTCTTCTTTTTCTGCTTTTGTTATCTTCAAGTTAAGCAGTTGTAGCTTTTCAGTGCCCACAAAACGTGGGGGCCTCAGAAGTAAAACATTCTCAGCACAGTAGCTGTCATTGTTTGTCCTTCAGGTTTCTCTCCATCGCATTGGAGACTGGTATAGAATAAGCAGAAGTAGGGTAGAGTGTAAAGCATGGTAGCATGCTGCTCTCTCTCTCCACAGGACAGAATTTCCCATTAATCCATGTCTATAGCTTAATCCACAGTGATCTCATTTCTTCACAACTTTGATGTGTAGAGAAGTCCAGAGCAGAGCCCCTGCATACTGTATTTTCCCCTGGATTGAACTGACCTGCCATGGCTTTTTTCCATACAAACTATCCAGATACCTTTGTAAACTGATGGTAGTAATTGTCACCAGCAACCCTGCCAAAGTAGAGAAGACCTTAGCTGAAATAAGTTGATGTGTAAATCAAAAAATACTCTGGCCATAATGAAGCTTTTTCAGGCTAGTTCAGGTGTCTGCACAGTACTTCCAAGAGTTCAGTTCAGGTTAATCAATATATCTTACAGCACTTATATAGAGATGAGAGTCTGCCAATTGCCAACCTAAAAACGTCAATACATTGGCTTAGAAAATGATTTGTTAGTGTTGTTCAGGAGAAATATGCTTTGTAAAATTTGGTTAGCAAGGTTTTGTCCAACAGTGCCTATGAATTTCTTCTTAATCCCATAGATTTTTTTTTTAAGCTTTTCCTTTATCTGCTGAATGAACAGATGGGGAATTCATCGCTATTTGACGTGCTCTGTGTGTTTAGGTGGAAAAAATAATCTGTCAGTTCAAGAAATAGTTGTAGGGATCTTTGCATTGAATTAACTTCGGAATCCTTCTGTCTTCAAGCTGAGATTGTTAGCAATGGGTCCTTTAGTTAGTCCAAGCCTGCCATGTAGTGGCAGTAACATTGGGGCTGTTGGTACTTTTCAGAGTTTGCTTAAAGGTGCTAATAATGGTGACCTTCCGAGCTGGATGGCAAGCCGTAACTATTTGTCAGGAATGTGCATCATTTGGGAAAAATTCGTACTACTAAGGAACATTTGACTCTCAAGAGCCTCATGATTGTTATGATAGGATTGAGTGTTTATGCATGAGAATCAGGGGGAAGGCCAACAGGGCAGATACCATGATGGGAGTCTGTTATAGAGATCCTAACCAGGATGAAGAGGCAGATGAAATATTCTGTAAGCAGCTGGGAGAAGTCTCACAATTGCTGGCCCTTGTTCTCATGGGTGACTTCAACTTACCAGGTGTCTTCTAGAAATACAATACAGTGGAGAGGAGACAGTCTAGGAGGTTCCTGGAGTGTGTGGAAGATAACTTTTGACACAGTTGGTGAGTGAGCCAACTAGGGAAGGTGCTCTGCTGGACCTGTTGTTCATGAAAAGACAGGACTTTTGGGTGATGTGATGGTTGGAGGCTGTCTTGGGCACAGTGACTGTGAAATCAGAGAGTTTCCGATTCTTGCAGAAGTAAGGAGGGGGTCAGGAGAACTGCCACCTTGGACTTCTGGAGGGCATACTTTGTCCTGTTTAGGAGCCTGGTTGTCAGAGTCCCTTGGTAGGCAGTCCTGAAGGGTGAAGATGTCCAGGAAAGCTGGATGTGCTTTAGAAGGAAAAAAGATGCAGGAATAGGCTGTCCCCACGTGTCAAAAGATGAGCTGAAGGGGAGGAAGACAGGCCTGGCTGAATAGAGAACTTTAGCTGGAACTGAAGTTGCGAATCAGTAATTTGGGCCACTTAAAGAATCACCATCAAAGATATCAGCAAAAAGCAGGTTTTAATATAAATTTGTGGAAGTGCAATTTAACAGAAAGTTTGATGGCAACATTCACTCTATTACTTACTACATAGATGAAGCATACATAGGAAAATGGAATTAGAAGCAATTTAGAATGATTTACGTGGAGGCTGGGGATGCAGAAGGGTCAGGGTGCCAAGGATATGGGTGCAAAAAGATAAGGGTGCAAAGGAGTTTAGCAGTACTCTAATCATTGACTAATTTAACATTTATGAAGTGATTCAGTAGGATACTACTGTTATAACAGTGACTTAATTATATATTCTACATAACAACATTGATACTATACTCAATTCACGCACATTGCATGCAGGCACAGAGATGTAGACGTGTTTAGGTATGCAAAGGTATCTGTTAAAAATTGCCCTGCAGTTCGGTGACATACTCACATCAAGTCCATTTCCATTTCTCAGCAGGAAGGGTTGAGCCTCGAGGAGCAGGGGTGTCAGCCTAGGCCTTGACCTCAGCAGCAGTCTTTGGAATATCGCAGACTTGGGGTTTACAAGCTCTGAGAGGCTTCCCACTCAGAGGGAGGTGCTGGTGCAGCCCACTGTCGTCCAGGACAGCTTAAAGGGCCTCACTTAGGGCCCCTCTTCATGAGGTTGCAAGGTGACTGGCTTTAGTCATCAGTAAGTTTCCATCCTGGCCATAACCCACATTGGTAACTGCTTTTTTTGGGGAAAAAAAAAAAAGGTCCAGTAGCAGTGGTACCATTTCACTTTGGCTACAGTTCAGGTAAATAGTGTTCCAAGGCTGTCAGGGGGTAACATTATCTGGGGATAAATGATTATTCTTTGTTCCCCACCTTGTTCAGGCAGTGGATGATCCTGATACAGTCAGTGTCGCTCCCACCTTTACTATGCTGGAGCTTCTGTTATGGTCAAGGGATGTTTCACGGCCTAACTTTGGTAGTTTGGTCAAGGCTTATCAGGAACTCCTGAGATTGTAGAGCAGGCCTAAGGAGGGATGGGGCGCACGCACCACCAGAGGAATTCAGGAAAGAGAATGATGGTTTATGGCCTTTGGAGGAGGGGCTGACAACTCAGGAGGCCTGTAGGGATGCTGTGAGGTAATGCAGGGAGAAAATCAGAAGGTCCAAAGCCCTTAGAACATAATCTGGCTACTGCCATAAAAGACAGTGCTACAAGAAAGAGTGCTGAGTTGCTGGAGTGTGGCCAGAGAAAGGCAACAAAGCTTCTGAAGGGTCTGGAGCACAAGTCTTATGAGGAGCAATTGAGGTTGTTTAGCCTGGAGAAAAAGAGGCTTGGGGGGACCTTATTGCTCTCTACAAGTACCTGAAAGAGATTGTAGCAAGGTGGGGGTCAGCCTCTTCTCCCAGATAACAAGTGATAGAACAACAGGAAATGGCCTTGGGTTGTGCCAGGGGAGATTTAGATTGGATGTTAGGAAAAATGTCTTTACTGAAGGGGTTGCAGAGCATTGGAAAATGCTCCCCAGGGAAGTGGTAGACTCACCAGCCTGGACGTTTTGAAAAGATATGTAGATATGATGGTTTACTGGCAGGCTTGGCAGTGTAAGGTTAGTGGTTAGATTATGATCTTAAAAGTCTTTTCCAGCCTAGATGATTCTATGATTTAGCATGTGCTGCTCCATAGAAGAGGAACAGCAGCTGTCAATAGCTGTACACTGAGGGACCGGAGTTGTAAAGTAAGGGAGGAGAAGAAAGCATGCCTTCATGTAGGATTTTAGGAACACTTCTCACGTATCAGCAGTATCTTTTAAATGCTCTGGCTTTGCTGTGCCACTGCTCCTGAGTAATCCTGTTGAGATCAGGTCTGTTCAAGTCGGTGGTAAACAAGATCTGAGCTTGTTAGATGTGAGTACAACATGTCTCTCATAATGAGACTGTGGATCTCGTGGCTTGCTAAGTGCTGTGCATGTGCTGATAAGTTGTCCTGTGTTATGAAATAGTGGGTATCAGTTGAGGTAGAGTGGTTCTGTGCATATCTATAAATTTTCTGACAAGACAGTCATTGGTCTGAATGTGATCTGTGAGAATGAAAAGTAGTGTAAACTAATAATACTAATTTTTTCACCATTTTTTAAAAGCTTCATGTTCCTATCACATAATTATGAGACAATACATGATGTGAATTAAATGCAGTTTAGAGAACTATCAGGAAAGCTAGCAATATAACAGTTTTTTGGGTTTTTTTTCCCCCCCTCCTCCATCAAAAGATGAAGTTATAACTTCACATGGTGCAATTGAACCAGATAAGGACAATGTCCGCCTAGAGCCATATTCTTTGCCACAAGGTTTTATGTGGGACACATTGGATCTTAGCAATGCCGAAGTTGTAAGTAAAACAATTTTTATATGTATCTAAAATAATTCAAGTTTATTCTCATTGATGCATGGATAAATCTTTGTATTTTTTTGTGTGTGTTTTCAGCTGAAGGAGTTATACACACTGTTAAATGAGAATTACGTAGAAGATGATGATAATATGTTTAGGTTTGATTATTCGCCTGAATTTCTTCTGTGGTGAGTAGCAAGTTCCACATTCTGTTCTGCCTGAAGTGCAAAGAAAGGTGTTTTTATTACATCTTCTTAGGCAGTAATTTGTAATTATTTCTGTCATCAATTCTAGGGCGTTACGTCCTCCAGGCTGGTTACCCCAGTGGCACTGTGGGGTTAGAGTGTCTTCAAACAAAAAACTGGTAGGATTCATAAGTGCCATCCCTGCAAGTATTCGTATATATGACAGGTAAAATGCGCCATTAGTTTTGTGTTTGTAAAAGAATAATGCCACAAAACAAATCTTCAACTGGTGTCCATTGCTATAGAAAACTTAAAAAGAGAGAAGGAGGCTCACTGATCATAAAGAGTCAGAAGAATCCTGTGTATGTAGCAGACTTTTTTTTTTACTCTTCTCACCACTTCCCCTTCTTCCTCCCTTAAAAAAAAAAACCAAACTTGTGAGCTCATTGCATGAAGACTATTAATAAATATATAAGGAATTTTCTTACTGATGAATGATACAGATAATGGCATACAATTTTCTGACCATACTGGAAAGTATTTAAAGGATAGTCAGCTAGTCTTCTTGGACAAGTGTTTGTACACTGACGAACATAAAGCATAATGGTACCATATAACATGTGCTTGGATGCCCTTCTGCATCCTAAAGTAAGGCAATTGGTTGAGTCTTGATAGAATAGAGCTTTGAAAAGGGACTATAGCAAACACGTTAGACTTAGCTTGCATATTGCACAATTTGCCATTACAGTCACAGTATCATAGAGTAGTATTTGTTGCAGATGTACTTTGTCACAGGCCAATTTATTCTTACTTCAAATTCTTCTGTCAAAATGTGGGAAACTGTAATTATGCAAATGAAAACATGCACTGTGTAACTTTCTTTAATTTTTCCTCTATTTATTGTCCTTTTAGTGTGAAGAAAATGGTAGAAATCAATTTTCTGTGTGTCCATAAGAAACTGAGATCTAAACGGGTAGCACCTGTACTAATTCGGGAAATAACCAGAAGAGTAAACCTGGAAGGAATTTTTCAAGCTGTTTACACTGCTGGAGTGGTACTTCCCAAACCTGTGGCCACTTGCAGGTAACCTAGGTGATGCTCCTAATAACATTGGTTCCTACAGCAGTCATTTTAAAGAAAATTTAATGTAATTGCCTAGAAACAATAAAAGCATAAAATTCAAAGTTGTTAAATGTTGTGGCCTTGACTAAGCTGAAGGGCTGAATCTTTGTCAGGGTTGGTTTTTTTGATTCCCCCCCACCTTCCCCGTGCCTTGGATAAAACAGCTTCTCAGACTAAAATTTAATTTTGGGTTTGTTAGCATACCTTAAATAGGCTAATCAATATTTCTGTTGACCTTGTGGTGAAAGCCATGCTAGCATTGACAAAATTGTATACCTGTGTTTTTTCAAGTGGCCTGTTTCCCTGCTGGGACACTTCCCTGTTGACCTGGTTGCTTGCCAGAGATGGCAGAGCATTTCTGGGAATTGTATGATTTGCTTTTTTGAGATACTTTCATCTTTCCTGGAGAAAGGAGGTCTTGATTGGCATTTGATAAAGATGGGACAACTGCCATGTGGGAAGAGTTACAACCAAGTATAATTTCATTTGCTTGGAGTGGATTATATTTCTACTAGGAAAGGTTCAGTTCCTGCAGTTTTAGTCCAGCTGTCTAGCATTCTGGAGGACAGAGTAGTTTTTTATTTGAAATCGTTTTGTACCTACCAACAGCAAAGATCCTGTAAGTAAGGAAGGATGGGGGGGAAAAAAAGCCATGCTGTGTTAGTAACACAGTAACAGTGATCTGTTACTCAGTGATCTCCCAGGAAGGGGAGATCTTCAACAAAAGGCTTAGACATGAGCAGAGCGTCCTGTCTGCACAAGAAAATAAATGTTATCCATGTAAGTATGGTGAGATTTTCAGAGCTATGATAAGTACTAAAATGTTTAACTCTGTGCTCACTCATTCTGTATCAAAAAGCATTTGCTTAAATTCAAAATACTGTGATAGCAGGCCTGTTTAAAAGCTATTGCTTGGATATAGCTTTTCCTTAATTTTTTTGTTGCTTAAGCTTCTTACAGACATAGTACAGGCTTGCTTAGAAACAAATTTGGAGAGGAAAGGAGCAATGCAGTAAAGCAGGGAAATGGATGCAAGTAAAGCTGACACTTAAAATAGTATTTAAACTCATTATTAATTTTATTTCCAGGTATTGGCATCGATCACTAAATCCCAGAAAATTGGTGGAGGTGAAATTTTCACATTTGAGTAGAAACATGACTCTACAAAGAACAATGAAGCTCTACAGACTTCCTGATGTAAGCAGTATGACTTCTAGAGAATCCCCACAGTTATTGTGAAGCCTAAAATAACCTTCCATCTGTCTCTGACAGCACAGGCTTTTCTGTGTAAAGGCAGTGTGTGCAGGACATTAAAAAAAATAATCTCTGGTTGATGAAAAAGACATTAAGGGCTATACTAAACAGAGGAGGCTGTTGCCGGAAATCTTGATCTCTGTATGGAGAAAACATAAATTTTGACCTAAAATCCTTAAACAAAGGAAAAAACCCCAGAAACCTTGACTTCATAAACATGTGGGATTGAGTTGAAGATGCATAAGACTATTCTCAGTATGTTTAATCTGTTAAGAGATTACTGGTACAGAAAATCAACAGTTCATGTCTTAAAATTCTCAGAGAAGTCCATCAGCAGCTTGGCTGAGTACAGTCATATTCTTGATTCCACTCTAATTCACATCCTTTTCTGTTCAGCCAGAGAATGTTGTTCTTTGCAATGAGCAGGCTCAGCAAAAGCCACCTCAGTATGTTGTGTACTGTGTTCTAGCATAGCTAGGTTAGTTAAAAATATTTTTTCTCATGTTTGCAGCTAATAGTTAAGCTTGCAAAAAGCCTTAGGGTGCAATTTCCATGACAGGGCAAGTCAGTATAAGTACTATGTACTACTAAAAAATCTCATTGCTGTCATTAATAGCCTATAGAAGTCAGTCTGAGCTTTATGGTGAAAATAATTTCTTTGCTTGTAAAAGCCACCTTTCAATTCGAAGGGATTGCAGAGTATACTTTACCCGTACCTTATCAGTAGACCTTCTTTTATTAAAACAAACCTATTCTTTTGGTTAAAAACACGCGTTTTTCCTCACTCATAGTACTTTGTAATAATTTATCTGATTTTGGAGAACTGTGTCTTGTTAGCTTGATGCTGCAGATTCTCCTACTGCTGAAATATTTGAGTGGTACACTGAGCACTCCTTGGAATAAAGCACGTGCCATGGCTTGATCTGTGCTCCTGCTGCTGTCGGAGAGACTCGTTTCCTGCACTGCCTGCGTGCCAACTGTGCTGCACACGCAGCTTCTCCCTTGCGTGCAGGGCAGCACTTTTCAGAGCTTAAGAATTAATAACCAAATTAATTAGGTTTTAATCTTGGAAAGCTAAATATAGCTTCCATCAAATCTTGAAGACATTTTTAAAAGTCTGAAAAAGTGCAGTATACAATTTCAAATACAGGTTTTGGTGGCAACTCTAGTAACATTTCTCATGGAAACAACTCAGGAAGCGAATAGTTTAAAGAATAAGGATCTTACTTACAGTACCAAAACTACAGAGAGTCATTAGAAACAGCATTTATACCCTGATCATCTTCCTTTAGCATAAAACCCAATTTCAACAGAAAAGTGAATTATGGAAAACAAATAATACATCGTATCTCATTACTATAGGTAAGGCAAACATATACTGTACACAGAAGTGCAAATAGAAAATGGGTGCTTTCAAAATCAGCTTTTAAAACTAAATGATGTAGGAATCCATATACCTCAGTTATTTATTTTTAGACTGGATTTGGGAACTTCTCCCATAGAAAATGAAGATTTAATCTTTGTGCTAATATTTTCTCTCTAAGTCTTGTGCTTTGGGTTTATTTGGATGTTGTTTTTTTCCCCGAGAAAGGGTTTAAGTGCTGTTGAGAATCTTTTTTCTGAGTCTCAGGCTGTTATCATAAACAGGACTGTCACACAAATTTGACAATTCAGGCCATGCTATCCTGTCCCTCAGCACCAAACACTGTTTCTTGCATTTTAACCTCTTTTCTTAGCGTCCTTGGAATATCATTGCCACTGGGAGCTCATCTCCCTTTAAGAGAATTAATCGTTCCTAATCACTTGAACAGGCTGAATTAAAAAGGTTTTCAGATATAATAAGTACTGTAATTAATAAATACTACCCTCGCTAAAGGCTGTGCACATACCTTTAGATACGAAAAGTAAAAGTTGTTTTTTTTCTAAGTGTTTAATCTCTTGAGAAAGGAGTTTTCTGAAAGAGGTAGATTTTGTCTGTATTTAGAGTAAGGAGAGGAGCATGTTTGTATGTCTTTTCCTGACTGACTGAGATCCTGACACTGGATAGTCACAAGAATGTGTGACCAGTGCAGCTTGATATGTGAAGCAGAGAAACAAATTTTAGCCCAGTTCTGTACACTTTCCCTCATTTTTGGGGTTGCAAATGATCATTTACTGGTGGACATTCTGAGCATTGCTGGGAGAAAAAGATGTTCCAGCCCAGCTCGTTTTCCTCCATCCTTTCTGTTAGTCAGGTGTACACCCTTATGGAATAAAGGCATTTTAAAATATAGGTGATGTGCTGTTGTGGAGTCAAACCATAGTCCCAGGCTGCTCAGAAAAGCAGGAAGACTAAACACAGTCCAGAGCTGCAGCAAAATGTGCCTTGATTTCTCATCTGGCTGCTGACTCCCGGAGTGCATCAATAATACCTCCCCCAGAATAATGCCTTTTGGCCAAAGCCTAATCAGCTACACTAATTTCAGGCTTCCAGTAATCAAGTCTCTACCTGGCTGCTCTTGCAATTGACTTTGCTATGATTAATGTGATACGTGCCCAAGTATGTAGCTCAGGCAGACGAAGCAGGATAAATGAGCTCTGAAGAGAACAAGTGTTAGCCTCTCTAAAAGGAAATAGTCAGGAAAGCTAACAAAATCTTGCAAGAAATTTTTAATCACCTTCGCTTGTTTAAATTAATTGCATAGTACTAGAAGGCAATTTTTTTCTCTTCTGATGTTTAAAGTAAAAAAAAAAACTGTTTAAGTACTGTAGGTTTTTCATTTCAGGCAGCTGTAAGTTATGAGAAGCTTTCTTGTTAACAGAATAGCAGTTGTGCCTGTATAGAAACTTGGGTCAGCAAGGGAGTTTGCAAATGCTAAGAATAGGTAGTAGTACACTAAGCAGTCTTTGGAATTTTTTTTGTTAAATAATTTCTAATTAAACTTTATCAGCTGATTTTGATGTATAGTTTGACTGTAAGTTTGAATTGCTTGTGTTCTTGTCTTCAGATTAACTTCTGATACACAAGTTTCATTGGTTTGTTTCTGTGTCTGGGCCCTAGGTAGTTTAGAAGAAAGTAAGAAATAAACTGACCTAAAAAAAAAAAGCAAAACACAAACTGCACAAAGTCTAAGCTGTTGGCAATGGTATGTCTTTCTCTGGAGAAATGTAGCTCTTTCAATAATGAAATATAAAGACTGAAGTGCCCCAGACTGTTTCAATAATTAGAAGAGAGGGAATTCTGATTGAAAGCCATTTGTAAAATAGCATAATGAATTAGGTGGCTGGGATGAAGTAGACTAATAATGAATGCATTATAGCAAGTGTAGTGACTCTGCAACCTACTTTCAGCCTTTGCTGTGTTTGCAGTTTTCCTTTCAACATCTTAACGTGTATTTTTCCTTTGTTACAATAAGGCCACAAAGACTTCAGGTTTGAGACCAATGGAACAAAAAGATACTAAAGCAGTACAAGAATTAATCAACACTTACTTGAAACAGTTTAATCTTGCTCCTGTGATGGATGAAGAAGAAGTAGCCCACTGGTTCCTGCCTCGGGATCATATTATTGACACTTACGTGGTGGAGGTAAAATACGCCCTAACAGATATGAATGTATATGTGAATGCCACTTACAATAGTTATATCAGCATCAAGTTTTTGAAATGTGGGCAGTATGAAAAATGTGTGTTATAGGTAGAACTTGATATCATGATTACAGGTTTTGTTCTTTTTATTGCATTCTGTTAACAAAAAAAAGTTTGGTTGTGATAAACTGCAGTGCTCTTATAATAGGATATCTTAAAGAATTTTGAAATATCACTATCTTGGCAAGATTACAACAAAGAACTTTACATACTTTAAGGTCAGCTCTTCCACGTGCATTTCTTGATTCTTTTTTCGCAGAGATATGACATGATAATAAGCAGTGATTTTCAAACCTCCTTTTCTAGAAAAAAAAGAAGAATGATGCAGTGACTGAGATAAGGATTTGGTTTGAATTGACTGTCAATCTCTCAGGTGTAAATGTTTCTGCCACACACCAGTAAAAAATTCTTTATTTTTAAACCAAATTTTAGATGGAACTGCTGGGAAAATTATGGTTTTTGATGATCTGCTTCAGTAAAATGTGGGTTTTTTTCAATAAATGTATGTATATATATGTTTGAATTTCTGTATATATATATATAGTATATATCTACATATAATATATTTATACATCTACCACCTCCACCTTCCAAACGGTTGGTGCTAATGCTCCTCTCAAAATAAGCAAATGCAGGAAAAGATGAGCATTTGGAATGGGTGCAATAAAGCTAGTGGAGAAAGATATGCTCTTCCCTTTGAGTCCATACAAAATCAGTTATAGACATCATATTTAGATAGTGTATAACTTTGTTTAAAGTAATAACGTTATTTAAAAATGATCAGCAGTAACATCCTTAAACCTACCAGCTCCTCATAGAAGCTGCAGGTTGTGAAGCTCAGTGTTCCCACACTGCAGCCTGAATTTGTACAGGAGCCTCAGCTGAGTTAGGAAACTTAGTGCTGCTGGAGATGAGTGGTCCTGCTCATCAGTTGTCATTGTCCAAGTTTAGCTTTCTACTTACTTTTTAGTGGGTCTAGTGCTCATTGGGCTTTTCCATTTTCTCATTTATAGTCCCTCCTTCTTTTTCCACACCTTCTCCCTGCCCTCCGCCCTGCTCCCTGAGTCGGCTTTTGGCTTTGTTTGTGACTTGAAACCTGCAGGAGAGCCCAGAAGCACCAGGATCAGCGTGAATGTCACACTGGCAGTGCCATTCTAACTGAACAGCAGAGTCTTTAATTGCTTGTTTTACACTATCTCTTGAACTAGTTTTTCACTATAGAAAATGGAAGTTTGTTAATGCTGGAGATTGTAACCTGGAGATGTTAGTGTCAGACTTTTAAATCATCTTTGTAATGTGCAGAGCTAAAACCTTAAAATACTCTTTATAATTTCTGAGTTAACATTTTCATCATCCTTACTGAATTCAGTGAGTGACTTAATAATTTTTCTGTTACTCTCTACTACAGGCTCCGTACCTGCTCTAAGACAAATAGCTTTTCTGCATGTGATGGGTTCAACTGTTTTACTTTTTACTGTAGCAGTACAGTTAATTTAAGGATCCATGTGAGGTCCTTCATTGAGCACTAAATAGTGAGCACTAGTCATTCAAAAATAAAGCAAACAAGCAGTAATGAGCATTTGTGTGTCTCCTTTGCCTTATCTTCTTGGAAATACCAGGAGAGAAAATCTGGGTAGTTTTTTTACCCATGTTATAATTATTTCCCATTTCCTGTTAATCTATGCTCTTGGAGATGGTTAAATTTCCTTAGGTGCGTGAAATATTAAGAAGTTTTATGTAGTATATTTTAAATTTCTGCACAAGCACCTTTTTTGATGACTGTTGGTTTTATTAAAATTTCAATGTGATTTAGCACTGTTATCCAGATAGTTGCTTGTGCTTGGTGATTAATAATCATAAGCTGATTTAAATATGCTTTGTACACCAGCACAGTATATTTTTTCTCTATTTTTAGAAAGATGAGAAAATTATTCCTCAACATTAACATCATCAGATTTTTAAAAATATCCTTAATATTTTGTTAAAAATCAGTTGGAAAAACACCTACATACTTTTTTTTTGGAAGTATGCTTTGTTAGCTCTCTCTATAGCAGACTAAGCTTGAGAAACAAACTGAACTGCTTTGACAACTGCTTGTCAAAGTGTTAGTGGTATAATAGACTAGAAAAATTTAAATGTTTGTTTCCTCAAATCTTAGCCAAGATTAGTTGTTATACCATAATACTTACAGTGCACAAACCTTTCTGGATTTACTACTTACCTTGTGTAGAACTGCCCTGTTAGCCTAACCAATAACTGAGCTGTTACTTCTTATTAATTAACTTGTTTGGGTTTGGGTTTTTCTTGTAGGGCTCAAATGGTATTTTAACAGACTTCCTGAGCTTCTACACATTACCTTCAACAGTGATGCATCATCCTGTTCATAAAAGCCTCAAAGCTGCCTATTCCTTTTACAATATTCATACAGAGACTCCCCTGTTGGACTTAATGAATGATGCACTCATTATAGCCAAATTGGTAAGTTATGGGTTGTTTGGTTTTCTTTATGCTTCATTCACGAAAGTATTCTTAGGAGTGGTGGCAAGGTAAGAACTGGCAGCAATTTATCCATGCCATTGCATTCAGTTTTACTGTCCACAGCACAGAGAGAGTGCAGTTGATGAGACATATACAATATGTATATCAAAGTACAAAGCACAGTGCTTGTTTTTCCTTTTTACTTTGAGTGATGCTAGGGAGTGACAAGTGCATAAAGATCAAGCACTTGCAGTAGCTTGAACTGTATAAACACCCAGGAGTACATCGATGACCATAGTCACTAAGTATCAGAAGAACAGAAAGTATCACTAAAATAATTTCCCTTGGAGATTAATTAATAACTTCTATCAAATACATTTTTAGTTTTTAAATTATTTTTTATTTCTAAAAAATATAAAAGTTTATTTATGTAAGCTTTATCATTTTATTGTGTTACTAATTGCTACCTCTGCGGCTTTGTAGGTGGTGTCATGTTGTAGCTTTTATGCATACCTTCATGCATGGAATTACACTGACAGATGGTTTGATTGAATGGAGGGGAAAAGACTATAAATGAAGTTCTTAAGCAGAAGAATTTTAAGAGTTTAGTACTGTCTGATGACAAACTAATGCTCAGCTCTTAGTCATCAGGGTTTCATGGGAGTGCAGTGTCAATACCAATGGTCACGTATTCTGTGGCCCAGACCTGTTTAGCCTGGGTAATTCACAGTACTGCACAGGCTCCATCCACTCCATGGCATCTGTTCTAGCAACCATTCCCAACATGCTGCAGAGCACAGGCATGTTTTCTGCTTTTCATGCTTGACACTTGCCTCTCCAACTGAAGTGTTGCCGCCGCACTGCTTGTGGTGTCACACCTGCCAGGTGAGTGCTCAACGCAGGCCAGTCTGTACTCCGAATGACCACGCTCAGAGCCATGGCATGTGGCACAGGGATTTTTTTTGTTGGTCCTATAGGAAGCCAGTGATGGTCTGCAAAGGCTGCTTCTGTTCAGACTTCAGGCTGCATGATAGCAGCCATGGTCTTCAACTTGTCTGTCTCAGCCATGATCGTTCAGTCCTGCAGCTGAGCTGCCATCTATGACAGGAACTGCTTGCTGAGGCTGTTGACCTATAAGTAGTTCAGTAATTATTTGTCAAGGAAAACTCCTGAATAGTCATGGGGAATACAGAACCCTGTTACTCAGACTCCAGAATTATACAAAGGGAAGTTCAGAAACAGACTTTAAAAGGCAAGTGTAATTTTCAGAAGTGGCTAAAAATATTGGTACCGATTCTTAAAAATCAAGGTGGAAACAGGGATAATGGTTGGTCTCCATTTGAAGTGTGACACAGAGAGCCAAGTGTCTGGCCATTTAAAGGCCATAGATGGAACAGGTTTGGAGGCAGTTACGTGGTGTAACTGCAAGGATGTATACCTTCCCCTGTGTACATTTCTCTCTGAATGTGACATGTGATTCTTTTCTTTTGAGTGGATCATAATATAGCTACAATATATATAAATCCCATTAAATAATGGGATTTACACACCTGTGGATTTCAGAAGTAACTGCTGGGCCTGTCTGCATCATTAGATGCCTAATTACATTTGTAGATCTGGCACTTGAGTTTTACATGGTGAGAGCTGAGGCAAGGAAAGAGAACTGATAAATGCAGGCCTATTCACAGCTTTCTGTTTACAAACATACCGAGTCTGGCTGGGATGGAGTTAACTTTCTTCCTAGCAGCCCATATGGTGCTGCTCTTTGTAACTAAAGCAGGGCTGATAACACACCAGTGTTTTGGCTGTTACTGAACGGTCTTGCTCAGCCTCAAGGCTTTCTCTCTTTCCCCCAGCATGAGTAGGCTGAGGGTGGGCAAGAAGCTGGGACACAGCCAGGAGAGCTGATGCCAAGTGACCAAAGGGATATTGCATACTGTATGATGTTCTGCTCCATAATAAAGGCTGAAGCAAGGGAGGAGGAAGGGGGGATACTCCCAGGGATAGCATTTATCTTCCCTAACAATCATGCATGCTGAGATCTTGCTTTCCAGGAAGGAGCTTGACATCTGCCTGCTGATGGGAAGTAGTGAATGAATTTTTCTTTTTGCTTTGCTTGTGCCTGCACTTTTGCTTTCTCTATCAAACTGTCATTATTTCGATTCACAGGACATCTTGCCTTCCTTCTATTTTCTCCCCATCCTATGGGAGAGAAGCAAGCCACAGGCTGTGAGGGAGTTTGGCTCTTGGCTGGGGACAACACACCATGGTCCCTTCTGCACTTTCACTCCAGATAATAGGGTTTGGAGGTACAAATTTAACTCAGCAAATTGCTTTCAGGGTTTGCGTGCCCGTTTAATGTTTATTTTTATCTTCATAACATACTATATAAAATTAGCTTAGAACTAAGTCTAGTAAAATCTTGGCAGTTACAGGATAAAACACATGACCCTCAAAGTAAAACCCAGAATTTAGAGTTATTTGCTTAGGTTCCGTGCATTCTGCGTGCAGAAAGTGGGATTTTGCATCAGGATAATCCCTCCAAAACCCTATGTATTTTATTGTGGAAGATGATACTCAGTTTCTAGATCTAGAACAGGAGAGAGCCTAGAAGCAAGGAAGAAATTCACTTCTGAGTCTGCTTCAATGGTCTGTGAAGAGCTGTGAAGAAACTACCTTTGAACAGGAACCTTTTTATACCTCTCATAAGATACTAACCTCAATCTAATCTGCTAATGTTTAGATACTGGACTAAAACTACATCTGTAGAGTTCATAATTTATTTGAATTTTGAGTGCTTAATTGCAGAGTTTAATGTGTCTGTACCTAGAGTGCTTCTCTATTCTCCCCTGCTTCCCTTCCTGCCTTCTGAGATTTCTGTTACTATCTATTACTAACTTGGAATATTCCAAAATCTGCTTTCAGTGCTAAGTGTCAAATCCTCACCACCTTATTTGTCTTGTTTCTATGTGGTTTTTCACAGCACATTTAACTTAGCAAAGCTTCATCTGCACACAGAGTGATCTTTTTGCAAGGTAGTGGGAAACCTTACTAAAACTCACTGTCTGTGCTTGTGACTTTATTTTGAATAGTCCTGATGTGGATCTTAAAAATGCTCATTTTCCTCAACCCCCTTTTTTCCTAATATGGGATGCTCATTTAAAAGAAAAAAAAAAACAAACCTGATTTTTATACTGAGTAAAGAATGTTCCTTACCCTATCTTCTTGTACTTAAGTAATTGAGCAGTATTGTTTTGTAACTTACTTTTGTCTTAAGAGTACATCATGTCCTGCTGGTGCACTACCTTGGTGCTGTTAAGACTGCAAGATCTTAGTTCAGAATCCCTTGCAGTTAGTTGCACTTAAATGGACTTCTGTATCCACACCCCAAGCAAATTCAGCTATCCGTACATGCTGGTTGTCACTTTGATGGCTTAACTGACCTTGAGTTTATGCTGCTTGTTAAGAGTTCACAGTAAGTTAGGATTTGGGTGTGTTTGTATTGCTGCACAAAACTCTTGAGACTGATTTGGCCATGTGGCTCTTCTGAGAGAAAAAATGACTCTCTGAGTGGTGATTTGGGAGATTTATGAAAAGAGGAGTTGGTAGAGGGTGCATGAGTAGGGGAGGGATTATCACCTGAAAGATTTGAGTTCTGAAGACAATGGCATTTCAGAAAAGGACTGAATCACAGAAATATTTTTATTGTTAACAGAATGATAAATTGAAAAACACCATAGGCTGTATTTATGCAGCTTCAGCTGGAATAGGCCATGTGTGTCAAAACACTGTATGTGATTTTAAAAAATGTGTATCTGTAAGGATAAAATCACAGAAAATGCTTTAGGGACTCTTCAGACTTTAGACCCTGAAAGTGGCTATAAGATTTGTACCCTCCTGGAGATAACCTTCAAGAAAAGCTGTGCTTTATACTTCAGTTTTTATTGGGAATAGACTTGTGTGTGTACCTAATTAAAAGACAAGATTTATTTCATTGTCTTCTTTTCCTTTTAATTAGCCTAGTCTCTTGGATACTGTATGCCACTGTGTAAAGTGTCATTTGAAACTTTAAAAAGTAAAATTTTTTTTAAAAATGTTTTGCTGTTGCCAGAAAGGATTTGATGTATTCAATGCACTAGACTTAATGGAAAACAAAACATTCCTGGAAAAACTCAAGTTCGGGATTGGAGATGGAAATTTGCAGTATTATTTGTACAACTGGAGGTGTCCGGGCATGGAATCTGAAAAGGTAAAGGAGAAAAAAGAGTTTCTGAATTCTATTAGATGTAATTGTACATTAATCTACACTGGCCAAAAATGGGCAGAAGTTTTAAAATAACTTTTTTAATTGGCCCTTTTTATGATCCATAATTGAGGTGCAGGAAACTACTGATTTTAAGATTTATTGCTATACTTGAACTAAAATACTATTTTTTTCTTCTTTCTTTAGGTTGGTCTTGTATTACAATGAGGACACTCACATTTCTAGAACTCTGAGGTCATCGTTTTGAGTTAATTTGATCTCCATAACTCTTGGAATGGTATTGTTCAAGAGGAGTAAAAGCACAACGTCGGTGATACTGAAATAGTCCATTAAATCTGAACAATGAAAACATCCACATGTGACCAAATTTATGCATTTTCAGATAGATCAGAAGGCCCATGAAACTCTTCTATTGTCCATGAAAAGAATAAAAAGCACATTCATTTAAGTTTCAAAGCTTAGCTTGCACCTTGATGAGAAGAAGGTATTTTTTTCCACTCTGTAGAAAAGACTGTTTTGTACAAACTGAACTTCAGTGGTGGATTAGGGTACAAAAATATTTGCTATTATGTGGATGAACTGCTGCATTTCTATTTATTAAGTGGTGG
Organism: Lepidothrix coronata; assembly: GCF_001604755.1. Taxonomy (NCBI): domain Eukaryota; kingdom Metazoa; phylum Chordata; class Aves; order Passeriformes; family Pipridae; genus Lepidothrix; species Lepidothrix coronata. The sequence goes on along the minus strand of NW_016690239.1, from coordinate 93,190 downwards.
TGTATGTTTGTCAGTGTAACCGAATGAAGGATACAAATTCCAGTATCTTTGCTTATTTACTTCACGTGGATATCATCATTTGGGGGAAAATCAAGAAGTACGATACGTTTGTAGCTCTGTGAAAGTCCTGGATGCTTTTGTAACTGGAGCAGTATGACAATGTACTGGTTTAACTAGTGCATTTGTTTCTCCATAAGCAACGCTGCCAAATCAATAAAAAATACAGATTTGTACTTTGATCTTCAATAGATCAGTGGATTGATTTAACAGTATCGCACTGTTCAGTGCAGGTGTTATCTATGTTGCCGGAATGATAATACATTACTGTACTTAATTTACAGTTGTGGCACAAAACCTTAGTTTTTCCTCAGTAGAATAACATCAGCCTGTGTGTAAAACTAAGAATTTTAGTAGTGCTATCAGGATGTTTATAGTTTGAATGTTTTCAACGCTTCTGCGAAATTGCACATATTCCTTTGTCTACTTTGATTTCCTATGAAGTCTGTAATTCTAATGAAAAGTATCTTGTGTAAATATGTATTCATAAATTGTTCCTGGTAGTGTTTTTATCCTGAATTTGGAACAAGAAGTTTTGCTATATATATGTGGCTGGTAAGCAGAAGAGAAATGCTCTGCCCTCAGTCCTTGGAAGTCTCTGTAACTGCACTTCCTGAAATGTAGGAGGGCTGATCTCTATTGTTGGGTGGAGCTGTTTTAATTCCCTCATGAATGCTCAGCAACGGGAGTGGCTTCTGAAGCACTTTATATGCATTCCAGCGTAGTGTCATAGCTAGATATGATAGCAGTTCTTTCAGCTCATGGATGCTGCAGTAATGGGATGGGAGCACTGAGAAAATCTGCATTGAGAAACTGTTCTAGCTGAAAGTGCCAAATTGTGGTAGTGAAGCCTCTGTGCTGTGAGCATCTTTTGAATGTGACTTGAATATCTCATGAAATGCAAATGTCTAACTTTCCTTTTAAACATGCCTGTAATTCTGACAGCAGATTTTGCTGAAAGTTTAATTCTGTACATGAAGATAAATTTGTCTGTTCTTCATAACTGATAGCCCTACCCACCTCCTTGTAGCAGTGGGGTTTTTCTTTCTTCCTGCTCTTTTTCCAATGTGTGAATGGTTTGTGTTTTGGTTTATTTTTCTTGTTGAATTGTGGTGAGAGGATTCTGCCCTAGAAACAGTGATACTTTCCCTTACTGCATTATAGCTCTGTGATTAAAGCATCCGACCTCCTTCAAACAAAGGAAGGGACTGAATGTGGTTTGTCTGACTCCTGGGTGTGCACCAGCTTGGGACCTCATGAATTTAAAAGGACTTCAAAGGAGATCTAATGGTGCAGTTGGGCTTTATGTCTCTGGCCTGTCTGCTAGTAGCAGTCTGCTAGTAGCAGTTACAACAGATGGTGCAGAGGAAGTTTGGACTCTCTATGTGAGGCCTGAGGAGAATTAAGTGCCTGAAAATATCATTGATGGTAGTGGTATCTGAGATAACAAGAAGGATTTAATCTCAACTCCATCAAAGACTTAAGTTTTTAACTCCCAAAAGGCATGAAGGTGCCCCCCTGGCAGGGCATTCTCACTGGAGCCCTCTGGGATGAGGAGGAAGTTCACCAAGGGGCTCAGTGTGGGCTGCTTAGGTTCTAAGGGCAGAGCCTTGTCAATCCTTGCTCGGGGCTGTCTAATGTGAGGTGGGACAGCAGAGCACAGCTCTGTCCTCATGTATAAGGTACTTCCTTGCTAAGAAACAGTCACAACCCAGCTCTTCCTAATCTGGATGGGTGGTGTTGAATGCCAGGTGGAAGATACACTCATGTTCTCTGCCTTCCTTCCCCTCAAAACAATGCACGTGGAAGAAATGTTAGGCAGGTGTTTTCTTTTCTCATCTCTTCTCTGAAATCAGAAGGCAAATCCTCCCAAGTACTGTTGTTTGTAAAACTGAGGCCATGATGTGACCAATTATGTCCTGGTAGAAGACAGACTTGAACCTGGGTTTCCTGCAGCCTGACTTTCTGCCCAAATCTACAGGTTAGGGCACATGAAGAAAGGAGTGTGGCCACTCTTTTGCTCTGTTCTGGTAAAACAGTGCCGTTTGCTTCTGAATCCAAGGGATAAACTTCTGTCTCATTTTCCAGCTCACTTTCCATGTTAACTGAGGGTAGGGAGGGCAGAGTTATGCTCCTGTAGAAGCTGTGCAGCACTATAACTGGGAGCAAATTTATCGGTCAGAGCATGAGGGAAGTGGGCAGCTGAGCCTGAGTGCTGGGGCAGTTCCTGGAGAGTTCTGTTCATGAACCTGTGTGTTACCTAACAGCTGTGCAATCCAGCATGGTCTCTTCTGTCCCTGTTGAGTGCTCTTCACCTCGAAGAAGTACTGCTTTGCTGAAGTATCACAGCGTCAAGAGGACATGAATCTTGAAGGTGTCCCAGCCTACAAGCACACAGTAAGACAGTTACTCGGGAGGTGAAAATTGTGGCAACTCACTTTCGCTTTCTAAGCAGGTATTTAACAATAGATGAATATCTGTGTGGGTGTCACTGTCAGCAGCTCAATAAGAGAGGCTCTTCTGTTGTTTCCAAACTTGAACCTGTGCATTAGGCTTGCTATAAAGATAAGACTCCTCAAAACCCAATAGTTGTTTGTACAAAAATTGGCACATGTAAGGCTTGCTCCACCACCTTTCCCACCCGCCTTTTTAAATATCTTTTGATGCTGAAGTAAGAACATCATTTCTTTCCCAAAGTAACTTCCTATCTTCAGAGGGGACACAAATCCCTGAAGACAGATCCTTGCAGGCAGGCAGCAAAGTGCTTGAAAGATGATTGCTGTGCTTATGTTCTTTACCAAAGCTAATCCTTGTGCTCTGTGTAAATGCTAAGACTTCTATGTTACGGTTAGCCAGCCTGGGAATGAAATACACTAGTGCTAGCATGCCTTCAAAGTTTTATTCATCCAGAAAGCCAGAACAAAGGACATGTATGAAGGACTATGAAGCAAGGGAAAAAACCCTTGCCTCTTCTTGCCACCCTCAGACAAGGACAAAAATTTTAGCATTGAATGTTTTGTTTAAACTTCAAGGAGCATCATGACTACAGAATCATTGCTATTGTCTGCCTTTGTAGTTGGTATCATGGACTTAAGTAATTTCTAAATAAATCCAAGAGACAGATGAGCTATCGGATGGCACTGGAAGTTTGGATCAACAAATCTCTGAAAACTATGTGTAAATTCCACCTTTAAGGAACTACAAAGTAACTCAGTTATTTTAAGCTTTCTTTTACAAGTAAATTCCTAGGCTGTTGATTGTCTGAATTGCAGCAATATTCTCCTTCCTTACTATAATACAACTGTCTCATTAGGAAACTGTTTATAGTCCCCAGTAAAACTAAAGGAAAATCAAAAGTTACGTGGTATGTTTTCAGTCTTGTAGCACTTATAGCTCTCATCTACTTTATATACAACAGTATATGGCTTATCTCAATTTCCTGGGAAATAATTTTAGACTTCCTTTAGAAATCTAACTGAGTTTAGATTTACATTTTCTTACAGGAATTGTGTTAATAATGGAAGTATTTTTTTTCATACTGCAGCAGTAGTAATTTGGTTGTGTTTTGTATTTGAAAATAAAGCTTTTCCTCCAGCATACCCTACACCAGGTATCAGGTGAAACCCAAGTCTGCATACATTTGTGACCAAAACAAGTTTATTGTTCAGCAGAAAAAACTATAATAGAGTTCAAAAGGGAAGTCTGCCTGTGCTGTTACAGCTGTTTACTTGAAACCAGCTTTAAAAGACTTATACTGGCATGGACCTTTGTTTAAATAAACTTTCACTTTTGGTATTTATTTGTTTGAGTAATTATACTTAAATCTGTTTTGCTTAAAGCATGCTCATCTGTGTAAAGATACAAAGTTCATTTAATGCTTTGCATTAATTCCAGAGATGTATTAATTATCTCTTAAAATTACTTTGCTATGTTCATTGCCAACTTTAACTCTCTGATCTCCAACTACAAATGAAATACTTACCCCCAGGTACAGACTGACACTTAAGTCTGAGCAATATTCTTTATTAAAGCAGAAAGTACCTCAACCGAATGCAACATAAAATTCACCTTGTATTCAAAAGCTTTACACTGTAAAGCCTAAAAAGATTGTTCAGTTAGGACTGTGCTCCATTCTGCATGTAAAAAATCAGTTTAATAGAACCAAACTACAATCAGTTATGCTGAAAAAGCTTTTTTCTTTTTGCGAGGTGGTTTCTTTATCTTATTGGGATTTGGGACAAGTTTCTTGATTTTCAAAGGCTGCAAAATTACATTTGAAAGATCAGGCTGATTGCTTTCTGTACGCTTCCGCTTCTGGCTTGTGAGCTCATCCCCCAGTGCCTCTGCAAGCTCGTCAGGTTCCTCATTTTCTGAAGAATCTGTATCTGCGTAAGCCACAGATTCTTCACTTCTGTACTGAAACCACGGCACTTCCAGTGCTGGTATCTTTGGAATTATTGCTTCTATTGTTTCAGTAAATTTATCAGACTGCTTTTTGAAGCCTAGTGCTAAAATGGACGTTAAGCCAAGAAGTGGCGCGACTGTTTCACTGAGCCGGGGCACTTGGCCTGCGGGTGTGGCTCGACTTGCGCTCAGCTCAATGAGATGCGATGTGATCATGGCAGGCTTTGCAGACTTGCACACCAGCAAGAGAAGCAGTTCATTTCTTTCCAATGCTTTTGTAACTTCATTAACTCCAATAGCAAGCTGTCTTCTGATACTTATGTCAGTCCACCCTGGTTTTTGCTGATGGCTTTCTGTTTCCTCCTCTTTAGGGAGTTCGTTGGTGCTAGCATCGCACTTTCTTTCCATTTGTTTTTTTGTAAGGGAACGTTTTTTCTTTCTTGGACTCTCAATCTTTTTAAGTCCAACATGTTTAATCCTTTCTTCTAAGGTCTGTAGTATAAAATGCATATCTTTTCCATCTATGGTTTTCCACTGAAAAACAAAGGGGTTATCTAGACATGTTTTTACAGTGATTTTCTTTGCTTTACGAAGTGTTGCCGTCCCTTGCTGAATTACAGACATCCTGAGGTTCTTCTGTGTTTTGTCACCCTAGGGAAGAAAGAAACATTAGTCAAAGTACTGTACTGTTTGCTGGGAACATCACTGCCACAAGCTTCTTTTGGGAATGCAGAAAAGAAATGTCAAATATCCTATGTCAAAGTGATATTGGCAGCTATCACCTTCTTCATAGTGCTCAGTGCTAATCCTTCACACATCTTCCGGAAGGCAGATGCTGTGTTGCTTTTTTTTGTTTATAAATAATAAAAAAACTAGACTGGACAGCAAGGCAACAGCAGTGATGAAACCCTTCAGAAGCTGAACAAAAGCAGCTGGAGGTATTACAGATGTAAAAAACAAACAAAAAACCACAATCAAACAACCCCACCCCCAGAGTCATGGGTTGAAAGACCACTACATTTTTGCTGTTGCACAGCTGCATTGTCCCCCATGCATGTGAGGAAAACAAAAAAAGCTGAATCACAACATGACACAAGCTCCAAGTCCCTAAATTTATTTAAGATTTTTAGAAATTTGTCTTTTCAGTCTTTACTCCATGCCTTTGTGTTTTTCTGCATTTGGAAGGCATGATAGAGATTTGCCTCAGACTCTTATTAATTTTTGCTGTGAACCCTATGAAATGCCCTGGGCCACCCCAGCAAAGGCCCATCCAGCCCTGCTGTGTCTCCAGCAGCAGGAACTAGAGAAACTGTTAGGGAAGGACAGGCTGCCATTCTCCTCAGCTCCCAAACACACAGAATGGTTGCATCTGGGATGTAAGAAGATCTGACAGCTTACCCTGTTAGTCCTTTATGGAGCCATCATTCATGCAGTTATCTAATCCCTTTTGCTAACCATCATAGTGGCAACAACCAAAAAGTGGAAACAACTAAAGAATGGAAACGACCACTAGAAACCTAAAATGCGACCGAGTTAGAAATGGAAGCTTATGACAACTTAAAAAAATTAGCTCTAGGTTATATCTTCTAAAAGCTTTTAACTGGGGATGCTCTGATGACTTTTTACAGGGGATATCAAGCAAAGTTAGCAACAGACTCGTGTATGAGAAAGAAGCAAAACGAGGGATTTCCCAGCTGAAAGATTACAGTTTTCTTTCCAAAATGGGTACTGCTGAGGAAAACAAGCGTGCAGGGATAAGATAAAAACTACAAACACCGGGCTTCTCCACCTCGCGCCGCTGTCTCGACCTCCTCGCTTCCTGCGGAAGGGAGAACAAGAGGAGCGCCGCCCACGTTCACCTCCGCCAGGAACCCCCTCCAGCCCCTTCCGCTCCGCGGGCGCCGCCTGCTCCCGACACAGAGAAGCGCGGGTCAGAGCACGGCCCGGTAGGACGCGCTGCAGGCGGCGGCGGGTCCCTGGGGCGGGGGCTCCCGCCGCCCCCTCGGCCCCGCAGCCGGGACCGAGCACCCGCTCCCCGGGCCGCCGCCCGCCCGCCGAGCGCCTGCGGGCCGGGCCGGGCCCCGCGCAAACGCTGCGGCCGCGGGAAGGTGTGTCCGCTGCCCGCCCGCGGGGCCCGGCCCGCAGTGCCCCGCGTCCCCCGCGCGGAGCCCGCCCTACCTCGGCCGCTCCGCCCGGGCCCCGCTCCGCGCACACGCCGCCGCCGCCGCAGCTCGGCCCCGCTCCGCCCGTGTCCCCGCCCCCGCGCCTCCTCCTCCCGCCCCGGGGCCTCCTCCGGAGCGAGCTGAGGAGGAGCAGCGCGGCAGCCGTAGAGATGAGGGGGGGGGCTCGGGCGGCCGAAAAATGCCCCGCGGGAGGCGGGTGCAGCGCGGAGGCGCCGGGTCCCGGTCCCGGCTGGGGCGGCTGAGCGGGCAGGCGCCGCGGGCGGGCAGCGGAGACCGCTGGATAGCACCGCTGGATAGCACCGCTGGATAGCACCGCTGGATAGCACCGCATCTAACGGTGCCGGTGCCCGGGCTGCGGTCGGTGCCACATGGAGAAACGCGTTGCGTTGGTGGAAGGCAGCACTGAAGCGCTGGTGCCGGGAACCTGCGCCTGGCGGGTCTAACCCCAGGTTTAGCACTGGCGCTCCCGCGTTTTGAACGTTCCCGATAATGGGCGCATAGGCGATAGCAGATTTGCTTTGTCATATGTGAGCTGGCGGCATCGTGGCCAAGTCACCGGGTACTTCATAGGGACTTCACAGCAACCTCGCTGCAGTGCAATAATGCAACATACTGCGCACGTACATTACATTCTGTAACTAAGATGACAGGTAAGGACTGGTTACGTTCAATGTTTCTCACAGTCTGCCCCGAGCCATTAACAAATCTTGACACACACATTCAGTTTCTACATTCACCTTACAGTGTGGTTACAGGCAGCCTCTGGGCCTGAAAGAGCAGAGCTTCCCCAGCAGGAATAAGAGCTTCGGCGCTTCAGAGTTGTTTTCAAATTTATTTAAAATCTTGTACTTACTGAAATTTACGTGTTTTTTTTTCTTGTTAAATCCTGGCTTAATTTAACGTGGACTTGCTCTGAGAGAAAACACTCTTTTTCACGGGTTTATGGAAGTTAGTGGGTTAAAAACATGCAGAAACACACAGTATTGTGATCAAACTATGCTCAGGGAATGCTGAACATAAATGTAAAGAGGTGTGAATATAAATAATTTATTAATGGATAGGATAAGCAGGGATGGATTTTTTTTTCCTTCAGTGGTTACAGTTGTAGGCTAGTTTATCAATTAATATTATTTTTATTCTGTATTTAGTAGAACAAATTAAAACCCAGCGTTCACAAGGTACCTTCTCTGTGTAGCTGCTTGTGTGAGGTATCTATCGCCGGGATGATCTGCAGGTTTTCCAGAGTTGCAGCTGGACAATGCGAGGTTCCAGGGCGGGCTGGGCGTGGGCACGGGCAGAGGCTGCACCAGAGGTTCGAGCAGCAATAACCGGGCTGGTTGCCGTTCAAGTCACCCAAGAAATTTCTTTTTCAAACAAATGGCTTGAGAATCCTGCTGTATCGCTGCTCTCCAAGCCTGGTGACCTAATCCTCAGTGGTATGGAAACGAGCTCAGGCTTTCTGAGGAAACGACTGAGGGCTTAATGCTCACTGCCCCCACCGCCCCTTCCCTGGGGTTCGCAGCCGCTCAGCTGTGCCGGCAGGGCTCGGGAGGCGCATTGGGAGCGAGCCCGTGTCGTGCCTCAGCCGGGAGCTGAGGTCACTGGGACCATCCCAGCGCCACCGCGCCCGCCCCGCGGGAGCCCTCAGGCAGAGGCGCCGCGTCCCCGCCGCGGAAGGAACGAGGCCGCTCCCTGGGCATCCATCCTCGCAGCATCATGACTCTCCAGGTAAGCAGTTCTGCATCTGGTGACACAGACGCGAGGAGAGGAGAGGCAAGGGATGCACTGTCTATCTGTGCAGTGCCGTGTTGGAGACTGCGGTATTTCTGCAGCATAAGGATTAGTACTGCAAAATCGAGGTTACCTTGCAGCGAGGGAAATTTTTCTAAACCCTTGGAGGTTAAATAATGCATTACTTTCCTACAAGTGGAGGGTGAGAAACATGCTGGTTATTTTGTACAATTCATAGGTCATATAATTTTTAGGAGCCTTACCTGTTTAGAGCATGCGTTAATTATTTTTCTTGGCGTCTGCATTTGAGTTTGCCAGGACTGAGTTAGGCATTGAAAGGCAGGTAAATACTTATGTTTTTAGGACTAGCTAGTTACTTAGAGCTCTAAAATGAGGAGGGAAACTTCTAACACTGAGGCAGTGGTATATGTGCATTTGGGAAGCATGAATAATTTTTAAGTGAGTTCTGTGTATTTTTTTAGATTGTGTGCATCTTTGTTACATTTTGATGGGCTTGTGTTGTTGTAGGAAAGCTTCTACGTCCTACCTTCTGGCTAGAGAGAGCTTCCTTCTTCCTTCTCTCTGAGTAGGGCTTTAAATAGTTCTTGGGGAAATTATCTTCATTGCTGGCGTTTAGCCTCCTACATTTTCGAGAAACTATGAATACTTCCCTTGTCTTACCCATGCCGTGATGGATTAGGCTGTTTTTCTTTGTTAGGCTTTCCTATTATCCCTTTCTCTTTAAGATTTGCAAGCCCTTTTATCCCGGTCTCATAATAATGTCTCTCTCAGATTGGTTAGTTTGCAAAGAGTGGACAACACAATGCTCTGACCTAGATGCAGGGAGTGCATTGCCAGTAGCTCAGCAATTTTCTTCTGAGCTGCAATTATGTTGAATAGAACAGAGGTTTCATTGTGGTGTATTACAGCTAAGAAGAAGAAAACTATTTCTTCAGTGGGTCAGAACTGCCAAATCCCAAAAATAACACCACCTTTGTTTAATTAACGATCACCAAAATTATATTTGTTTTATTCTGCCTTGAGTTTACTCTAGAAAATGAATTTATTATCCTTACGATTAAGCAATGAGCCATAAATCACAGTTAGAAAGAGCTGAGTGCAGTATGATATGCTGTTCCATTGTGGTATGCAGTTACACTTTCACATAAAAATCAGTGGTTGAAATACTGCAATGTCTTTACGTATTCTGTACTAGACATAGAGGTTTTCTATCCACATTGGTTTGGTTGACAGCCAGCATCCATATTGGATAAAAATTTATTGAATCAAGCTATATGGGAATGAGGACAACTTAATAATGTTTCATTAGGGAGGCTTAAAATATTTATAAGTTTTGCAGACTGTTAAAATATTCTGCATGAAGAATGTTTTTTCCTTTGCAAAAAGGGAGTATGTGATAATAGTCTGATAATTTGTGCATTTATCCCTAGTACATGTGTGTATGTTTTTCTGTAGATATTTTTATGCTTTTAATTTGAGGAGTGAAAGGGAATTTCATTGGCACATGATTAAAAGGAAATTATATTTTTATAGGCTGCTCATAAGCATGTTGTGTAAGCAGGCAAATTCTAAGCAACAGTCTGTGCACAACGATTGGTTAGAGGGGGATGAAAAAAGAAATGTTTAGTATTTATATTTCATTTCTGCATCTTTCTTGCTCTACAAGATATGTGTTTGCATATTTTTAAACAGTATCTTGTGATACTTGCCTATTGATGCATATAGAATAAAACTATGTGAAGATAAGGTTATTAACTTGATGGGTTCCTTAATTTATTTTTTTTATCTTTTGTCTTGTATAATCTAACAGTGCTTCTGGTTCATTCTTACTCTGAAGTTGTGGTTTAACTCCAGCCAGCAAATAAGGACCATGCAGCCACTTGCTACCCTTTCCCCCACCATGGGATGGGGAGGAGAATCACAGGAAAAAAAAAAGTAGGAACTTTTGGGTTGAGATAAGACTAGTTTAGTAATTAAAGCTAATTTATATATAATATATAAAATTTGTTAACAGTAATAAGAGAGAGAGCATGCACAATAAAACCCAAGAGAAACAAGGGATGCACAACACAATTGCTCACCACCCGCTGATCAGTGCCAAGCCCATCTCTGAGCTGCAGTCAGCCCCTCCTGGCCAATCCCCCCAGTTTATATACTGGGCATGATGTTCTGTGGTGTGGAATATCCCTTTGGCTAGTTTGGGTCAGCTGTCCTGACTCTGCTCCTCCCCAGCTTCTTGTGCCCCTCCTCACTGTCAGAGCATGAGACACTGAAAGTCCTTGGCTCAGTGTAAGGACTGCCCAGCAACAACTGAAACATCAGTGTGTTATCAGCACTATTCTCGTACCGAATCCAAAACACAGCACTGTACCAGCTACTAGGAAGAAAAATGAACTCTATCCCAGCCAAAGCCAGGATGGAAGTTTGGATCAGAAAACAATTCAAGACATGTGGAAGATTTCCGCTGACTTGAATGGTCCTTGTATGTCAATGCTGCCAGAGGCTCCCATGCAGTAGTAACTTATTTAAACTTTAAATAACGTGTGGCAACCCAGTTATGTTTTATTACTGATACCACTTCTTAATCTTACAGTTAAAGACCATGAATGCTGCTTTTGTTTGCATGTGTATGGATAATATTAAGAGATGTTTGCGATGAGGAGTCAGTGATAGGTACAGCAAGAATGTCACATTACTGGTATTTGGCTTAAGATGAAATATTCATTTTAATAAAATTTTACCAATTAAAAAAATCTGAAGTGTGGTGAGTCATCACATTTATTGTCATACTGTTGTCAGTGCATAGGAGGACGTCTTTTTCTGTAATTAGACTACAGTCTTGCTACCTGAGTACAGAACTCCTTCATATCCTAATGCTGCAGTGTCTGAAACACTGTGCAGCAGCGTGGCATGACTGGAGTGAGTCAGGGGTAGGCTGGGATGTAAATTCAGAGCATGTGAGTTCCTCTGCAGTATGTGCCTATGTCCTTGCTTCTGCCCTGAGATAAACACAAAGTGGAACAGGCTTATTTCCATGGAGGGATAAGCCACCTGTTTGTCACGGAACATAGTGAAATAAAGAGTCATACGAGCAATCTCACAGGTATGGAGTTCAGACTGCTATTCTGCTTATAGAGATGTCCCATCCCTGCTCCCAGGCTGAAGGCACCCCCACTGCGCCTAAGGCACAGGGCAAGGCACTTTTGCCCCAAACTCCGAATTCTCTCCCTGTGGTGTTGTGACTTGCTGGCCTCAAACATGTGGGTTCACCTTTCTGATTTTGCTTTTGAAAGGGAGGAAAATGTAACTTACTTACTTTCTATGGCCCTTGTCAATTTTTGGTGAAAAATTAAAAATGAGCTTAACATCTGAGCTTGCTGAAGTATTTCAGGTAGTTGTAGGAATTCCAGGTACAGTTACTCTGCAGAAGGAGAACAAGAGACAATACAGCATAAGATGAAAAATAAAGATTGCAAGGCTTTCATGAAAGCAAATATTAATATTACAAAAAAAAAAAAGCTGAGAAGCGAATGCTGTAAGGTCATTTCAACATTATTGACTCAACTTTTATATGTAGTCTAGGGCACACGATTTTTGTTTATCTAAATTATATATAACATATATACAAAACATATAAACGTATCCTGAGCCTTTTGGTATTTGTCTTGCAGTGCTCCCAAATACTCGGTTGGTTAAAAAAAAAAAAAATCCAGTGTTTACTTCTTAAAAGAAATCAGCCACAAAAAGTTGGACTTAAAGCTTCATGTTTTTCAGTGATTCTGTGGTATAGTTGCATTCTAGTAATATTGAGAATTATTTTTATTAAAACAGGAACAAACTGCATAACTAGTTACATGTTTTCAGTCTACAAAGTTTTAGATTTAAGAATATAATTTGGAAGTAATTTGGTGTAGAATTTATTCCAGAAGCTCTGTCAAATAGTATACTGTATAGAATGACCAAGTTTCAGAGTTATAAACAGACAAATTGCACTTGGAATCTTGCTAATTCTCAGAAGGATTGTTACATTCAAAATAGAACAGCAGCATTTCTTAAAACAGTCTTTATCAGTTCTAACACACCAGCTGTTCTCTGTATTCCTGCCTCCACTACTGGGCATTTGGTTCTGGGAGGCCTTGGTGAGAATCTCCCAGAGACTCCTGCTTGTCAGTTATGCAAACACTGGTTCTCACTGAGTTGGAAGATTATTTGTTAAAAAGCATCCTCATTGCTGCAGGATTTTTGTCCTTTCCTTCCACCGCATTTTTAAGGGTGCTACAAACTGACAGCTAGAGATAGGTATTATCATCATGAACCCTTCCCGTGTAATGTTCTGTGAATTCATAGCTGCAGTTTAAAGAAGATTCAAGATTTATTTTTAATTGCCGTTTTGCAGGGAGCATTCCTTTGCTAGAACACCCTTTTAATCGTACATCACGTTTTTTTAAAAACATCCCTTTTAAATGTACCTCTCTGCCTGCTGCTCCTTGTCATAACTCTGGTGTTACAGATGTACATTCTCCTGAGGCATGCACTTTTATTCTTAGGAGACTTGTGCTTTCCCTTGGTGGGTTTCAAATGGCAGTTGAAAATTTTGCAAAAAAATTAGAAATTCCTCAGAAGTTTGTGTCTGGGGAACCTCACTAGCCAAACTAAATTTCCATACCAAAATTAAAAAAAAAAAAAAGTGAATTCCATCTCAGGAGACAGAGGTGACTCATTTAGTAGGAGAGTGGCCAGTTTTCTGTGCAGGAAGCTGCAGTGCACTCAGCTACCTGCCCTTACCCTATTTCACCTGCTACTCCTGCCTTAATGCAGCCACCAGCTGATGTCTCCTTACATCAATGAATACGTAGTTTCATGATTCCATGAAGGGGCCTTTCTGTGAAGAAAGATCCATGAGCATCACTCTCTAACTAAATTATTTCCAATTTTTTCTTCTTAGATTTAAAACCAGAAATAGCCTTTCTCTTGTACTTTTTCTCTGTTTAAATAAAGAATGCTATAGTGAGTCCAGCTCTCATTCATACTTGCTTATTTCTATCACCTGATCCACCCAGCACAGTCCATTGCCAAGGAGAAAGGCATCAGTTAAGGAGACAAACGTGCATTAGGTTTTCTTATTTTTTAAAAAAAAAAAAAGGTCTTTCCTATAACTAAGGGAAAAGGTGGTCTAAAGAAACACAGTACAGACTTCTGAGGTAATACTATGATCTCAATGATTTAAACAGAGCCACAGCATACATGCTGAAACCAATGTTGAATATGTTGCTGATTTTAAGACCCAAGTTTTAAGATTTTTTTTTACATTTTATATATATATGTGTGCGTGCATGTGCCATAGCACATCTTGCAGGATATAGTGTGCTTCTGCAAATGCAGATCCAACTTAAAAGCTAAACTAATTATTGAAACCAGCATATAGCATATGAAAGTACCTATACCTTTTTGTGTTGGGGTAGTGCAGTGACCTGACGGGTCAGTGGTCACTGTATGAAATCTATCTCTCTGAAATGTCCTGAGCATGAGACAGAATGCCAAAGTCTAGCCCAAGACTTACTGTATGGCCTCAAGTTGATGTGAATGTGTGATGCATGATGATGAAAGGAGTACATTTACAGTGCACTCGTGTGCTCCACTGTGTTTGAGAGCTGGGTGTGGAAGGTGGTCCTGGCAGTAGCACTGCTCATCCCCGTGAGGTGTCTCTGTGCCAGCTGTTGATCACCTACTCTGCTGTCAGCAGAGCTGTGGAAACGAAGGGTGAAGTGGGCAGTGCCCCTCAGAGGGTTTTCAAGCTCCACCACTCGAATCAACACTATGGAAGCAGAGATTACTGCTGGGGTGTAAAGTTCAATGAACACCTTCATACCCACAGTGTGACTGTGAAAGACACGCACTACATAAAATGTGGAGGCTGCCTGCATGAATATATCTGTAGCTATTCTGACACTAGACAGTCTGTAATGGTTCCAAGTGTTTAGATGTAAAACTATTTATCTTAGAAGTACAGACCCTATCAGCTATGTAATCCTAGTTCCTCTTCTAACGAAGTACAGTTTCATTAAGCTTCTTTCATGGATAAACACCTCGACTTACCACTAAACCCAAGCGAGTGATTGAGAATATGTAATGATACTACTGTGTGCCCTGTGCCTCATGTTTTAAGCACGCCCCTTGAGAGGAAAACCAACACTTTCTGTTCTTTCATCAGGCTGACTTTGACGGTGCTGCAGAAGATGTAAAAAAATTAAAAACAAGACCAACTGATGAAGAACTGAAGGAACTATATGGATTCTACAAACAGGCTACCGTTGGAGATATTAATATTGGTATTTTTACATATGCTTCACATTTACTCCCATACCTTGATGAAATCAAGCTGATGTTATGTAAATCGGCATGATAATCAAACGTATGCATTTATTTTGGCAGAATGTCCAGGAATGCTAGATTTGAAAGGCAAAGCAAAATGGGAGGCATGGAACCTGAAAAAAGGTGTTAAACCAATTAAATTTACATCATGTAGTCATGTTTAGAGGACAAATGAGGAAAGATAATGATTCCTACTTTCCTTTACAGGTTTATCAAAGGAGGATGCCATGAACGCCTATATCTCTAAAGCAAAAGCAATGGTAGAAAAATATGGGATCTAGAATATTCAAAGTAATTCCCACTAATAATTAACTCTTCAGTAGCTAATGAACTAACTCTGTTGAGAACACTGCAATACTAACTCCTTACTGTGTAGTCTGACTAATATCTTTTAAGCATAAGCTGACTGTAAAGGGTATTTATATACATACTCTATTTTTAGATTGTATCTTATTCTAAATAAATTTGAACCTAATAAATTAAGCTTTCTGTAAGAATTGTGGATTTTTGTGGGTATTAAATTATATTTAGCATTTTTACAGAAGCAGGCAAACAGAAGCTCTGGAAGTAAAATAACATAGCTGTCATTTTTTTCAAATGAGGTTATGGAATGAAGTGAAGAGTTTGTGCACATGCAAGATGAGAAGAGGGAAAAGATGAAACCTGTTTTTTTAAGACAAAGCCAATGTTTATTTTCAGAAAAACCCATGAAACTCCCCTTTTAAAGGATTACAGAGGACAAACAGAACAACTCAGGCATAACTGCATGCAGAAATAATGACTTATGAAGTGCTGTGGACTAATATTACATCTTCTGCTATTAAAATTGAGGGAAATAGTCACAGACCGGCATTTTCTATGCATCTTGTTATGTGTTTTGTCAAGAAAATTTCATTAGAGGGTTCTAGCAGATAAAAGTGACCTCCAGGAAGCTCATAAAAGGATGTATCTCCGCTTGTTAGTTCTTGCCAACCTGAAAAAGATATGTCAAAAAAATGTCAACGATTGTGACAATTTTACATAACTATTTCAAAATTATTATTTAACAATTATTTTAAATCTTATATCAACATTGAGACTGCTCTGTTGGTTTGTTTCATTTAAGAAGGAGATAGACTCTAGAAGATGCAATTCAACAGGAAAATGTGTAAGTATAAGAGGAAAACCATTTAAGAAAAGTACCTTGTAAATCATATGGTTTATCATCACCCCCATTAAAGCAGGTAATATCACAAGAGAAGGGGATATCCATTTCTGCCTTCTCAAAACTGTGAACATAAAAAGTAGTCCTAAAACATTCAATAAGATACCCATATTTGGAATTTGCTTTCACATACAAAATAACTTTTTCATTCTCGTCCAAAATCTAACAAACTTCAGGAATTAGATTATGCAGAACATCAGAAGAAATTACCACATCTGGAAGGTTCTTAGCTCCTTGCCCTACTGCAATTAGGTCTAAAATTGTAAAGAAAGAATGACCTGATAGTTAGGGGAGAAAAAGAGCTTCAGCCTGCAATAAAAATTCTCACCTACCATAAACAATCATGTTACCTGCTTATATTCAAGTTCTAATGTTTCAGGGCCTTTCAGTGTCAGGTTCCTAAGACCAAAATGGGTCCCACATCCAAGAGTATCGTTGTCTTTGCCAAGGTGAGAAACCTTAACAACTCAGCCACGTTGGCTGTCATGTAACATCCAGTGGGGACAGCAGTTAGGACAGAAGAAGCTGGTTGCTCTCAAGGTGCCAAGAACACAGGGACTCTTTGCTTCTGGTTAGATTAGGGGATCTTGGATCAGTAGGCTGAATGCAGTGATCCTGAAGCATGATCAGCTGAGATTAGTAGCCTCAGAAAACAATAAAAGATGAGAGAATATGCCCTTTTAGTGGCTGTTAACTGTGGATCCTCAGTATAACTGTAATTCTACCATGACACGTTCACTACTGCAGTAACAGTTTGCTGCTGCAGTGATTGATACAGTAAGCAGTGTTTTCATCTAGGGCTTAAATACTAGAAAACAAATAGATAAACACACAAAGGAGAGAACTGTTTACTGTTTCGTAATCTTTTTATAACAGAAATGAGAACAAAATATGAAAAGAAAAAACCTGACATGATCAGACAGAAGTAAAAATGTAAAATACAAATGTAATACAAAATTGTAAAACTTACGAAAATGTCTGAAACACTCTAAAGTCTTCTTTAAAAGTAAGCAGCAGATTTTTCCTAACGTCTTCGTTATGCAGAAGCACAGAAGGAGTTCCTCCTACAGTTTGTAGATATTCAAAAACTTCTTCATCTTTTGCATCAGATACAGAAATGCTTTTGATTGGAAGAATTGCTTCAGACTGTCAGTACCAGATAAAACAAATGAGGTGTTGTATATAATATACTTTAAATTATCTTTTCATTAAAAATCATTTTAGTAAAAAGTACAATAATTCTTCATCTCCAAAATACAATGGCTGATTAATTTAACATCCAAAGAGAACACTTCTTGAAAAGGGTTAGTAAATTATGACTGAGCCAAGTATCTTCCATGTCTGAAACTTCCACAGACAAATAACCATTAATTCAATTTTGTTCAAGTTTTACTCTTACTATTGAAATGCACCTAATAAAATAATCTGTTTAAGAGAAAGAAAAGCCTAGCAGTGGACATAAACCTGACTAATGTAGGACTGAAGAGACCAACTGATTATGGAAATTTGCAGGAATAACAATTGCTTCCATGAATCACTAGCTCATACTAAGGATTGCTAAGAAGCTTCAGAAACAGAAGAACGGAAATAGCAAATGCTGACTGAGGACAGGAGGACTGGGAAAAAGCCACTTCACTGCTGTTTTCCTGAGAAAGACTAGCAGAACCAGCAGAACCTGAGAAGAAACTGATTAAAAATCCAACAAAGAATGAGGGAAAGAAATAAATGGACAAATGTACTGAAGGCTGATGCAGGTGGTTTATGAAAGACTAGGTTAAGGCAGTTATTTCACATGTTACAGAGAAGAGAGAGCCACTTGGTATTTTGGTTTGATTACTTTTTTAATGTTAAGCCAAAGGCCATAGTAATTAACACAGTATTCAAAAAAGGGAGCATTAGCTCAAGGAGATTGTTCTCCTGAGGCTAAGGTCAGCTAGCAGCAGTGAATATCGTGTAGTGCAAAGTTCTGCATCCACCTCATATTTAATTTCCTCTAAGAAAAAACTTTTCTCCATAGATTCTGAAGCAATGCTCATTTTGTATTAAAAGTAATTCTCATGCCATACTGTCAAATGTTATTTTTACTCTTGATAGAAAATGTACTGTTTTGTTTCATATTGTTAATGATTCTGCAACTTACATTTGGGGCATGTGCCCCTGACACAAAAAGATGGACCGGCTCTAGTCCATACTTTTCTTTCAAATGTAGTGCCACTGCAAAACTCAGGTAAGCTCCAAAACTGCAGTGAAAAGGGAAATTAAAGCAAAGTAAGCAAAAACATACATAAAACCTGGAAAATTTAAACATAGTTTGAATTTCAGTGCTAACTGGATATCTTGAACAGTTACTGAAGCCATATATGACATATAAATTATAATGATATTCGTTAACTGACATGAAGTGTATTCCTACACAGTCTAGTTTTACAAATCAAACCTTTTCTTAATCTTTCTTTTAGTAGTCTCCTTAATTTGCAATAAGAACAGTTATTTTGAATACTTTGGACTAAGCAATCTTCAAAATCTGTGTTTCACAAATGGTTCACCCCCTGCATTCATATAGATCAAGAACTGACACAAATATTAAAAATAAATGCCATAATAAATTATAATTTATCAGAAACACAATATATTCAGATGTTGTGCCTGAAGCAATAAATAAATAACCAGAGTCTTTTAGAGCAACAGCATGTTTTAGGATGACTTGACAAAAGATCTTTGCACAAGCGTATTTTCCTAAAATTTTTGCATATAAAAACAAGTAACTGTCTACTCAACGAGTTCAGAGATAGAAGCTCCTTCACCGAGCTATCTAAAAATGTATATATTTTTACCTGTGACCAAAAAATGCAAATGGTTTTTCTTGAAGTTCTTTTAACAAAACACTTGTAACTTCATTAACCATGCTTGTCATGTCTTTTGCAAAAGGTTCATTAAGACGAGTTTCTCTTCCAGGATACCTTACACAGAACACTGCAGAAGAGGTGGAGGAAGTGAGAGAAAAGGATTATAGTTATTTCAAATAGATAGAGTAAAATAATTTTAATTCAGTTTTTTAATTATTATGCAGAATATACAGATTATTTAAATTAATCCTTCTTACAGTTGATACCATGTATTTGTTATTGCTACTACTCTGTTTTAATCATATGAGAGATTAGGTTTCCATTCCTTCCTTTACTCACAAATTGATCTGATTTATTCTCCAGTTGATCTGATTGTTAAGTGCCTTGGCTCAGAATCCACAAGGTCTTGATTACAGCTGAGGTTTGAAAGCAACTTTATTACTATTAGGATAACAACAACCACAAATTCACTCATTTCAATAATAGTAAGTTAGGGGGTGTGTAAAATACTTTCTTCCAAGGGCAGCATTATAAAGTTAAACTACATTAGCATTGTACAATCCCTGTTTTCTTCTTTGTCGGCTCTTGAGCATTACACATAGTAAAATGTGTAATCATAGTACAAATTGATGGACATTTATATTTACTTACATTTATCTGGAAGGACATTTTACATACTTTTATTATATTCCTTTCAAAATTGAGGATTTTCCTCTTGCTGTTTAATGAAAGTAAGGAATGAATAGATCAGAAAAAAATGTCGATTTTCTGAACTCTCCTTGATATACTGCATACTGCTAAACTCATGTGGAAGTCATGGGTCAGACACAACGTATTTTAGAATAGACAGAATAAACCATTACCTAATACGATACTAGCAGTACAGAAATGTCTGCATCTTCTGTACTTTCTTTCTGCAGAAACCATCTCTGAGAAACCATGCTACACCCTGATTTTATTAATCTGTGTCTGCAGTTGCTCCTAGGCTATTTTCTTAGTAACTTTGTTGGAGGTAGTTCCAGCAGAAAAAACCTCTTTTATTTCTTTCTTTTTTTTTTTTTTCCGTTTCAAGGAAAATTTAAAAATTTAATGTGACTTGTGCAACTGCTTACCAGAAAGCATATGAGCATTTAGAGGACTGGTACAACTGCAATGGCAATGCTCGTAAATATAAAATTATTTTTTCTTTGTGGAAGGTCTGGAAAATGGCCTTTGGTTCCTCTTCAAATAGTTCAAGCAATGGATCTTTTTTAGTGCTGATACAGCTTGAGAGCAATGAGAAATACTTTGTTGTGTAACTTAATGTCATTTCACCGTTATAAATTCATAGTTTGAACTTCAGTTTTGATACAAGAAGTGCAAACAGTGGATAACAGATACTCTGTGCAGCCTCTCAACATTAAAAATGGTTCTCATATCTTCACCGTTACCCTGGCATATTAGCAATACGCAGTGTATTGTGTTTGTGAATCATACCAATAGTTTCTGAAGCAGGCAACCATACTATAGTCTTGTGGAACTTAGCTCTGAGGATATAACCTTTAAACCTAGTCAAATATAATTTGATGCAAAGTGGTACAGAAAATGCACCCTGATGGAAATGCTAGTTCCTAATGAATGCTAGTTCCATCCTTTCCGGAGAAGACCCATTGGATAAAGATTCCAGTTATCTCAAGAATATTATATTCCATTCAGAAAATTGGGCTACTGTGTATTTCAGACTTGTGCTTTAACTACAAAAATGACAAACCTTCAATTGAGTTGCTTAACCGTTTGCCCCACTGAGCAAGTAGAGAAGTTCCACCTCCAGCCCACGGAAAGCAAATCAGCCTACAGAGAGCATTTTGCCTTTTGTGCACACAAACAATCAGCTTCTCCATTCCTAAAAACTAAAACAAACAAGGAAATAACATTTCATTCTAGAACAGGACTCTTCAGGTATACGAAAATTAGATTGAATTAAATCTAAATTGAAACAACAGCCTGCAATATTTTCTGTCATCAGAACTGCTTGTGTTACAACAACAATTTGTTAGATATGAGGTAATCTTCCTGCAACAGTGTAAACCAGTTCTGCTTTTACAAACAATGGTGGAATAGTATTGAGCAATACCCTTGGTTAATTTTTTCTCAGTCACTAACCACAACAAACATTACAAGCAGTAAAATAGATTGATATTTCAGGATGACCATTTAAAAAAATAGGCTTTTAGAATATACACAAAAATATAAGGTCTATCTAAAGACCTAGAAAATAAAAGGACCACCTAGTTCAATATTCTCTCTACCACAGTGGTAAAATAGATGTCTAGGGAACAGCAGGATGTAGTTTCTTTATATACAGGAAACATCTATGAATGTTCATCTATCTGTGAACAGGTGGCATCTACAACATCCTCTTGCAATGAGTTGCACAGCTCTACTATCTGATGCATAAAGAGTGACGTCCTTTTTTTGTTTTTAATCTGACTTCTGCAAATTCATTTGATGGACACAGGGTAGAATAGTAAAGAGAGTGAATAGTGCATCCCTCAGGGTTTGCCACTGAGCAGTTTTAAGGTTTTCTGTCATACTGTCTCTGCCCTCCCTCAGCTCTTCTTCCTGAATGAAAAGACCTGGCTTGCTTAGGTATTCCTCATATGGCACTAATGACCATCATCACTGCCCATCTCTGGACTACTAGTTTTGTTATTCTTTTAAGATGGTGGAGTGACCAGAGCCACATTCAGCTTTATCACAGCAGCTTTAGTATTTTCATTTAGTGACTCATAAAAGTAACAGCTGAAGCAAGATTTATAAGTACTCCTTCCTTCTTCCCGAGAAGGAAGAATAGCATTGAAGATGCCAAGTTCATTGTCTCCAACATCAGATACTGTCTTTACTGTCTGAAGAAAAAAGCAATTCTCAACCACTTCTATACTTCTTTCCCAATTTTCATGTTCTGTTGAAAGAACCTGGGAACAGCATGTGCGACAGAAATACCTGGTGGAGATAAATTCATTAGAAATATAGTGATAAATAATTTTTATAAAATGCAACCATTAGGATAAACTCCCATGTTCTTGTTAAAAAGATTGAAAAAATAGTAATTAGAGGATAACAAGTAGCAAAATTCCATTTCTGAAATGCTGCAAATCATTAAGGGTGTTATCTCTTGCCTTGAAGGCAGCTTAGTACGTGCAAAGGCTGATTCACCATAAAATACACATGTGCCTACACGGCCTTTTTTCTCTCTACAAAAAGTTTCAGAAATGCAACCAGATCAGAATAAGCAGCAATTCAGACCTTAAAACTACATAACATAAGCAAGGCAGAAGAAAACTGATACAAATGTTGCTGTGGCAGTTGCTTGATTTCCACGCATTTAAACTGAAAAGTTTGTCAACATTTGTTAAGAATCACTTCAAAGAAACAATAAGAAGAGCAAGCAAAAGAAAAAAAAGTGTATCAAAAATCACGGGACAGACAATGTGAGCTTAAAAGTAGCTGAAGGATAGTGGAACCAGTGCTGCAGAAGACATAATTCCTCTGAAGGATTCAGTGAGCTTCAGTACAATTAGTTCCATTTACACAGTCACTTCTTCCACCAAAAGGCACAAAACCTCAAACATTTCTGAAGCCAATGTTTTAACTTGACAGTCAAATAGCAAAAGAAGAATCTCTTCTCAACCTATTCCAAAGGCAATATAAAAATTTCAAGCATGATAAAGAAGCACAGTTAGTCAAAGTCCTTAGATTATTAAAAGATACATCCCCAGTCACTGAGAACCTTTCCCACTTTATACTCATTCAGATTTATCCCATCACCATCCAGCTTATTTTAGATACAAATACCTGAACAGTTGGGAAGACCACCAGTGCCAGGAAATGACAGCCCGAGGGTGGATCCCCTTCTCTGCTCTCTGCCGTGCACAGCAAGAAGCTGCACAACCATCTGCTTTTAAGTCTTTTCTAGACTCCAGGGGAGGAGCTCGCACCCAAACAAGGGCAGGACTGAGGCACACAGCATCCCCGAAGGCAGATAGAAACATCATGTGTTAGATGTGACACACAGAATTTGACAGAAATATAAGGAAGACACACCTCATTAATCCCAGTGATTTAAAACACACAGGTTGGCATGCCCATGACAGAAGTTGTAGCACTTTCAATACATGGAGGCCCACAACCTTGCTGACAGAAAAGCCTGCCTTTTTTAAGAACTGTATCCAGAAGTACAGCACTCACACCTCGGCTGCAGAGTTTTATAGGGTTCTGAAAATGCTCATGTAGGAGACCATCATGTGATTTGATTAAAACATTGCATTTGGTTATTAGGCCAGTTGCAATTTCTGCAAGCTGAAAGACATAGCATTTCATGAACTACACACTGTGGTTACATATCCTGATTTCATGTGAGCTACCACGTTATGCTCCTGGTGACCAGATGCTATCAGTAACCTAAAAACATCAGTGTATTTTGTAACTGCATTTGTAATACTAGGAAGATTGGCTTCCTCCCCCCCTTTTTCTTTTTAATGTTACTCTACCAAGAGTATCAGTGACAATAAAATAAAAATATTCACAAAAGGTGATAAAAACTAAGGAACCTGAGTGCCAAAATGGGTTCTGATGCTCAACTTGGACATGTAGGCTGGACTACTTTGTGGCTTTCACACTATTCTTAATTCTTATACGTTTCTCTTCATCATATCTAGGAAAATGAAAAATCTACGGTGTTAAGAGAAAAGCCTACCTTTTGGCCAGCCACTCATTAAGCATTGCTCCTTTCCCAAACAAGGGTTGCAGTCTTCTACTCATTTCTGATTTCTGCTTTCCTGGAGAACCTTAAATCAACCCTTGTGGCTGCAGGCTCTGCAGTGAGGTCTGGTCCCATGCTTTGCAGCTGCCACTTCTAAAAGGCAAAAGTACAAACTCAGTACTTTTATGTTCTTTTACGTAGCAATTCACAGGTTTTATAGTATATTCTGTGTTGTAAGGGACCCACATGGATCAAGTCCAACTCTTTAAGTGAATGGCCCATATGGGGATCAAACCCACAACCTTGGTGTTATTAGCACCGTGCTCTAACCAACTG
Organism: Lepidothrix coronata; assembly: GCF_001604755.1. Lineage (NCBI taxonomy): Eukaryota > Metazoa > Chordata > Aves > Passeriformes > Pipridae > Lepidothrix > Lepidothrix coronata. The sequence goes on along the minus strand of NW_016690239.1, from coordinate 69,295 downwards.
AGCTATGGAGTACAAAGAGGGACACCTATGCTTTGAAGGTGCACGATTTAAAGCATCTTATATTGGCTAGTCCTGACCTGTGCTGCTGTGCTCAATACTGCTTCTCCATATGATATATCTAGTAGCAGAGGTTTTGATTATAAGTTACAATTTGTAATAAAGCACCTAATACACTTTATTTACTCCTACCTCAAATTGTGCCAACAAAATAATCTGACACCCGATGTCAATGTTACAAAAGCCAGCTGTTATAAACATCAGGCTCACTAATAATTTTTACAAATTAAGTAGTTCCAGGAGATGCCACTTTTATCCAAAATTATGCTTGGCCTTTCCAAGGCTGAAGGTAAAAAAGGGCTTCACAGAACTGATTTGTCAACTCAGCACTAGTATACAGAGTAGAGTAGACTAGACTGTTTCAGTTGGAAGGGACTTAAAATGGTCACCTCATCCAACTGCCTGACCAATTCAGGGCTGACCAAGTTAAAGCATGTTATTAGGGATTGTCCCAAACCCTCTTAAACACTGACAGGCTGGGGGCATCAACCATCCCTCTAGGAAGCCTGTACAATCTAAACCTCCCCTGGCACAGCTTTGAACCATTCCCAAACGTCCTGTCACTGGATACCAGAGACCAGAGCTCAGCACCTCCCCGTCTGCTTCCCCTCCTCAGGAAGCTGTAGAAAGCAATGAGGCCTCTTAGCCTCCTTTTCTCCAAAGTAGACAAGCCCAAAGTCCTCAGCCGCTCCTCAGAGGACATTCCTTCCAGCACTTTCACCAGCTTTGTTGCCTTCAGTGATGTTGTGTTTGATGCACAAACCCCAGGATGCAGTTTGCCTTCCTGGCTGCCTGGGCACACTGCTGACTCACAGTGAGCCTGCTGGCAGCCAGCACCCCCAGATTGCTTTCTGCAGGGGTGATCTCCAACCACTCCTTTCTTAATTTAGACTTGTGCCTGGCATTACTATGCCATGCTAGGTGCAGAATCCATCAATGTGACTTGTTAAATTTCATCCTGGTAATCATAGCTCAATGCTCCAATCTATCTAGATTCCTCTACAAGGCCTCTTTTACCTCTAGGGTGTCAACAGCACCTATCATCAGCAAACCTGCTAGTGGTACATTCCACTCCTGCATCCCGATCGTTGATAAATATATTGAACAGAACTGGAACTAGAATTGAACTCTGTGGAACAGCCCTGGTGATCGCCTGCAGCCATTCAGTACAACCCTTTGAGGTCTGCCCTTCAGCCGGTTCTTCAGCCAGGGCACTGTGAACCCATGTCAAAAGCCTTACTATAATCCAGAAAAGATACATCCATGGCCTTCCCTTAATCCACTAGGTGGGCGATCTGCCTGATGATTGCATTATTCTTTAAATGCTTTCAGGAGTACATAGTATAATGTTCTCCATAATTTTTTTAAGAACTGATGTTAGACTAACAGGTCTGTAGTTCCCTGGGCCTTCTCTCAGGCCCTTTTTATGGAAATAACATCAGCTGGGTTCCAGTCAAACTCCCCAGACTCTCAAGACTTTTGGCAGACCAAGAGGGGTCTTGCTATAACATCCATTAGCTCCTTCAGTACTCCAGGATGAATCTTTTCAGACTCTATGGAATTCATGGTTAGAAGACCATGGTTAGTAAGCTGATACATCTGGTCCCCTACAATTTCAGTGTCCACAAATGGAAAGTCACCGATTCCACACTCGCGGAACTCATGCTCCTCTAACTCAGGCAGCCCAAGGTCTATCAGTATTCTTAAATACCAAGGAAAAAAGGCATTGAATGCCTCTGCTTTTTCTTCATCCTTATTAATCAGATGACAATCTTCAACAAGCATTGGTCCAACGTTTTCTTTAGACCTCCTCTTGTAATCAATGTACTTGAAAAAGCCTTTCTGGTCATCTGAACGGGCCATTTTCAACTCTAAGTGAGCTTTGGCCTTTTGTGTCTTCTCCCTGCTTACACAAATCACAGTCCTATACTGTTCCTGCAAAGCCTGACCCCACTTCCAGGATCACACAATTTCTTTTTCCTTTTTTCTTTTTCTTTTTCCTGTGTTTCCAAAATGTGGTTCTTAAAGACTGACCATTACTTGTGGGCTCCTAAGCCCTGAAAACAAGATTTCCAGGGTATTCCCATGGACTGTTACCACTAGCATTGCCATCCTCAGATGATGCCATGCCAACCTTCACCTTCCCTGCTGTAATCCCGTTGTTATTTCCTTCCCCCCATCAATTCTACTTTAAAGCTCTCTTGATCCATCCCCCCAGCTTATGCCCAAAGGCACATCTCCCCATCAGGACAGGTGGATCCCACCAGGCCCCAGCATACCTTGCCTCTTGAATGTTCTTCCATGGTTTAAAACCCAAAGTTATGGTGAAGGCCATAGTCCTGGAGTCAGCTATTGATATTCTGGGCTCACCTGTTTCTTCCAAAGTCTCCTTCCATTACTGGGAGGACTGAGGAAAACATTACCTGTGCTCTGGAATTTTTTAGCATTCTTTCCAGGGCTCTTTTTATCGCGACACCATTTGTATGCATGTGAAAGAGCAGGAATGAATAATAGTATGAAGGTTGTATTAGGCTGTTCAGTTTTGTGGTGACATCCCTAATTTGGGCCCCAGGGAAGCAGCAAACTTCTCTGAAAAGAGGGTCTGGTCTGCAAATGAGTGCTTCCATTCCATACAGAGGGAGTCACCAGTGCCCATAACTCACCATTGTTTCTTCCTGATGCATGTCTTAATGCAAGTTTTGTTGCAAGAGGTTGATCTCTCTGACCTTGGCAAGACTTTGTACAAGGGCCTTGTACCTGTTCTGTCAGGGTATCTTAGAGGGCAACTTGAAGGGTAAGGAGGGGTTTCTTTTACCACTCTGTCCTGTAACATTGTTCCACCCCTCCTTCCTTCTGGTACAAAGCAGATCCAGGACCCACCTCCGTAGTGGCCATGCCGAGTTGGCTTCCATGTGTCACAGATGGCAGACTATGGCTCCACTGATTAATCTCCCTCTCAGACTCTTGAATGCTCCTCAGAAGTTCCTCATTTAAAGCTTTCTTAGCTGCTGTTTTATGGCAATTTTCAGTCTCTTTTGGACTACAATAGAAATACAAATGGATGTAATGGTAAGTCAGGAAAGTATAACTCTTTCAGAAATCATAAAGAAATAGTGCAAGAGTAGATTTTTATCCAGTAGTTATTAATGCCGAAAACTCACCAAGGTAATTCTTGTTTAAGAACAGAAACATTGCTTGGGGAGTTGCAATTCACCAATAGTGATTTAATGAGACGCATTTTGAGCACATATAGATCTCTGAAGTAAAATAACAAAGAAGCACGTGTTTCTCAGTTGCACACCTAGGATTTAAAGAACCATGTTGTGTATGTTGCTTAATAAAAGTTGACATCTATTACTGACAGTTGTGAAATACATTGGATTATATGTACTGTGAGCAATGTAATTTGTTTTCCCCTCAGTGATTATTTATTGTCTTTCATTATTTATTATTTTAACAAATCTGCACAGCTTTAGCACCTTTACTGCAACTATACTTCATTTTCTAGTCAATCAACTTCAAAGGATAAAAGTAAGGATACACTTAGATCTTTCTCTTAAAAATGACCATTAGCTGCTTATATGAAGAGACATGAAATTAAGCAGATCTCATGCCATCCAAAGGAAAGCAGAAGTAACCCTCATCTCTATGAAAGTCTTGAGACAGAGACAGTCAAATGAATCCCAACTTATTATTACTCTTAAGTATGACCTCAGAGGATTATACACAAGCAATAGAAGCCATGCAGATGAAATATGGAGGGAACAGTGGATTTTTCAGAAGAGAAGACTCAATTTAGAGATGTATTAATAGGATCTCCTGGAGATATTTGGAAACATGAGTGACACTAGAGTATTGAAGAGATCTCACTTGGAATTCTGCCTATAGTGTTGTTAAGTTTCTTCAAGAAAGGTGAGTTCAAACCAGATCTGATGCAAGGTGTGGCTAGAAGAGAGAACTTATGAAAGAGAATACATCACCTTTTACAAATACACTGGAAGATGAGGCTGAGGGAAGCGAGGACATTCCAAAAAATGGTTATTGTTCATGTTCTAGCCATGGCTAGAAATAAGATTTTTAACCATTGTACCCATCAGACTCTGGAACAGCTCCAGAAAAGCTGCCTGCTTTAAGGTGGACATTCAGGTTATTACAGTGGTTCTAGAACATGTATATGTCATGGCTTGGTGAATACTTCCAGCACCATGCACCTATTAGTTTGATGCAGGAATGAGTCTGTATGTGTGTGAAGAAAGCCAGCTAGTTGCAATGCTGCAAAATAGTCTTGCTAATAGAGAACTTGTTTAGTTTAACAAATACAGAGGCCTTTGTATTGTATGCAATACACAGAACATGCACTGAGGTCAGTCTGCTAAGGTCTGCTGACCAAGAAAGAAAATAAAATTCAAAGGTAGTCAGAGAAAACAGGAAGCCTGGAGGGACTAGAATACAGTAGAAAATGTGACTTTCAGGCTTGCAAAGAGAAACAAAGTGTGAAAGTTACATAAAAATAGTCAGTTTATATACAGGCCTGGCCATAGGAAATAACAGAAAACAGAGTGGAAATCTCTGCTGCTGTCTCAGTAGAAGACAAACATGTGCTGACCTACTATGTGCATCATAGTAACTGACAGAACTGCTTCAATGGTACAACCAAAAAAATTGCTTCTTAGAAAGAACAAAACTCTACCAAGACCAATTTGCCCCTGTTCCTGCCATGTGGTCAGTTGCAGACACAGAAATGCACCATGGCAGGATCCCAGCTTCCTAGAGGAGAACTGCCTAGTCTTTCTCCTTGCAGCAAACTCTATAACCAGGGGAATGGTGTCTGAGTTCAAAAAGTCAGATTTTATAAGAATCAAAATGCTAACAATGAACCTTCAAATAAATTTGGGCAGGAAACAGACTCTCTCATACTCTCAGCTGCTCAGCCCACATTGCAGTCTTTAAACTTATACCTAAGGGGGCTCAGATGCTCCCTGTCTAGGCACTCTGCAGAAGTCACCATTAATGTAGAGTGTGACAGTGTTAGCAATGCAAACTGCTGGTCAATCACAACTTCCCATAGGAACAGGGTCAGGCATATAAAATGATAAAAACCAAAAAACTCCATATACTATTGGCTCAGATACATCACACAGCTTAGAACCCAAATTTTAGTCTCTAATTTTGGAGACTCATTTACAGCTTTAGGACAAAGCTCACTCTACAGAGAATCTTTCAGTCAGAAAAGACACCTAAAACACTCAAGGCAGGGATGCAAATTTCAGTACCTAGAACAAGAGCACGTGACATGGTCAGTTGTACAAACACTCCCTCCTTCTCTGTCTGTCTGTCTGTCTGTAAAGCAGAGTCACATAAGCTGTCAACACTCAGTTAGCCACTGAAAGTGAATAGCAGTGCTAATTTGATGAGAACGTGTGTGTCATTCAGGGTTTGACCCACTCTATCTGCCACATAAATTAGGGCAAAAAATGGGTTTATCCCATTTACTTCCACCACCATGCACAAAAGTATGTCCTGGAAAAAAGGGGGAGGATGACCATAAGCAACTGAACAGTGCATTGTATCTTCGCATGCTCTAAACCAGACAAGGCTTGTTTTCCTTTCCTTCACAGGTGCAGATGTCCCTGTCAGCAACTCTTGATGCCAAACTGACAAGAATCTGGAGAACTTGCAGAACTGCTACTCTGGAGAAACAGCAGCTTCAGCTCCATCTCCAGTGCTGCTCTTGGCTCCTGGACTGCAAATGGTGGGTGACCAGTCAAAATTAAAAGAGCGAGAGGAAAAGTGAAAGGACATAGCAGGTTACAAAAGAGAGAGTTTTGCTTTCCTAAAAGTAATGGTAAGTGAGGTAGTATCAGGACTTACAAGAATAAAATACGCAAACATTAGGAAACCTAGTAGGGTACAGAGAGAACCTGCTTAGATAGAAAGGCATAAAGCCCACAGATAATGGGAATCTGCTCCTTTCATATCCTGTGCATAGAAGGTACATGTAGCACAGAGAACACTGGCACTACACTTTTACCACAGCAATCCAGATCTTGCAGTGGGATGATAACATGCACACTCCACTTCCACTCTACAAGAAATAAGGACATGACTAAAATAGGCATGAGGTTTATAGATATAAAGGTTTAGCCTCATAATGCAGTGGTACAGAAAGTATTCAGTGGACTTGGCCATTTCAAGTTGATTACCCACTGACAAGCAGTAGCTGCAAGGCTTCACAGGGCTACGCCCACTCTTTTAAACACAAATATTTTTGTGAGATGATAGTGCAATCCTCATGCCTTCTCACAACCAACTCTATTGCTTTCAATCTGAAAGTTCTGCATTCATTACTGGCTATCCAGCATGCTATGGGTGATATTGCCCCATCAGCTGGAACTCAATTCCTGTGTCCACACCTACTGGCTCCCCATCAGAAGAGGAAATTAAGCAGCAAGGACTCCAGGAAAACCATTCCAGGTGGTTTTTTATCTCACACAAGCAGAAATATGCTAATAAGGAATGGAAACAAATAAAAGAATCCTGTCAAAAATCAGTAACGGGGCCAGATTTCTTAGTCATAGCATGACCTACAGGAGTATTTGATGACAACAGGAGTAAAACCATATTCCAAATCGATTATTGCCTTTGCTGCAAAGAAAGCTCTTGTGGGGAAGGCAAGTATGGGGTGCGGAGAAATTCTGCAGTTCAGACAGTAACCTAAGACAAAAACGTAACTTAGATGCAGATTTGTTATCAGCTTTGTCTAATCTTGCTGATAATGAAGGAGATCATCTCTCCCTTCCCAGCTTCTCAGAGCATAGCATTCTTATCTCCATGTTTTTATTAGCACTAGCAACTACATACCTCTGTAGTAAGAGCACATTATTTATCAAGCTGAAAAGTAATACTTATCCTGTAGTTTGGTTTTCACCAACATCAGTCAGCTGACCCTATACAGTCTCACCATCCTCCTGCTGAAAAGGAAAGGAGCCCTTTATGACCTTTTTGCAAGCTTTGACCCGCTTAATCCAGATGGACAGGTGCATGCTGATATTACATATACAGCCCCAAGGTTTGGATGTAAAAGACACTACTGTGCCAACCTAATGAAGTAATTTGCCCTTAAGAATTATTTTACAACTCCTCCTGAAACAAAGAACCTGCAGAGTCTGTCTTACTGGCTTAAAGATACATTCATCGGATCTAATATTCATTCAGGAAAAAAAAAAGGCTGTACAGAAGAAAGAATTATTACATGAATAAATAATCTTCTTGGGAACTAGGTGAACTACCATCAGACCTTCGTGATGCAATCATCATCACCTTGTATAAGAAGAAAGGAGATAAATCAGACTGTTCAAATTACTGTGGTATTACTCTGCTCTCCATTGCTGGTAAAATCCTGGCAAGAATACTTTTGAACAGACTAATACCTGCTATAGCAGAAGAACTTCTACCTGAAAGCCATTGTGGTTTCAGAGCCAACAGGAGTACCACAGACATGGTATTTGTTCTCAGACAACTGCAAGAGAAGTGTAGGGAACAGAACAAAGGTCTCTACATAACCTTTGTTGACCTCACCAAGGCTTTCGATACTGTGAGCAGAAAAGGTCTATGGCAGATTTTGGAACATTTAGGATGTCCCCCCAAGTTCCTTAAAATGATCATCTCACTTCATGAGGATCAGCGCGGCCAGGTCAGATATGGCAATGCACTTTCTGAGCCCTTTGTAATAACCAGTGGTGTGAAACAAGGCTGCGTTCTCGCACCAACCCTATTCACAATCTTTTTCAGCATGATGCTCCAAAGGGCCACTGCAGACCTCAATGATCAGGACGGTATCTACATTCGATACCGTACTGATGGAAGCCTTTTCAACCTGAGGCGACTGAAGGCCCACACTAAGACCTTAAATCATCTTGTCCGGGAGCTGCTTTACATTGACAATGCTGCCCTCATCGCCCACACAGAAGCAGCTCTGCAGCGTTTAACATCCTGCTTTGCAGACGCTGCTGAGCTTTTTGGGCTGGAAGTCAGTTTTCTATCAACCTGCACTTCGGGACGTCTTCCATCATCCCCATATCACCATTGGCCAATCAGAGCTCAAATCAGTCCAGCAATTTAATTACCTACGATGGTAAGATTGACGGAGAGATAGACAACAGGTTAGCAAAGGCATATAGAGCTTTTGGAAAACTCCATAAAAGAGTTTGGTGGAATAAACAACTGAAGAAAAGTACAAAGATCAGTGTTTACAGAGCCATTGTGCTGTCTACTCTTTTATATGGGTCTGAATCATGGGTCATCTACTGCCACCACCTGCGACTCTTAGAATGCTTCCATCAATGCTGCCTCCATGCAATCCTAAACATCCACTGGTCAGATTAATATGTCTGTTCTAGAACAAGCAGCAGTTACAAGTATTGAGGCCATGTTGCTGAGAACACAGCTGTGTTGGGCAGGGCATGTCTCCAGGATGAAGGACCACCGCCTTCCTAAGATCGTGCTTTATGGTGAACTTGCCACCAGCTGCAGCATGAGAGGAGCCCCGAAGAGAAGATACAAGGACTCCCTGAAACAACATCTCAGCCTTGGCCATATTGATCAACATAACTGGTCTATTCTGGCCTCCAATCGGGAGGTCTGGAGACACACCCTCTATAACGCTGCTGATGCTTTTGAGAACGCACGCAGGATCACTCTCGAGGAGAAAAGACAATGCAGAAAGAACCATGTCCTGTCAATACCACCTAAGGAGTCTTTCTGCTGTGCCTTTTGCAACTGGACGTGTCTATCTCGCATTGGCCTTTTTAGCCACCAGCGCGCTTGTAGCAAGTGTGGATAGAGTCCTTCCCAAATCTTCATTCGTGGAGCCCAGCCATGATGAGTCTTCTTTGGAGTACATTCAGCTGAATCTGGATTTATTTGAAATAACATATCTGGTTAGGAAAAGGTCTATTTTTATTTCTCTCATTTTTTACAAGGCAACAGTTTAAAAAAAATGGATTATTTCTAAATTGTCTTTATATTTTCCTCTACTTCCACCTATTGGCCTTAAACCTAAAATCTACCTCCGACCCTACTACAGTGAGGACAGGATACATAAGAATTCTTCTGCATAAACAAGCTTTTATTTTATTAACTATAAATTTTAAGTTAGATGTGTGATCTGATGAATTAATGGCTGACATCTGCTTTAGAGTGTTCACAGTCAAAAAGAATGTTTCTTTCTAGAACTATTGGCAAAGAAATGGTTCAGTGTGAGAAAAAAAAATGCCAACCTGTATTTTAAGAAAGTATTTCCTGGTTTTTATTCTCTTTATATTTAAAATATAATGAAAATAAAATTCTAGTTCTATAAAGAGCTGTATAAAAGATTAAGAACTACCAGTTAAGTCACAGAGTAATTTAGGTAGAAAGGGACCTCTAAAGTCCTGTCTCGTTAGGTGTTGAGTATCTCCAAGGATGGAGACTCCATAACCTCCCTAGGTAACTATGTTCCACTGTTCAATCACACTCATAGTGAGGATATTTTTCTTTCTAATTCCTTGTTGTGACTTGTATCTGCAAGTCGTTTGTCTTTTCGCTGAGTACATCCAAGAAGAGTCTGGCTCTGTCCATCCTCTGCATACTGTTTCATTAGGTAGGTGAAGACATCCTCATTTAGCACTCCCCTCTTAAGACAAAACCCTTTATCTCAGACTCTCCTTGTGCACCACCCACCCCAGTCACAATTGCAGGGAACCCTGCCGCACTTACTTCAGTATCTCAACATCCTTCTAATATGGCGGAACTAAACATGGACACAGATGTGGCATACCAAAGAAATTTCTGATTATTTTTCAAACATGCTTTTGGAGACATGAGCTTTTACATTAGCTTTATTCATTGCCATGGCATCACTTTATAGTAGGTGGACAAGTACTAATTGAGAAGTAAAATTGAAAACACAAGCGACAACAAAACTACTTTTGCACTGACCAGATGCTAAGACAAATGGACCAATAGCCCCATCCTGCAGGGAACATAAAGCCAAAGGTAAAGAAACACCAAGTGCTTGCAGCACAGGGCTGTTTTGATGTTTCCCTAAGGAAAATATATTGTATAGCATACAGTCTAGAAATCTGTAGAATGAGTCTTTGTGAATGGCAAGAGTGTGGTATTTGCCAGTGGGGCAGTCCAGGACCAGAGAAGCTTCTCAGTATCTAGGCACTTGTAAATCCTACATCCTAGACCCATCCCATTCAGGCATACATTGTTTGCAGACTCTGGAAGCCAGGCAAAAAGCAATCATATCCCCAGATGGCAAGTAGAACCAAGTCTACTTACAGAATTTAAGGTATTTGTTCACCTCCCACCAATAACTGCAGAAGTGGAATAGTGAGCTGAGAGTGAAATGATCCACTTCACTGGTAGGTACAGAGTCTGCTGTCAAAGCCACTGGATTGCTTACAGCTAGGCAGGCATCTGAGAAGCCTTAACAAGTCAGGGCATCGACAACTTGGTATCTGCAATCCTGCAATAACGGAGCTGGCAGACTGTAGGACAGTTAGGCAATGTCATTCTCTACTGATTTTATCTTCACAAGAGGAATGCAGTTTGTGCAGCTGAGGGATATCAGTATATCTCAGTCTCCTAAACATTGCGAATTTCTGTCGAAATTTTTTTCAACCACTGGAAATGTTTTATTTCTGCAGCTTTATCAGTACCTTGCACATTACTATATCATACATGTTTTGTTACATTCATTACTCACACAATCATTTAAAAAAGTTAAAAAATATGTATTTTTGGGGTATATACTTAGGCTTTCTGGAAAATTACAGGTTAGAGAGAAAACACATCTGTTACATACATCATAATATTTATTACAGGTTTTTAAGGATTATGTACTTATATCCCTAGAAATTTTTCTACTCAGCGAGAAGCAATGGTGTGATTTCCCACTTAGAAGACAGCAAAATTAATAAACCACAGGAAAAAATTCTGTGGGAAACCATATCCCAGTAGCCCCTGAGTTCAAGAAAATACTGGTCTTTGCTTTTTGAAAAATAAAGACAAAGGCAATCTTTCATCATTATATCTAGACAATATAAATTAATGGAAAAAGTAAAAGTAAGGAGCATACTCAACTTTTTTCTCCACTGGTCATATTTTTCCCAGCAACATATAACTCATGGCTACATTTTTAGCAGATTATATTCCAAAAAGGTGAATGTCATTGCTAACATCTAAAAGCTGCTGCTGGAAAAAAAAAAGTCATTACCAACTGAAATTCTGTCCTCCAGAAAGCTGTCTACTCATCCTTTATTTAAGCTTGAAAAAAATGTGGAAAATTATTACAGAGAAGCTTACTTGTGGGAGACTTGCAGCTGATATGCTCACACCATCAGTAATACAAAACTGTTGAAATAAATGATTAAAATAAAACACAACACGCATTCCCCATTTTACTAACCGGACCTTCCAGGATGTTGAAACTGCAAACATACAGACTATGTAGATGCTTCAAAAGTGAGTGTGACAATATAATCTCCCCTCCTTTCCTACTGTCTCTGCTGTCAGCCTGGTTCTGCTATGGCACAATTGCATAACCTTTGCTCAGATTTTTTAGGAAATCATTAAATTGAGAGAAAGCTCTATGAAGAAGTCCACAGAGTCGAGCCATGAAATATAAGAGAGATAAAATTGGAGATAAAGGATGCTGAGATTGGGCCAGGCAAGAAGCTCAAGAGGAAGAACATCAATGTGGAAAGATGATTAACATCTCAAGGGAAAAAATTAGGTGGAAGACAATCTGGATGAGGGGATCGAATGCACCTTCAGTAATTTCACAGTTGAGTGGGACTGTCAATCTGCTGGAGGGTGGGATCTGGACAGGCTGGATCAATGGGCTGAGGCCAGTGGTGTGAAGTTCAATACGGCAAAGTGCTGAGTCCCATCCCTGGGTCACAACAACCCCATGGACCGCTACAGGCTTTGGGAAGAGTGGCTGGAAAGCTGCCCGATGGAAAAGGACCTGGAGTTGCTCATCAACAGCCAGCTGAATACGAGCCAGCAGTGTGCCCAGGTGTCCAAAAGGGCCAATGGCAACCTGGCTTGTATCAGACATAGTGTGGCCAGCAGGACTAGGGAAGGGATCATAGCTCTGTTCTCAGTACTTGTGAGGCCACAACTCAAATACTGGGTTCAGTTTTGGGCCCCTCACTAGAGGAAAGACATTGAGGTGCTGGAGTGAGTCCAGAGAATGGCAATGAAGCTGGTGAAGGATCTGGAACATAAGTCCTATGAGGAGCGTCCGATGGTACTGAGGTTGTTTAGCTTGGAAAAAAGAAGGCTCAGGAGGGACCTTATCACTTTCTGCAACTACCTGAAAGGAGGCTGTACAAGGTGGGGGTCAGTCTCTTCTCCCAAGTAACGAGCAATAGGACAAGAGGACACTGCCTCAAGTTGCACAAGGGAGGTTCAGGTTGGACATTAGGAAAAATTTCTTCACTGAAAGGGTGGTTAAGCATTGGAAGAGGCTCCCAGGGAAGTGGTAGAATCACCATCTCTGGAAGTCTTCAAAAAATAAGCAGATGTGGCACTTTATGATACAGTCTAGTGGGCATGGTGGTATTCGGTCAAAGGCTGGACTTGATTATCTTGGAGGTCTTTTCCAATTTTAATGATTCTATGACTCCGTGATCAAGCATGTGCCACAGGGAGCAGTGAAAGCTTACCCTTTTCCATCTGACTAGCAAAGACTCCATAGGTGGTTAACATACTAATACTCCTTTAGTAGGGCATTAATCTTGACTATCTGTTGTGTGTAATAACCACAAAGTAACTCCTTTACATATAACTGCACATAGCAAGAGATGACAGAACAAAGTGGCCTAGAAAAGAAGAGTGAGATAGGTGTGCTGGTTTTGGCTTGGGTAGAGTTAATTTTCTTCACAGTGGCTAGTATAGGGCTGTGGTTTGGATTTGTGCTGAACACCGGGCTGATAATATAGAGATGCTGAGCAGGGATTCCACAGAGCCAAGGCCTTTTCTGCTTTATGTACTGCCACACTGGTAAGGAAGCTGAGAGTGTGTGGGAAGTTGGGAGGAGGCACAGCCAGGACAGGTGACGCCACTTGATCAAAGGGATATTTCATACCATATGACATCATGCTCAGTACATAAAGTGGAAGGGAAGAAGATGGAAGGGGGGGCATTTTGAGTGATGGCATTTGTTTTCCCAAGTAAATGTTATGGGTGACAGAGCCCTGCTTTCCTGGGGATGGCTGAACACCTGCCTGCCCATGGGAAGCAGTGAATTAATTCTTTGTTTTGCTTTGCCTGTGTGTGCAGCTTTTGCTTTCCTTATTAAAGTGTCTTTATCTCAGCCCATAAGTTTTCTAACTTCATCTGATTCTCTCCCTGATTCCACTGGTGGGAAATTGAATGAGCAGCTGTGTGGTGCTTGGCTGCTGGCTAGGGTTAAGCCACAACAGTAGGCAATGGGAAGTCATTTTGGCAGCAAAGGTATGTAGTAACAGAAGCAAACTGAAGGTGCCACTGCTGCAGATGGAAAGAGGAAAGAAGTCAAGCAACAAAGCCTTGTGCACATTAGCTCTGAGTGACAATGATGACTTTTGTTCTGAGCATCACAGGTTATGTCACAGAAAATATTTAATTTCTGGATCTAGGCTGAGCCATAGCTTTTCAGCACAAACCACCCATGTACACATGCAAGTGTCAGAGACCCCTTCAGTGAGCCCAAGAGCAGTACTGGGCAGGCGTCTCTGAAAGCAGACACCTCATTAACCATGGGAAGTAGGACTGTGTGGGCCTCACATGTCTTTCCCAGCATAAGTGGTGCTTCACCATGTGGTGAAATATTTGCTCCGTGATGTGACAACTGCTCCAAATGCCACCCACTCTCACTGCTGGTGGTTTCTGCTTAATCCTACTCCCATGAATCTGCAAGTCACACCCCACAAGCCTCTCTCCCACACAACATTTTAAAAGGTGGCACAGAAACCCATCAGTCTAGCCCAGACCTGCTCCACAGAAACACCCTTGCAGATTCCTGAGCTACTGCCCACCCACAAAGCAGTTGGGCCACCTACCCTGGGCGAGGAGCCCCCCAGGGCCAGCCAGGGCTTGCAGCTGGGCTTAGTCCAGCTAAGGATGCCACTGGACTCAAGAGCAGAGCACATGAGGGACAGCAGCTGGGAAGAGCCCATGAACTCAGCACAGCCCCAGCTGTGCTTTCCCCACATGTCACAGAATCATAGAATATCCTGAGTTGGAAGGGACCCACAAGGATCATTGAAGTCCAACTCTTGGCCCTACACAGGACCATCCCAAGAATCATACCATGTGCCTGAGAGCATTGTCTAAGTGCTTCCTGAACTCTGTCAGGCTTGGTGCTGTGACCACTTCCCTGGGGAACCTGTTCCAGTGCCAAACCACTCTCTGGGTGAAGAACCTCTTTCTAAGATCCAACCTAAACCTCCCCTGACACAATTTCAGGCCATTCCCTCAGGTCCTGTCACTGGTCACCACAGAGAAGTGATCAGTGTCTGCCCTTCTTCTTCCCCTTACAAGGAAGTTGTAACTGCAATGAGGTCTCCTCTCAGTCTCCTCTTCTCCAGGCTGAACAAACCAAGTGACCTCAGCCGCTGCTCATACGGCTTCCCCTCAAGGCCCTTCATCATCTTCATTTGGGCACTCTCTAACAGCTTAATATCTTTCTTATATTGTCGTGCCCAAAACTGCACACACAGTATTCAAGGTGAGGCCGCACCAGTGCAGAGCAGAGCAGGACAATCCCCTCCCTTGACCGGCTGGCGATGCTTTACCTGATGCCCTCAGGACACGGGTGACCCTCCTGGCTGCCAGGGCACTGCTGACTCACGTTCAACTTGCCATCGACCAGGATCCCCAGGTCTCCAGCCTCTCGTTCCCCAGTCTATACTCAGAACCAGGGTTTCCTCATCCCAGGTGCAGAATCCGGCACTTGCCCATGTTAAGCTTCACACGGTTGCAGACTGCCCAACCCTCCGATTTGTCGAGGTCTCTCTGCAGGGCCTCCCTTCCTTCGAGGAAGTCAACAGCTCCTGCCAACTTAAAATTGTTCTTTTATTCACACCCCACCCCAGGGCCCCGGAGCGCAGGAGGCGGTCAGGCCGCTCTCTGCTCCCACCCCTGCGCCCGCCCCGCCCCGCGTGGCTTCCGGACGCGCTGGGAAGTGGGGCAGAGGCGAGGGCGGCGGCGAGAGCGGCGGGTTGGGCTGGGCGGGCCGGGCTGGCAGCGAGCCGGGCGTGTCCAGGCCGGGGTGAGTGGTGGCCTCCGCGGGCCTCTTTCCTCGGAGGTGTGCGGCCGCGGGGCAGAGGGGTGGGCTCGGCTCGGATCTCTCCTTACTCCCGGCCCCGTCCGTCCGGAGCTCTCCGGGGCAGCTCCTGGGATCGGGCCCTGAGCTGCTGTAAGCGGCACAGCGGTGCCCCGCGCCCTGCTCGGCCCGCCCCGGGGAGCGCGGGGTCGGGGGGCAGGGCCGGGGGGCCTCGGGGAGGGTCTGCGGGGGCGGCGAGCTGGGGCCGCCAGCCGGGCCGGGAGAGTGATTCCACCTTCCCCAGTTGTCCTCCGGTCTCGGGCGGGTGTCCCAGGGCTGACTGGCTTCTCCTCGGGAAAGAAAGCGACAGTCCTCGAGCTGGTTAATCGCGACATGCTGAGCATCAATAGCCGCCTGGGCATCGTTTCCCCCTGTTATGTGTGCGCCTCTCGTGGCTGCAAGCCAACAAGAAGTCCTCGGTCCAGGCTTTGTCGAGGGGTGTTTCCTGATATGTCTTTTATCGTCTAAATGGCGGGAGGCCGGAGCGGGGGAGATTTGTCATCGAACTTTGATTCTGTTTGGTTTTGCCGCAGATCTGCATCATGGAAAAGCAAGTGCTTGAATCCACAGAGGAGCGGACGTTTCAGTACCAAGATTCTCTGCCATCCCTGCCAGTACCTCCTCTTGATGAATCTTTAAGTAAATACCTCGATGCAGGTAATGATTTAGTGTGGTAATGGTAGCGTGGCATGTGCTGTTTTAACCACGCTGATCTGAAGATGTTTGCGAAGTGATTGTAGAGACAGCTTGTATCAGCTGGTGTAATTGGGGTGTGGGATACACACAGGCTTAGAGTGCCAAAGGTCTTTTTCAGGTTCAAACCCAGAACTTCATTGTCCAGAGCAACTTGAGTAAAAGTTTTCATTTTATTCCTAATTACCTTTCTTCAAGGGAATTGGGAATGTGGGAAGGTTAACTTTTTGGTTTGAGGGTGGATTTTTTGATTGTTTTTTCCAGATGTATCAGCCGGTCTAATAAAAGATATTTCTCCATCAACAAATTTTGTTTTGCATAACTGCTCGTTTATGACTGTGTTTGGCCAGGATCTTTGTAAAAAAACAGTTGTTTCAAACTTTTCATACTTAACATCAGTGAGAAAGAAGAACATTTACTGAGTATACAGTAGTAGGAAAAGGCAGTGGTGACCATTTATTGGATAATTTAATTTGAATAATTTCTTCCTTGAAATGTTGACTAGTCTAATGACGATCACATAAAAGTTTTGAAAAATACGTGAATGCACTTGTGTCTAGCTTTGTTTACAAAGCAGAGATGACTGGTTCTTTTATTTTCAGGTCTTCATATATTGGGATTGACAAAGATACATTATCTTGATACAGTATCTTGAGATTACTTTCTTATGTTTCTTCAATAATTTTCAGAATTCTGAGACATTGAGGTTTTTTCTGGAACATTTGCTTTGTGTCTTTACTATCTTACATGTATTGGAGGAATACTAACTTAATACTAAGACTTGGAGTTCTCTCCTTAGCAGGAACAGACTACACCAAAACTTCCCTTTCCCAAAATAGAAATCCTGATGTTGACTCTGAGTTCCCATTTATTCTGAGTGTAGTGGAAGTGGCCCACTTCTTTAATGTTCATTACATCATTGCTTTTCGATGCAGAATGTTGAAATGGTGGTTTTAGAGCAAAAGAACTGTGTATGTATTCATGTCTGAAAAATACATTTTAATTTTGTTGTAGTAAAGTTGTGCTGTAATAGTAGTGAACCTGTGATAACAAAATTCCTGCTTAGTTTTGTTAGCCGAGCTGGCTCTCCAAGTTAATATACAACTCTCATGGAGTGATAAAGTCTTGACAGTGATTTCTTTGCTCTTGTTTTCTGATTATGATCTGTGTTTTCATAAATAACTTATCACATGTCCTTTTATTTTCATGCTGAAGTTAGTTGCTACTTACTATTGCTTGTACATAAATCATGCTATAACTTGAATCATTGTTGCTCTCCTTTAGGCTCACTGGCAGTAGGAGAAAAGTTAATCCAGTATTTGCTGTTCTGCCACAGTCTTCCCTTGTAGAAATCACTTAAAGCCAAAGTGTGCAGTGCATAGTTCTACACACTAGCTGTGTGGTTCTCATTGCTTAAGCTTGTTATTTGTTTTAGTCTTTGAAGGTGAGTGAAGGAATGGAGGTGCTTCTGAAGAACAATTCAAAACCTCCAAATGACTTTTGATAGAGTGTCTAAATCATTCCAGGGAAACTGTCTTTCATTGGAGGAGGACTCCAGGCACTTGTCTTTTTAAAGCCAGTCAACTGGAAAAGCTGTCTCAAAATATGCCTTATTTAAGGCTTTACAAGTAGCTACCTCTTCTTTAATGAGTTAACCTTGTTTTGAAAGTAAGCCTTGAGAAGAGAAGGTGGCCATAGCCACATTATTTAGCTTTCCAGTTCACCCCAGAGGTCAAGATTCATAAACTTGGACTCAACATGAAAGTATGAAAACCCAAAGTTCCAGCTTTCCAGAGGTTCCTTAACTATGCAACTGAAGGTGTCTTTCATGGAATACTTCTTGTTCATGGACAGAGCTGATGTCCTGTTCAGAAAGGAAGACAAGATCTGTGGGCTGGAGAAAGTGGCAAGAGAAGTTTGACTGAACTCTAGTGAGAAAGGGACTGAGTTCTGTTCCTTCCTAATAGTGCTACTTCTGCATCTCATTAAATAGTTTTTCAAAGGAAAGAGGCCCTGTAGTCATAGGGTGGGAAGAGTTCATCTGGCCTAGATTCCTGTTCAGAGCTTTTCCAACTACAGCAGGTTGCTCTGGACTTGCTTAGCCAGATTTTGTTTATCTGCAAGGATGGAAACTCCACAGCTCCTGTTATGTAACCTGCTCTGGTGTTTGATCACCCTCACTATTTAGAGGAGGAGGGAAACACAAAAAAACAAACCAGAAACTTCACATTTTCCTTGCCAGAAATTTCCCATATTCCAACTGTATTCCATTTTCTGTTATCCTATTTCTCTGCATCTCTGAGAGGAGCTATGCTTTATCTTCACTATGCCTTTACGTTCAGTTGAAGAGTGCTGCAAGGTCTTCCCTTTGCATTCTCTTCATAAGCTGAACAAACTCAGTTCTCAGACCCATCTCATCATGTTCCAATCTAAGGATTCTAGGAATAGAGACCAGAACCTAGTGATTTTGCTTTTTTTTTCATTTTCTAAGTGCATATTGCTCTGTAATGACTTGATAACTTGAATAACAGAGGATAATCACTCTCTCTTTCAAATTGTATGTGTTAATAAGGTTACTCACTGTGAAACCTGAGTGTTGGACTTCCCTCAGTCTGGGAAGGCTTTCAACTTTGGGTTTCCTTGATGACAACTATAATCTGCTATCATGACTAGGCTTCGCGAACGAAGATTTGGGAAGGCTCTTCTATCCACATTTGTTACAGGCACGCTGGTGGCTTATGAGGCCAATACATGACAGACATATCCGATTGCAAAAGGCACAGCAGAAAGACTCCTTAGATGGTGTATTCTGCAGTACACGGTTCTTTCTGCGTTGCCTTTTCTCCTCGAGAGTGATCCTGCGTGAGTTCTCAAAGGAGACAGCTGCGTTATAGATGGTGTGTCTCCAGGCCTCCCGATTTGAGGCCAGAGTAGACCAGTT
>NW_016690239.1:47969-49980 GCF_001604755.1 Lepidothrix coronata | reverse complement strand
TATAGGTGAATGGCTCTCTCACTTATTTCTTTCTTCATCTTTCTTTATCTTCGCAACTGGTGGTGTGCAATTCAAGCTGCCTCTGGATGAGGTTTCATAGCTCATCATCTGTGGTGAAGATGTAAGGGGAATGCTGGTACCTTTCCAATCATGATGGTCTTACAGTGGAACTTAAAGAGGTCCCAATGCAATTTAAACACAATCACTGTATGCTAATTAATATTTGACAATGGATGTTCTGTCTTGCTGCCTAAGGTTGTCAGCATATATTTAAAACTACATTTGTTGGTGATATTTGGCCCTCTCCATGTCTGTCCTATGGAATAGGAAAAATATCACTAGGATTTGCATTATACTGTTGTGGAGTACCATAAGGAGGCCAGGATGCACCTGAAAATGGATCCTTATCTTTCACATCAGGACAGGTAATGCAAAATGCTGAAATGTGTTATATAATTAGGATAAAAATTGAATTATTTGGAAGAGGAGTGAGGAGGACTTAATCTTGGAGGAAGAGGATCAGCACTGAACAGATTACACGTGAAAAACTACATGAGTCATGTTGGGATGTGCCCGTGAGTGCTGAGGGAGCTGGCCTTTGTCATTGGAAGGGCACTTCTGATAATCTTTGAAAGGTCATGGTGATTGGTGAAGGTTCCTGAAAAATGGAAGAAAACAGATGTTACTGCTGTCTTCAGGAAGGACAAGAAGGAAGATTTGGGTCACAACAGAATAATTAATCATGCTTTAATCCCTTGCAATCCCTTGCAAATAATCATGGATACTATTTCTGATCATATGAAGGACAAGAAGGTGGCTGGGAGTGGGCATCACTGGTTTGTAAAGAGGAAATTGTGCTTGACCAACTTGATAGCTTTTTATGATGAGGTGACTGTCTCGCTGGATGAAGGAAGAAGAGTGGATATTGTTTATATTGATCTTAGCAAGGCTTTTGGCACATCAGAAGCTTTTTTAAAAAATTCCTCATAGATGAACTAATAAAACGTGAACTAGGTAGTGGACAGTCAGTTGGGCTGAAAACTGTCTCAGCTGCTGGGCTCAAAGGTTTGTGATCAGCAGCACATATTCCAATGTAGGCCGGTCTCTGATGATGTACCCCAGGGGTCCAGTAATTTTTAATATGTTCATTAATGACCCGTGTTAATTAGTGTCCCGTGCATGATGGGACAGAGTGCACTCTGCATTTGGAGAAGATACAAAGCTGGAAGGAGTGGCTGATATGATGGTTGTACTGCCATCCAAGGGACCTTGACAGGTTGGAGGAACAGGCTGACAGGAGCCTCATGACATTCAACAAACAGGGAAATGCCGAGTCATTCACCCAAGGGGGAGTAACTTGATGCACCAGCACAAACTGGAACCAAGTGCATGGAAAGCAGCTTTGCAGAAAAGCCCCTGGGATCCTGGTAGGCCTAAAGATGAACATGAGCCAGCATGTGGCCTTGCAGCAAGGCATGCCAGTAGTCTTCAGGGCTCTATTAGGAAGAGCATTGCCAGCAGGTACAGAGAAGTGATCCTTTCCCTCTGTTTGGTGCTGGGGAGGACACATCTGGAGTTCTGTGTCCATTTCTGGATTCCCCAGTACAAACAAGATATGGGTGTACTAAATGGAGCCCAGAGAGGGGCCATGAGGGTGATTAAAGTCTTGGATTATCTGACATATAAGAAGAGACTGAGAAAGCTGGGATTGTTCAGATCTTTGTAATATGTGTGATTATTTGTGGAGGAGTAAAGAAAGTGGAGCCAAACATCATAATAAGAGATGATGGGCACAAACAAATACAAAAGATTCCTTTTAAACATAAGAAAACTCTTTTTATTGCAAGAGTGGTCAAGCAGTGGAACAGGTTGCTACTAGGGCAGTTGTAGAGTCTCTGTCCTTGGAGATATTTGAACCCAGCACAGCCCTGAGCAACCTGCTGTAGCTGACCCTGCTGAGAGGAAGTGTTTGACTAGATGAACAGAAGATACTTTATACACCAGGTGAGTA
>NW_016690239.1:9014-47959 GCF_001604755.1 Lepidothrix coronata | reverse complement strand
AGAAAAAAATGAGGTGTGCCTGTGTGGAAGCTGACATCAGCAGTGCCTGTTACTGATTTCATGGTAAAAAGGCTTTAAGGGGGGTTTAGATTAAAATAATGACTAGTTTTGCAGATGTTTATGGAGAACTTTGGCCTATGTGGCACACAATCTGAGAGAAATCCAGAAGGATTTAAAAATAAAAAAACTGGCTAGCAGTAACTGCATTTGATATCATTCAAAGGTGGGCATAACCCAGGGACAGTGAATGAGAATTAAGGGCAAGTTGCTTGTAGGCCATGGACTTGAAAATAAAGGCAAGCAGCTTATAGTTGGTGCAGTAGGGTGGCAGACGTGTGGCATAATGTGTTAATTTACAAAATTCCTACAAATTTAATTACTTGGTGAGTTCTGTCACAGATGATGAGGTTGCAGAATTCTGTGGTATTTCCAGCTTATAAATATATTTGATTTAGTTATCTGTTAGGTATTTCAGGTTTTCAGCAATTGCTTTCATGTGCTAGCTTCTGTATTTATTTAAAAGTATATATTTATGTTTTATTAGAACACATTGATTTATTTAAATATTTTTAAAAGGTGTTCTCTCTTCAAGTACTTGTTTTAGAAAAATAAATTTTCATCTGCTCCCTTGCTTGTGGATATCTGAATCTTGGAGTAAATCTCAGGATACAGTTGTCTTTAAATTAAAACTGTTTTCTTTTTGCAGTGAAGCCATTTCTAAATCAAGAGGAATATCAAAGAACTGAGGATATAGTTAAAAAATTTGAAAATGGCATTGGGAAAGAGTTGCACCAGAAATTACTGGAAAGAGCTAAAATGAGAAGGAATTGGGTATGTGTTTAGATATATAAGAAGTCTTAATTCAACTTATGGAAAGTTGGTTATTCAGCATATAATTCAAAGAGTCATTTCACTTTTTTAAATCTTAGGATCTTCCTTGTATCTGCCACTTGGACAGTGGATATGAAAGCATTTATTTTCACGTGTGACTTGGTTTTTCTCAAAGCTGAGTAGCTAAGAGAGCTCACCAGCTGAAATTGTAGTTACTTACCAGCTTTTGAATGCTTTGTCTGTCAGTCTCTCCTTCTATGACATCTGTCCCTGCTCTCTCCACCTTAGCAAAAAAAAAAAAGGCAAACAAAAAACAAAAGAGAAGCCCAACAAAACAAAAGCCTGGAATCTAGAGTTTGGTCTCTCTCTTTCACTTCCCAGAAGGAGGCTATGTGGTAGCATTTTAAAGTTGTGTTTCAACAGAGAAAGGAATATGAGGAAGGTCACTACCAAGTGGAATTCATGAGAACTTTGTAAATCTTAACATGACACATTCCAGAGTGGGGATTTTCAGATGATGACAAAAACTATACATTATAAACTCTGTCTCAGATCCCCTCTCAACACAAGTGTACTTTCCTTCCATTCTCCATGGAGTAATCTCTCTGATCTTTGCAGCAGCCACAGCTGACATCTGCAAGACTTTAAGATGATGAATATCAGGGAAGAAATGTTCATGATAATTTACAGTTTAATATTCTTAAACAGTATTGAATTTTATTTCAAGCTTGAAAATAGAAGAGCTGAATGTGTCGTTACCTTCAGCAGTTAGTTTTGAACCACTGTCCTGCCTTGTGTTATATAGGAACTACTATTCAAAGTACTAAAAAAAAAAGGAAAAAGTGCAGGCAATTGAACACTTAGGTGATTATTAAAGAATTAATGACTAAAAATTAATTAGTTCTGATGCTAAACATTTTTCATTTCAGCTGGAGGACTGGTGGCTGAATGTGGCTTATCTTGATCTTCGCATCTCAACACAAATACACTGTAATATGGGAGGCCCTGGTCCCTATATTGAACACTGCTGGCCACCAAAAGAGGGCACTCAGATAGAAAGAGCATGTGTAAATATATGGCACACCCTGAAATACTGGGATCTGTTACGAGCGTAAGACTTCATGAAAAAATAATTAATCCTAAATACTAATGATCTATTTATCCTTTAGTTGCAAATATATGTTTATGTTCATTGATATGCATTCTTTGCAGTAAAAGAGAGGTTTGTCTAACCTTCATCTAGTTCCATCATTATAATTTCTCATATTTAATTTTGGTGTATTTGTTACTACAGAGAGAAGGTGACCATAGAGAGATCTGGGAATACTGTTCTGGACATGAACCAATTTCGAATGCTCTTCTGCACTTGCAAAATTCCTGGAGTTACCAGAGACTCGATCGGCACTTATTTTAAAACTGGTAAACAGATGAAAATTGGGGGTTAATACAAGCAAATGATTTTTATTAGTGGACCAATGGAGTGCTCACTTTAACCATAAAATACTTGCTTCCTCAAGCACTAGGTCAGATACTAGTTGTTGAAAGCAAAGAAGACATCTCACCTACAAGTGCCCTTTTTGGTCCAATATTTAGTTCTTACTAAATAAGAGTAAAAAAAAGCTCTACTTCAAATTGTATGTTACCAGTCTGATGCCTATAATAAGTGTGCCAGCATTAAGAACTGAAAAAAGACAAATTCTGTGTGTTATAACTGTGTGTGGATTCCATGTATTATATGGACAGAATTTCAACATCATTAATAATTGCATGTTTTTGCACATTTGAGAAGGTATTTCTCAAGTGTATTCCCATATATTCTGTTGGGATAATTCTTGCTTATTTTTTATCATTGTGCTCTTTCTTGGCTTGGTCAGCTGCTTCTACTATCAGTCTTGAAAGTACTTCACAGAGCTCCATAAAGGCATTCTCTTAATCTCCGACAGTTTTCTAGGGTTCAGGATCAAGAGCTAAAGTGTAATGTTCTTATTCATCCTCCATTACCAAATACTGTAGCATTAGTAATCAGCAAACTGAAATCGTAACAGCCCTCCCACACACATTCTGATGCATCCAGGGTTGTTCAGCAGTGTCGCTCTAGATATCAGGGACTCACGAATTCAAGAAGAAGGTATTGCCTTGCTCCGTAGAAAATATCCAAGTAAATCTCCATACCACATGAGATGATGGGAAAATGCAAAGTTGAAGTCAGTTTTCAAGGGGGTTTTTTTGGCTTTTTTTTTTTAGCATTACAGTTGAAGAGTCAATTCAAGTTCTAAAACTTAGAAGAAACATTCAAATGGTGGGAAGTCAGTGTTCTGTTATGATCACACTTAGTAAACAAAGGTGGAGAGGCAATTTATGTAATTCCTCTCCCTATTCTGCCTTAAAATATTGCAAGAACATCATTAAACAACAATCTTGCTTATGTAATTTTTCGTGTCATACACAGCAAGTGATATCCATTTCCATGTAGATTGTCTGCCTCCAGGTGAAATATTTGGTCCAGTTAGTTGTCTTGTTTCTCTGTGATTCGTGGAGAAATACAAATACCTCCAGTGAAGGATTTGGGCCATTAAAATACACAAGTATGTAAGATAGGTACTGTCTAAGGTAGAAGGAATTGCCATCTGGAAAGGGGTCTGTTTTTCTCCATTGGCCATAGGGGGAACTGACATGGTCTGAATACTTGAAGTAGTATTTAGATTGCAGAGTAGAGCACCTAAAATTTGTCAGGTAATGTCAGCTTGGAGTTAAAAACTGTACTAAAAGCCGAGCGAGCTGTTTGGTTCAGCCTGTAGCAGACATCTCCATGAGAACAGGTGAAGAGCTCATTAAATGTTATTGAGTGTATTGGGTAGATCTTGACCACTGTATGACACTGTAGTGACGTATCAGACGTGTAATTCTAGGTATGGTAACTTCCAAACTTAATTCTGCCCTTTCCTGTAGACAGCTAAGGTTAGGAGAATGCTACCTAAAGTAATTGAATTGGATGTCATCTCTTCTGATTTTTGCTATGTTACAAATTAGTTTCATGATCTATGAAGATGAGGTCTAAATGAAATGACAGATTCCTCACTCTAGAATGCCTTTAACCAGGTATATGTTAAATTGTGTTATTTGATTTAGAAAGTAGGACCGTAAAGGTAGATATAACAGCCATATAGATAAGGTTAGGATTTCTTTGGATGCTCATTCAGTTCCATACTTGTGGGTAAAGTATACATTTCTTCTTTTTCCCAGAGAAGAGTACTTGGCTAGTTTGAGAAAAATACAACAATGTTTCTTTTAGCACCTAGGTCGTGTCTTCTCCAGCTTTAGTCTAATTTCTGGGTAGATGGGTTTGGTAGGGCAATGCTGGATAAATATACCTGGCCTGGAGCGGGCCAGTACCGTCTGTGTTTATGTATAGTGACCACATTGGTGTGGCAGTGCTCCCTTCTTACAGATATGCCTGTGCTGGTCAGGTGTGATTGACATGGCAGTGCATCACGAGGTGCATAACCAAAACTAGCAGCAGACTTGTTCAACAAACAACACTCATTCAAGTGAGAAATATTGCTAGATCGACTTTTCAGCAGGGAACACTCATTTCGGCAGAGGAGGTTCCTGCAAGATAGCCAAATAAATGACACTTACTGCTAGGCAATGGCAACGACTTGAAGTAGTTTATAACAATGAAAGTTATGTATGACTTCTGTTGGTTTTTAAAATGTCATCAAATTTGCAGTAAGATCATGCAGTTGGACTTAAAAAGTTACTCTTTTTTTAATCTTTCCTGTTTTTAACTGTATGAAGTCTGCCACATTTTGAACAAAAAAGGGTTTGTAGGACTTGCTGAGTTTTTCCTGTATCTGTCACTCACTTTATCCCCAAGGTTGGATTTTTATTTATTCTTATTTTTCATTTCAGAGGCTGAAGGTGAATGCCCATCTCACTTAATAGTTCTGTGTCGAGGTCGAGTGTTTGCATTTGATGCTATGCATGAAGGCAGTATGGTGACTCCTCCAGAGATATTCAGGTTTTCAAAATACCTTGTCTTAAATGAGCTGTCCTATTTAAGCTACGTACCAAGGAGGCTTTCTTTTTTCTGTGTCCAGAGAATTAGGTTTGAGAGAGGCTGCAGCTTCTCCTCTAGCTGAAGGTTCAGATTTGACTAAATTCTCGTTTATTGAATGGCAGCTTCTTTCTGTAGAACATAATTATTATGTACTGCTGTACTACACCCATACAGCATCATACAAAAGGCTGAAATAAGATACTTTAGTAGAAAATATCTGTTATATATGAAGCTTCTTTACATGGAAATATTAGGATTATAAGTATCATCATTCCTTTCAGGAATGATCTGCATAGATAATTGTCTCATTGCTACTTAATCATTATCAAAGATGAAACACCACTGTCATGTTGATTTAAATCTAATACACTTGTGGTCAATTTTCTCAAGAGTAGAGAGGCTGGAATTTCTGTTGGTGAGTGCAGCAGAGTCCAGACCTGTAGCATGCACTGATTGGCTTCCCGCAGCTACAGGGCAGTACAGCAGCATTTCACTTGCCGTTCTTTTCTTTGCCCCAGGCCTGTGACAACCAGCCATGTTTGTGGCTCTTCATGTTCCTGAGCTGCTGCAAAGGAACAGAGAGAAAGAATTTGGTTCTTCAAATACTAAATTTCAACAGTAGTGTAACAGGCAACGTTTAAAGCTTTTCTGTGCTGTGTCTCCTATGTCCCGGAAGCATGTTCAGGTGCTGGCTTTTGAATTGTCAGTGCAGTTGTGGCCACAGTTTCCCACTCTGTTGGTCTAACTCTGATGTCACATGCAGAAGTAGTTTCAGCATAAGTCTCTTGTGATCAATTTGGGATCTATATGCATGTACTTACTAAGAAAGGGTTGTTAATCTTATCTAGGAATAACTTACTGCATTTGTCAAAGTGCTGCTTCTAGAGCACAACAGAAGGCTTGTAATTAAAACTGGCAAAAAGTGTACAGCCAAATTCCTCAGGCAAGACAAAAATTAGTTAAACTAAAAATCACTTTTTAAAAAAGTCTAGTACTTTAATATGTAATATTTTAATGTACATATTTCTGGTTTTTGTAGCTGTACCTGTTAAGCAAGTAACAAATAAATGAACACCTAGAATACAGACAAAACCCCCAGTAGCATTAGCTGCTGTCTATAGGAAGACCAGGTTGGGTTGGGTTTGGTTTGGTGGGGGGTTTTTTTTGGGTTTTCTTTTATAACCACATAATGGGTGCCTTACATTTTTGATAACTATGTAACTAATGATCAGTAGTGAAGTTTAGTGGGCAAGAGTGCCAGAACAAAGCACAAGCCAGGATTGAGTGCCTGTAATTTGTGGAGTTTCTTTAACACTAGAACAACATGTGAAAAACTGAATTTGCAAACTTAAAATTACCTCTCTGCTAATAGTTCTTCTAAAGGAAAATGCAAGGAAAAGGTAGGAGGAGAATTACTCTCATGTAATTCAGACTCTACCTTTAGGATATACTAAAGCTAGTGTTCTGCTTTAAATTTCAGGGTTTATCTTGAGTGGAATGTTTGTCCTGTATCATTGCCTGTATCATTTGTCCTGATTCATTGCTATCAATCTGCAAAGCCTGCAGTATTTCAGATGTCTGCACTGCACGAAGTCTGATCTACACTGTTGAAGTCTTAAGTCTAGTTTTAAATGAAGTGCATAATAATGCTTTAGGATCATGATTGTTTATATATAAGTTTGTACTGGGCTCGTAGCTGCAGTTTGAATTAACCATTAGTGTCTAAAAACAGAGCAGTTCTTCAGTTGTCCTTAGAGTTTGAGGGAAATGATTCATGCTTCCTGAAAATTCACATTGGCTTGTGAACGTGGAACCAAAACTCCAGCTTTGCAAAAAAAAGAGAGGAAAAAAAGGTGACTTTTGTTTTCTCTCTGTCTGTTCTTTGTTAACTTCAGTTTTTGAAATCTTCTTACAGGCAACTTACATATATTCAGAAAAGTTGCCATAGTGAGCCAGATGGACCAGGACTGGCAGCCCTAACAAGCAATGAAAGGACAAAATGGGCAGAGGTAGGAATACTTCAATAGTTGGTTCCTGAGGTATCAGGAAAAAGCCTTGTGATCACTGGAAATACATTATTTGACTTAGCTTTGTCTTTTTATGCTTTCTAGTTACGGGAATATTTGATTGATCTTGATCCAAAGAACTTAACTCTTCTGGAAAAAATTCAGAGAAGTTTGTTTGTGGTCTGCCTTGATGATTCTAGTCCCCATGCAACTCCTGAGGACTATACTGAGGTAGATAAGGATTTTTGATAATTTATAACTGGTCATCTTCTCATAAAAATTTCTTCTGCATATATACAGTAGATTTTTGCTCTTTCATAACAGAAAGTGAACCAGATAAGTATGCAAATAATACTTCTTTTTGATCCATAGGAAAACTTAATAGTTTGAATTCTTAGGACATTAGAAGGGGGAATGGCTGAAATCTACCTTCATAACCTTTTAACCGCCTGTCCTTCAGGGTTTTCAGAAACATAGTCATCAACTTTTTATCACACTTCTAATTAAAACTTGGGCTTATAATCATATCTCACTTGAACTGAATGAAAATGTCTTATCTATCAGGGAGATCTCACCCTCTTAATGTAGACTAAGTTTAGCTGACAGAGGTTGGCAGTGAACTCAGTGTTTTTTAAAACTCACAGCATGTAACCTTTGCTTTAGCTTACAAGGCTGGGACTAACAGGTGATCCGACTGTACGCTGGGGAGATAAATCCTACAATAGCATATTCTTTTCCAATGGAACCTGCAGTGCGTTCTGTGATGTAAGTTGAAATTTTTTCCATCTTATAAACTCTTTGAGTATTTGTTTACTGAATTTCCCCTTTCAAAGTATTATTTTAAATGCTTAATGTGTTCCTCTCTAGTATAGCCTTGTTTACCAGGCACCTTGTCTGACGACTTTCCAAAAGCAGTCTGCTTTCTCAGTGTTTGATATTATACCATACTTGAATTACGAACATGAGATCTGAAATAATTTCTTAGAGTATTTAATGAGGGAATTCCAAAATAAAAAAAACCACAGTGCACAAGAAGGCTTAAAATTAACTCTTCGTATGATGCATCTATTTGAACAGCTGTGTTTTTTAAACTCCTGTTTAAAAACAGGACTCATTATTGCATGACCAGAAGGGCTTACATCTTGCCTGAAATCTGCCTTTCCACAGCAGCAGTACATTGTGCCTCCCTGTCCAGCGGCAGAGCAGTCAAAACAGTGGGTGGACTTAAAGCAGTTTTCTGTTTATTGTAGAACTGGGAAAACAAGTCCAACCCTGTGCAGTAAAGCTGTTGATCTGCAGGTAAAAGAGTGGGATAGGTAAAAACACAATTTGATCGTCTTGCAGTCATGCAAATAACGTGATATCTTGTCTTCTCTGATTTTAGCATTCTCCTTTTGATGCCATGGCTTTAATTACCATGTTATCTTATGCCGAAAAGACGATTATTGAAAATGAGGGAAAATGGAAGGTATCTATCCTTTATAAACTTTCAAGTTTATAGTTAACATGTATTTTCTTATGGATAATATATTCTGTTTTCCCTTTTTTCTTTCTGTCTTCATCTTCCCAGGGATCAGATAATGTGAGGGATATTCCATGGCCAGAGGAACTTGTATTCACAGTGGATCCAAAAATTATAAATGAAATTGGACGTACTAAAGAACTGTACTACAAGCAGGTGGAATTTCTTGATGCTTCTATTAGTTGGTTTTTTTCATTCTATTTACATGTTTTTAGTTGGTCTTTCTCCATGCTGGAGAAGAGGAATAAATATGTTATTGATGAATCGGGGGACTTAACAGGTGGTTAAATTTGTTGCATTTGTGACTGTCTTTTGAAGTGGATCAAGTTGTGATATTTCTTGACTTCTGTGGGTTTTTTCCCTTTGGTATGACAGGTATCTGACTTGCAGCTGGTGTCTTATGCCTTCACATCCTTTGGCAAAGCATTGCTTAGGAAGAAGAAACTTCATCCTGATACATTTGTGCAGCTTGCCCTTCAGCTTGCTTATTACAAATGCCATGGACGGTAAGAAAACATCAGATTAGGAATAAAAAAACTAGTTTCTTGAGTAAAGAGGTGCAGTGGCTTTGCAATGTTAGTGTGTAATTTGCTATGGTGATGTAAGAATGAAGAACTAAGGGTTTTTTGAAGTAACAGTTGCATAAGACCATACTTGCTTCAGAATTTTGCCCTTGTGACCATAGGGATAACGTGTGTACATATTGTGTAATGGATGGCAGAACACAGTCCACAAAAAGGTGAATTTTAGCTGTACAGGGGAAATATTTGGCCAAACACCAAATGCTTAATGGGTCAGGATTCCCTACTGTCGAATAGTTGGTCAAATAGAGAAGAAATCTTTATCTGTAGCAAGTGACAGCCATCAGTAAAATGTTTAGTCTTCCAAGCCTGTAAAAGGCCTCACAAACCTCAGTGTCTCACTGTCTTTAGCAGCATTGGATGTTAAGGTTTGAGCAGCATCATAGAGATAGAGAGCCTCCAAATGCCTGCCTCTTCATTTTTGGATGTGGCATTTTATTTTGTATTATTGATCAGAGGCATCATTCTTCCTGGTATTGGTGTTCCCAAATTTCTATTTACTAACTAGCACCTATTATGGCTTGTATAAGTCATTACTGACCTGGCGAGTATTGCGTGCTTCAGAAGGAAAGTTTCATCATAGGAGTGTGATGCTTAGTCACTGGTGATGTGATCACATTGTAACAAAGGCTAGTAGATCTCTGTTTACTGAACATTAGGATAAATTAATTGTCTGACTGAAACAACCTGTTTGGTCTGTTGTAAATACACAAGTACGTTTCACAGAAGTTGTATTTTAAATGGTAGACTGTTATAGAGCTGGGCATGCTCCAGGTAAAAGCTGGATGGCTGTCAGTATGCAGCAGATAAGGTTTTGAGCCTTTTCCCTCTAAATACATTGAGACACATGGCTTATTTTAAATGTGTCAATTTTTGAGGGTTTGGGTGGTGTAGGTGGTTTCTTCAATGGAAATATACGGTGAAACTTAAGTTTGGGTAATTTCAGCCTGTTTTTGCTAGAGCCTGGTAGATCTGTAGTCTGCAGAAAATAGCCATGAAAACACAGTCTTTTCAAGGTATGATTATAGTACTGGCACTTTTTTCAGTCATCTGTCTCATAAGAGTGCATAGAGTTCCTTTGTGGCTCTTTTTTGGACGCATAACTTAAAGAAAGTTAGTGGGTTTCTGGTACTTGTAACTGAGCTAAATGTGTAAGATCTTTGGCAGGACTTTTTGAGTTTTGTTAAGGTAATGAGATACTCTTCCCTAATTTTTGTTCTTAGTCCGGGCTGCTGTTACGAAACTGCCATGACCAGGCGTTTCTATCATGGCCGCACAGAGACCATAAGACCGTGTACTATGGAAGCAGTGGAATGGTGCAAGTCCATGCTGGATCCTTCTGACAGTGTAAATACTGAAATCCTGCTTTAATCATCATGTATTTAGAAGGCCTGTCATTTGAACTGCTTAAAACTTGCTCTTGTGTTGTCTCATTGATGGGAGTTGGCATCTTTCCAGTGAGACAGATTTCAAATGTTGAGTTGCTTAAACTCTAGTTCTGGTCATTGTGACTGAGGTGTGCTGTCATGTATGGGCTTGTTTGTTTTTCTATCCTATTTGACTTTTGGTTTCAAGAATGTAACTGTCTTGAGTTACATTCACACTGATATTTTTTCACACCTCAAAAAGTTACTGGGTTGGATCTGAAGTATTCTGCTGTGGTTATGTTTTTTTAATTTCCAAGTGAAATCAGGAAATGTTTATCTAATATTTGCATCAGAGAGCAAAATTGAAATCTGTTTGTGTCCTAGTGGCAACAGGAATGTATTCCAGAGTGTCTCTGAATAGCTGAACCAGAGACCTTTTCCCAGCAACTACCCTCTGGTGCTTGGCTGGCAAAGCATGTCATGCATTTCTTTCCCAGTGAGAGCTGTACTAAAGCTCTTTTTGTTCTCCTCCCTGCACATTTCTCAGAGCCTGAGAAATTAAGCAAGGAGAAGATTTTTGAGACAAAGGGCTATGTGTCTTTAGAAAATTCAAAGGGTGTATATTATTAATGCATCTGAAAAACATACAGGAATATGGCTGTCAGAAAGTATGTGTGATTGATAATTCTAGCCTTCAAGAGAACTTTTTCCTGGTCTTCACTGGCTTCTTTTGGCATGTGCTGCAGCTTTAAAATTCAGTTTCTTTCCAAATCTGCTTTCCTGTTATTTCCCTGCTCTTCATTTACCTTCTAACCATTTATCAGGCTTCCAACACTAATGGTAGCCTTTTTCTCTTTGCAATATTAAATAGCATCTCCAAATATTGCCCTGTTGTTTTTTTTAATGCTGAACTCCTGGGGCTTAAAAACTGTGTTCAGTAGTATTGAAATTAACATGCTTAAAAGTCTGCCTTTAGGTACATTTTAGTACCTTAAAGTTACATACTTTGGAAAAAACACTTTTATCTCAAATTTTCTTTTGCTCCTTGTGAGCTTAGTAGCTTGATTTTTATTCAAATTGAGTGGCTGCTGCTCTTATTTCACATTCTGTGTTGCAACTTCTCGTGTAATGAATAAAAGGACAGAGGGTGCTTCTTAAGTAGTTAAAAAACTAGCAAAATCTAAGATCTTGGAAGTCAAGATCTTGAGTGTTCAGAACTTTTTCTCCTTTATAAAAAACATGCTATTTATATTCTCTCTGATTCTAACACGTAAGTTTCAATATAAAACTGAAAAAAAATAACGTTGGGCAGAACTGACAATTAGCAGAGAAAATATGGGAATGCAGTTGGCATCTGTATATATTAGTTAGAGTCTTGTTTTGTTTTCCGCTTTTGTGTTTTTCCTTTTTTTTTTGTTTCATTTTTTTGTCATGAAAAATAATAGAATACAATATTTCTGTTGGAAGGGGCCTACAATGATCATGTAGTCCAACTGCTTTGTCTGATTCAAGGCATGATGATCATGTAAGTGCAACCACACCTGGTAAAAGCTAGTGTCCTTCTGACTAAAGGGCATTATAGAAAATTTTGGGGTTTGATTACTCTAGTTCACAGTGGTTACTTTTCATTGTTTCAGATTTTTGGGAAAGGAGCATGAGGTTTAGAATATTGTTCAGTGCACAGGTGATCTGAGTAACAGAACAGAGATACAGGAAGCAAATGAGCACATTCTTCTGAAAAAGGAATTTGGATTTAGGAGAAGGAGTTTGAGAGAGCTTCTAATGTACCTTTAAAGTTCCTCTATTTTCTTCTATCTAAAATTGTTAGAAACTGTGAAAGGGAAAACTTGCTGATCTGTGATTCCTAATGTGTTACTCGTTTGCATTTTTTTTTCTTTTTTCTTAATTTTTGTTCTCTCTCCCCCTACTTTACACAGACTTATCAACGACTACAGCTGATGCATAAGGCATTTGCAAAGCACAATAAAATGAGGAAAGAATGTGAGAATGGAAGAGGTACTCTGACATCAATACTTTTTTTTGTTTTTTTTTTCTTGTGGTGAAAAGGGAATATTGTTGTATGCTAATACATTTTCTCTGTCTTATTTTCCACCTGAATAAAAACTATCCCTTAACATTTTACACTTTAATTTTGAGAAGAACTAAAATCTAGTCCTTGGGCCTTTCCTTGTACCCCAAAGATATGTTCACTTTAAAAGTTTTTCTGCCTAGCTAAACATTATTTTGGAATACCTTCCAGTCAAATATATGCCTGTCTGGAAAATGAAAAATATGCTCTTGTAAGGCAGAGGAGAGATTTGGGTGAGGTTCTAACCCATCTGTGATAGTGCAGTACATTATTTTATGAATGAGTATCTGGGAAATAATCACCTGATGAACTTCATACTCTCTCCATTCTGCATGGTGTGTTCACTAGGCAGTTCTGGCCCTGAAAGCCTTTTTGCCTTGTTCACATAATTGCTAGTGGGCCACTTTCACTCCTTGGCTCAAGTGGGAGTTTTCTGGTGTTTTGTTTTCCACAGGAACTGTGCTGGGTTTCTGTTACTTAGATAATTTGCTTTTGTGCTCGGTGCTGCAAGCTGAAAGTGATGACGGTCTCTTAGATCAAACATGTGGGAAATGTTTTTGGATGCTACAATACTACTTTGTTAGCAGACTGTGTTGTTTATCTGTCCTTCAGCTGTTACTTGAGCTCCTAGCTATGCAGAGCAGAAGGAGTGGAAAAACAGGAAACGCTGCTGTTAATAATTTTGTATTTGCATTTATTTGACAGGCTTTGATCGTCATCTTCTGGGTCTCCTGCTCATAGCACAGGAGCAAGGACTGCCAGTGCCAGAACTGTATGGGGATAAGGCCTTCACAGCTAGGTAATTCATATTCTT
This sequence comes from Lepidothrix coronata, assembly GCF_001604755.1. NCBI lineage: Eukaryota > Metazoa > Chordata > Aves > Passeriformes > Pipridae > Lepidothrix > Lepidothrix coronata. Next base: position 34,689 of record NW_016690239.1, on the reverse strand, counting down.
GTCCTGTGGGGAGTTGTATCCCTTGATACCAAGGCCTTTGTCGCATGGGCCTTATATGTGCTGATTTCTTAATCTCTAGGATAAAATAACTATTTTATTAAACTCACTTTGTTTTAAATTATCTTTAAAAGTGCTGCTTTTGTTTTGTGTTTTTTTACAGTGGAGGAGGTGGGAATTTTGTCCTTTCAACTAGCCTGACTGGCTACACTAGGTTTAGTGGATCTGCACTCCCTATGGTACAACATGGCTATGGCTTTTTTTATTCAATCAGAGATGACAGGTAAGGTTATAATTTCATTTTAGGTATGGCTCTGCCTTTACCAAAGAGGGAGAGGTGGCTAACAATTAGAATGAAGAAAGGAAAAGACAGAAGAAATATGCCTGAACATGTCAGGAGAGGTTGAGAAGTGAGATACATGAAATAGAGGCACTGATGTTCTGGGAAAGCATATGTGTGAGGCAGGATGAATGGTTGAGGTGAGGTGAGCACCAAGATACTGACAATGAGCAGAAAGTAAAGGATGGGGAAGGTGAAAGAAGGGAGTAACAAAAAAAGTTCACTTACTTTAAAATAGACTGTCATTTTAGAGATCATTTGTAACATGCAGAGGTGTTTTTTGAAAAGTTTTTTAACTGAGCTAGAGCAGATAAAAGTACAGATGAGCACACTGCCCATTGTTCATGGAGTGACACACACAACTCAAACCAGACCTTTTTTGAGTAACAATAAGAGGCTAAAACATTTGGTTTCACTTCTAAAGTCGTAAGATTTGAAAAGATTCAGCTTTGGCTTATTGGTCTTATGGACAAAAATTACTGCTTTTTTATGAAATCTAAAAATACTTCAACTAGAATGTGTAGAGATAAGTTGCTGATTTATGACTTAGGTGTAATTCAAATGACTTCTTCCTAAAGCTAAATATAGATTGCATGCACATTTGAATCAGTTTGAGTATACAAACCATTTATACTTTGATCTATGGCTCTCTTAAAATAATTGGAACTAGATAAAGATTTACCTTTCATTAGGTAAATAGAAAAAAAGTACTTAAAACCTTAAACTAGTTGCAGAAGAAGAATTATAATTTACAGCATTTTCAAATATAAGCAGAAAAGTAGTGTCACTGCATATGTAGTAATGGGTATTTAAATCAAAGTACCTGGTTTCAAGATCTGTCATCATTATTGCTTACTGAAGGCACTAGTGATCTGAGTCTTTTATTAATATTGAGACAGTATGTTCATGTGACAATTTTTACTTCGGAATTTGTGTTCCTTTGTGTGACTTCATCCTAGACCATGACAATTAAGTGTGGTAACCTCATTGTTTTCTATATTGATAGGATCGTTGCAACCTGTTCTTCTTGGAAATCATGTCCAGAGACTGATGCAGAAGGGCTGTGTAGAACTATGTTCCAGTGTTTTCATGACATGCTACAGTTAACAGTTACAGCTCAACTGTAAGCTTGATAATGATGTAAAAGGCTTTGCAAGGTCACGAGTTATAGGTAGTAATTAAAAATGAAATGCTACTCGAGAGTACTGTTGCATTCAAGACATTTAATGATTGATCTATGTGAAGTCTACCTATTTTTATGTGATTTACTGTGGTAACAGTACCCCTTGAAGAGTAATGTAGCCATTTGCAGCAGCAATGCAAGCAGTAGTACCTTATCTGTGTAGAACTATGCAATATTAAAATATGCCTCAACAATGCAAATGTACTTCGAGACAAGATGTTGGAGTGGAGAACTGATGGGAGACTTGTATTTATGATCTCAGTAGTAGCATGTAGAAATGTAGAATAGTTTGTAGTCTACTGATATTGTTTATGCCAGTGGAGCACTTAACTGTGTACTTAAGAGTAACCACACTACCCTCTTAGGTGATTATGCTTCCTGTTCACAGTGGTTTGTGAAACAGAAGGGCTGCCTTTATTAGGTTATATGGTATAAGTTATCTTTCATTTTTGCTATCAGGATTATACCAAATAAATCTTGTATCCATTAATGGGGATGTTCCCACTACATTTGTAGTATGAGAACACTACAATCTGAAGTATTTTGAAAAATAATTACTCAATAAAGACAGAAAGCAGCATGGTTTCAAATATCTTAGTTTTCATCTTCTAGTGAACTGTGAATATCTGCTGCTTTACACTAATAGTACACAATAAAAATAAGCACTGAATTGTTTGATATGGTTCTCAGGATTTTAATACTTGATTCCTCTGAGCAGCTTTGTATTTTCCTATCATAGAAATAAAATTCTTCTAAAAATCAACTTTGTATTAATTGATTTATGGCTGGACTGTTTATGTGTAGCAACACTGTGTGAGAGAGATGATCTTGGGAACAGGTGAACTTGAAATTAGGATTCCAAAGTACCCATTGTTTTTTCTCTAGCTTTTAGAGTTTGAGAGAGATCTTATTATTTGTTTTACAGAAACAGCTTCATTCTTAACTAACATGGAGCCAGTTTCTGTGCCCTCTGAAAGCACTGTTGCATATTTATTGTCCACGGTAGCGAGAACGGTTTCCCTTTTTATTTCCTCCCTCAAAGCCTGATACTCCTCTACAAGCCAGGGTGTTACACTGTATCTTGTTACCTCAAAAAAATGGTGTCCTCATTTCAGCCTTTGTCTTCCCTGCCTTTACTGGGCTACTTGTATGTTCTCTCTCAGTTAAATCTGACAACCATTCATTGTTTAATGTTTTATTTGAGATCTTCCAAAAGTCATGCAGAAAAAGAATCCATTCCTGTTCAGCAGTGCTTATAATAACTCACCCTCTTTCTTGGACATAAATGACTTTCTGGAATCTCTCAATTAGTGAAGCCTGTGTCTTCATGATGCTGTGACTTCTGTGAGATAGATTAGGATTTTGGATCAAGCCAGGCCTGCTGATTTTTATTCTCTATTTTAATAAGTTCTGTTTGACAGTTTACCTTTTACCCCTCAGCTGCATTAGTAAACCTGGTTGCAACTGCAATAAGGACAGTTTGCTTTGAACGTTGATTTGAAACAGCCTGAAATTTGATGAAGGGTATAATTTTGCATTTATTTTCCATACACCTACCCCTGTGTTTCTGGGGCTTTCTGGGAACATAGAAAGCCTGAGGGAAGCACAGAAAAAGGAAAACTATTTCAGAAAGTGTGTATCATTGAGAAAATGGCATTCAGTCACCAGTGTAAGCAGAATTTCCTTTCAGCTGAGATGCTCTGAGCCTTGCCTAGAGAAACTGAAGACAGAAGTGTATCCACAGAGAAAAAAATTAAATTCTGTGAGTTGTTAGAGCTACTTCTTATGTGCTGTGGATAAATGAATTCTTGACTGTGATATTAATTTCCTTGTTGAGTAAAGCATTTTGTCTCCAGTGCCTCTGCCCTGAAAGCCTCTCCCTGTTTTTGTGCCCTTCTCTGTGAGCACTCATGCTATGTGGTGCAGAGCTGATCTCAGTACCTGGAACCCTCCACTCAGCAGTCCTTTGCTTGCAGTTTGGCAAGTCAGTGGGGCTTTTCCATGACTGCTGTATAATCTTTAAATTGAGCAACTATGAAAACGAGGAAAATCTTCAAGAACTTTTGAATTTCTACAAAGCGGAAATTATTTCTACAGAACAAATCTTTGTGGTTTATCTATATTGAACCAAATCAAAAGACAATTCATGAGGTTTCATGTGATCTGCAATAGTACTTGATAAAAGAGCAGAGTGAACAAATACATAAGCTGCTCTGCAGGTCCACCCTTCTGGATCTTACCTCAGGAAAATCCCACTGATTTTTATAGGGATGTTACCTAAACATACAGGTAAAAACTGCCTTTGGTTTGTAAAACAATAGATTCCCTCAGAAGAAAGTGCTGTGATTATAATGATTATAAGAATTATTAAAGCCTCCATTTCAAGAATTACAGCAGCCCTTTACAACATCATGGAGACTTCGGGGGAAAACAGGTAATTTAGAACATTACCTTAGAACGATATTTAAAATGTCAAGAACATTAGCTTGAAGGGAAAGATAATATATATTTTTTATGTCAAAGCTGAGTTTAGAATGGAAGATTTTATTGTGCACTGACAGAGATAATTCGTCACTCAGTTTATTGGTGTTAATTTATGTTCATTTTTAAAAAGAATGTTTCAATATATATATTTTTAAGAAGCATTCTTAAACCTGTCTCATGCTTGCCAACTTTGTCCATACCTAAGCTCATTTTTTTTCCCTGAGTCAAAGTAACAACAATTCAAATATTTTCTATTTGAAAATAGAAAAATTTTCCAAATTTGCTTCCAAAGCAATCTGTGTCTAGGAGCAGATATTAATCAGCAGAAAAAATTATATGGATATTTCTAGACGTGATTAGTAACTGCCATAGAAGTATGTCTACATACTGTTGAAAGCATAGCTGCAACATTTTTAGATATGCTGCTGTTAGATATATCCAATTAGAATGAATTATAACAGTGAAGTAGAGGCAGCATACATTCCAGCACAGGCCAGCAATGAGACTTTATTTTCCACTGATCTTGTGCAACCTGTCATGAGGATAATGTCAGCAGCTGTCATCACTGCAGGAGCACAGTCAGGATAAACTGAACAAGCCCACATCACCTGCAAATGCATTTGGAACTGCATGTGTCCACATTTTCAAAAGCAGCTAGTGATTTTGAGCTCACCCATAAAGAAATTATCTTTCACAGGGTATGTTCTCACCATTTTTTGAAAATCATGAGTTTTTCAAAACTCCTAAAGGAGGAATTACAAACTCCTGGCCATTTAAAACTCCTAAAGGAGAAACTTGGAATCACTGGCCATTCCTAAAAATGTAAAGACACATTTTCCTGGCTCATACAGCAGCTTGGCTTCTAATCCCTATTCATTTTATATCCTTGAAAATATTAATGTTTTGCACAGAAGAAAAATAGCAGTTTTCAAAAATGATTAATGAAGCTAGGTACCCAGTCTTGACTGAAAACTAGTGGAAGCTCATGCCTTTATTTTCATAATGTTCCCAAATATTAAGAGGATTTACTTCTAGTTAATTAATATCAACAGCAAGTTTTTTAATAACAACAGTTGACTTAGCCTTGGTTAAGTATCCAACAAATCAAAACTCAATATGTAAAGCAACTTGGAAAGCAATTTTGTAAAGTATTCATTGACCACTATACTCACTACTCATAATTTAGTTTTGAAGTACTCGTTTTATGGGAAAAGAAAATTAAAAATTATCCACTAGATATGTCTAGAAAATAACACAGGATGTGGGACTGAAGCTCAATTCTTTCTCACTGTCACTAGTGTAAGATTTGTACACTGTAGAATCCCACTACCTTCACAGAAGCTTCCCATAGTGTCTGTACCACTCTGAATCATGTCCTTATGGATTCTACCAGGAGCTACTTGACTCATTAGATAAGTGTATGACAAATTTTGCTGCTCATAAGGAAGGCATGAAATACATTTACTCTATTTTAACTATGTCATTTTTTCACTGCCTTTTAATGAGAGTAGTTTATTTTTACTTATGATGTATGAAGATGGCATTTCTCCATAGGTAGTTCTCCAGGAAGAACCTCTCTTTTAAAAAAGTAGATTTCTACCTAGAGTTAAAATAGATGCTTGAGGCTTGTTTTCCTTCAGGTTTGCTTGATATGTTGCGAGTGAAACATTTTGCTGAATTGCATATGTTTTAAATTTTGCCAGAAACTAGGGATCTGCAAAAAATTGTTTTGGTTAATATAGTCTGCCAAAACCAGATATTCAGGTCATCATCTAACAGTCATGTAACTTCTCTTACAAATAGTTTCCAAGGAAGTTGACATGAGATGATAATCAGAAATGTGACTATGAGATAACTCTGAAATATTTCAGTGCATTAGAATGCACTCAAAAAGGTTACTTGTTTGGCAAAACTTTACGAATAATTAGTGACAGTATTACGAATTTTTTCTTGGTTACCCTATCATGTAAAGAAGAACATGTTTCTTTTTTTTCAACACATATATTCTTTTAAAAATAAATCTCTTCTAACTTCTTATTTAGGCTTGTGAATCATCAGCTTTTACTGTAAATGTAGAAAACAGCTTGGAAGCAAACATGACTTGCCCTCCAACTCAAGAAGCCTTGAAGTGCTAAATTCAAGAGCTAACCTCCAAAAACTTAACTATACCCATACATTTAGCAGATCCTTCTCTCTACGTAAGGAGTAGAATAAATGCTTAGACAATCTACGAACACAAAACACAACAGATTAAGTAACATATAATCATAGAATCATGAAGGTTGGAAAGACCTCTAAGATCAAGTCCAACCATTTAATCCAGCACTGCCAAGCCCACCGCTAAACCATGTCTGCCAGTGCCACATCTACATGTTTTGTGAACACTTTCAGGGATGGTGACTCAACCACTGCCCTGGGCAGCCTGTTCCAATGCTCAATAGCCCTCTCAGTGAAGAAATCTTTCCTAATATTTAATCTAGTGGCCTCCTAGGACAAAGTGACTGTATCAGGTTACACAGATGTCATTTATCTGGGCTTTGGTAAAGCCTTTGACACAATCCCCCACAACATCCTTCTCTCTAAACTGGAGAGAGATGGGTTTAATGAGTGGACTGTTACATAGATAAGAAATTGGTTGGGTGGTTGCATCCAGAGGGTAGTGGTCAAGAGCTCAGAGTCCTGATGGAAATAAGTGACAATTGGTGTCCCTCAAGGGTCCACATTTGGACAAGTGTTATTTAATATTTTCATTAATGACACAGACGAAGGGACCAAGTGCAATTTGCAGATGACACCAAGCCAAGTGGTAGGGCTGACACACCTGAGGGATGGGATGCCATCCAGAGGGACCTGGACAAGCTCAGGAAGTGGGCTTATGGGAATCTCATAAGGTTTATTAAGACCAAGTGCAAGGTGCTCCACCTGGGTTGGGGCAACCCCTGTACATGTTTGGAAACCTCTTTGATCCCAGACTTATGGATATATCAGATTATCATCCCAGTGGCTGAGATAAACCACTGCCTGTAATGAGTGAATAACAAGGGAGTGATGTGTCTAGTCTCACATTGCTCTGCTTTCTACTACTTCAGGGAACACGTGCATGCCTACGGCTGGGTCAAGTGAGAGTAAAATTTAACAGAAACTCAGGGAAGGATTGAATTTACACCGTGGTTTGCAAATAAGACACTGAACACCAATATTTCCCTAAAATACCTGATGAATTAAAAAAGATACTTGGTAGAATATCAACTGATAAGGGTAGGAGTGGCAACAAAAGAGGGAAAAAAATACCTGAATTAGTTCTAGCTGTGCTAAAATACAAACTGGAAATGCTGTCAAGCCTTCAGGGCAGGTATCAGTGCAGGCTGTTCCTCCCAGGTAGGGTTTACCAGTTTTCACTGATACCTTTCATGCACTGTAGCTGAGTAGGGATGCTGAGCAGCTCACCACTGCACCAGCTCCAGGAAGCAGTTAAGGGTAATTCTCAATTGATGTTGATAAGGCTGATTAGAAGCCTTGCTGTCCTACTCATTGCTTAGCAACTAGAGACTGCTGTGCTTGGATCTCAGGCTGATTACTTTTAAAAATTATATAATTTGTTGCTGAATCTACTTCAGAGCCCTGCTCCTAGACCTGATCCCTACCATGGCTGTCTTTGGCACTGTGCCAGCTGCAGAGGCGCAAACACGAGTTTAATGAATGCAGTTAGTCAAATATCCAGGTCCTAGTAATTGTGTGTGGATCCTAGTCCATACACGGAGTTAGCTCTCCATGAAGACTGATCGGAATTTCAGATTCAGCCTCTTAGAGCACAGCCTGCTTTCTCTGGTCCTCAGTCCAAAGGTGCTTTGATTTTATTAAAAAAACTAAACAAACACTGCCATTGCCTTTGAGCTTTCCTACACTTGATCTATAGTTACATCAATAACAAGGTTGTAAAGCCATTTAAAATATCTACCTGGACCTGTTATGAAGATTTAGTATAGTCAGCTTCTAAATTGAGCTTAAGAAATCAATATGTCATCTTATGGATATGATTGTAGCGTGGTTGCTTTAATAAACACAATTTATGGGACATAACAAAACAAGCATTTCTAAAGCACCATGAAACTAAATATAATGCTTTTACCTGTCTCATAAGTGCTTTAAATACTATGGATGGAAGCCTCATTGGAAGGATTTTTTCAGCTTTGACTAATGTGAAATCTTGTTTGAGGAAAAAAGAAAAAGCTTTTTTATCATCTAATCACATTTTCTGTCTTTTTCAGATAAATAAAGTAACTATCTGCATACAATATTAAAAATATTATTATCAAGTAAAAAATATTCTAGCTGTAATTGAGGTAATCCAAGCTTTTAAAACCTAAATTTAGCACCTATAAGGTAGAAGAAAGAATAAGACGTTTTTCAAGAAACAAGTGTATATCCTGTAGCAGTCTTCAGGCCCCACCAGTGTTTCAATTACAAGAATTTTTTTTTATCCAACCTCAATCAGAAACTAGTTAGTTCAGAGTAACAGGCTTGGTGCTATCACAAATCATAGGATCATAGAATGTGCTGAGTTGGAAGGGACCCATAAGGATCATTGAGTCCAACCCTTAGCCCTGCACAGGACCATCCCCAAGAGTCACACCAGGTGCCTGAGAGTATCGTCCAAACTCTTCTTGAACTCTGTCAGGCTTGGTGCTGTGACCACTTCCCTGGGGAACCTGTTCCAGTGCCCAAACACCCTCTGGGTGAAGAACCTCTTTCTAAGATCCAACTGAAACCTCCCCTGACACAACTTCAGGCCATTCCCTCAGCTCCTGTCACTGGTCACCACACAGAAGAGATCAGTGCCTGCCCCTCCTCTTCCCCTCACAAGGGAGTTGTAACAGCAATGAGGTCTCCCCTCAGTCTCCTCTTCTCCAGGCTGAACAGAACAAGTGACTCAGCTGCTCCTCATACGGCTTCCCCTCAAGACCCTTCACCATCTTTGTTGCCCTCCTTTGAACACACTTTAATAGCTTAATACCTTTCTTACATTGCAGTGACCAAAACTGCACACAATATTCAAGGTGAGGTCACACAAGTGCAGAGCAGAGTGGGACAATCCCCTCCTTCACCCAACTGGCTTTACCTGATGCCCCCAGGACACGGCTGACCCTCCTGGCACTGCTGACTCATATTCAACTTGCCATCGACCACAACCCCCAGACCCCTTTCAGCGGCACTGCTTTCCAACATTTCATTCCCTAGTTTATACAAACAACCAGGGTTGCCTCATCTCAGAGGCAGAATCCAGCACTTTCCCTTGTTGAACTTCCTATGGTTGGTGATTGCCCAGTCCTCTAATCTGTCGAGGTCTCTCTGCAGGGCCTCCCTGCCTTCAAGGGAGTCAACAGCTCCTCTGAGTTTTGTGTCATCTGCAAACTTGCTTAGTATCCCTTCCAGTGCTGCATCCAAGTCATTTATGAAGATGTTGTAAGACCCTGTATTTGTTTCAGGCACTGTACAAATACCAGGGATTTCCCGCTCTCTAAGAGCTTGCAGTCAAAAAACTGTAGTGCTGCTGGTTATTTTCTAGAGGAAGCCTCTGAACCTGCACAGATATTCACTGACTACAGCACAACTCAGTGTTCACAAAGACATATTGTTGAATCTCTCACTCCTGGGCCAGGGCCATGCAAGGTCAGACTACGCAGGAATGGGATCAAGGGCAGAGGCACAGAGAAAATTCTAAACCTCTTCCTATATTTTGAGCCTATCTGATAGTGCAAGTTCTTCATAGTTTTTCTTGTGTACTGCTTAAGACTTAGCTGCTGAGAACTGCACAGTTGAGATATAGTGCCTCAAATACCATGAAAAATTGCAGTAACAAAAACTTACTTGTAGAAAAAACACAGCATTCAAAGGTGAGGCCGCCCCAGTGCAGAGCAGAGTGGGACAATCCCCTCCCTCAACCGGCTGGCGATGCTTTGCCTGATGCCCCCCAGGACACGGTTGGCCCTCCTGGCTGCCAGGGCACTGCTGACTCATATTGAACTTGCCATCAACCAGGACCCCCAGATCCCTTCCAGCAGCACTGCTTTCCAGCATCTCATTCCCCAGTCTATACACACAACCAGGGTTGCCCTGTCCCAGGTGCAGAATCCAGTACTTCTTTGGAAGGTAACACCTCATGTATGAGCATAAAAAATTTAAGACAGGATATTTCAATGTCTTTCATGTCATATACTATGACTTGACTGGTTGTAAAAAATGCTCCAGTAAATGCAGATGTTGCTCTGTTTTCATTTTTTCCTTTTCCTTATTTTGTGCCATAAGTATGAAAAACATGAGTAAACAAGACTGAGAACCTCATCCTAAAACAGTTAAAACATGAATCTGAAGTTCAGCTTCCAGGGCTGTATTTGTTACTAAACTGATTCAGATTCCTGTAGCAGGTAGATAAGATGATTAACTTCTACCATTCATGCAAATAACATGGTCCTGTGTTTTTTCTTGGTATGGCATGTGAGTGACATAATGCATATGGATACATAAGGCCACAAAGGCATATATACACTATCACATTCAGGTTTTTTGTCTTCTGCACTGTCAAAACCTTAATAATATCCCACACTGTATAAATGTTATTACCTTTCCAACAAAGTAGTGTGTGCTGACTGAAAATGTTACAAAATTCTCACCGGTATATATAAAATATCACTCTCTTGAGAAGGTAACTTCTTTTTCTTACACCATAAATTAAGGTTTACAGAAATTCTGTCTATAATGAAGAGTCTACTCAGAAGTGTTTTCTCACATAACTTTCATCTTATTGCTTTTGCATTGCCTTGTGTCACTTTATATCTTCTGAAAGGCTATGGCTGAGCCTACATGGGCAAGAAAGAGCATGGCTCATCTTTCAGGTTCACACACCTTTTGGGGGAACAAGAGAAGACTCTTGGGTGGTCACTGCTCCTGCTGACATACTGCCTGCTCTAAAGGGCTAAGGCCGAAGCAGATTCAGGGATTTCAAGGGAGAACCTCTCCTCAATCAGCATGTGTGAGCTGATCTGGCTGAGGATGTGCAATTTGCGTCACTGCTCTGTGGGACGCTGAGCAGACATTTTGCATTCTCCATAGCAAGGAGCTCTGCCCGATCCTCAATTTTGCAGCACATATTTAAAAATAAGTATAATTTTATTGGTTCATCATAAAGGTCATTGGGAAACAATCATAAAAAGTAAAGCCTATAATGTCTGCAATGATGACTGAAAATATGGATTGCAAGACCCTATCAATAATCATATAAAAATATCCAATAACAAACTACAGCCATTCAGTTTTATCCAATTCCATAATTTTGAAAAATTAAACTGGAAGCACAATTTTATTCTAAAATAAAAGGATTGCATCAAGATACATTCAATACATTAATAAAGGGAAATGAGGGACATGTATATTCTTTATAATGTGCTCCTTATCCCATATTCCATGTTGGAAAACCTCAATGTACCTGATCTTTAAAAACCATACTAATTAACTGCAGAAATTCTTACTATTACTCAGTACCCAGTATAAATACCATAAAAGAAGAAGGAGAAGACCAATGAATGCTATATAAACATCCCATTACTTCCAATAATAACAGTTTCTGCCTTTCCCTGAAAGGATTAGTCACAAATCCCACTTACCCTTCATGGGACTATCCAGAAAAAGAAGTTGAGACTTTATACCACCTTTTGTATTTGATGATATTGAATGTTAAAAGAACAATTCGTTACTTGTTGCTGAATATGATCTCTTCCAAGTTTAAGTCCTTAGAGAGCTTGATAATTATATCTTAAGTTTCAGGAATCTATTTGCTAACACAGACATTTTAGACAATAGATATCAAAACATTAGACAAAAATAGTTATTATTCTCTACTAATGGTGTGTTATTTGAGTTGTATGACTAATTACATGGTTTTGGTTTTGTTCTATAATTAAATGAATTAACTTGCTATTAGGTTATTGCCACACACAAGTAATTTTGTTTCATAATATTACTCAAACTATTTTAAATATTGCAACAAACAATTAATTTTAGCTTCAGAGGAAAAGATGTTTCCACAGAACTCTTGTGGGATGTTATCAACATATGAGTCCTTAACCAGACATATAGGATGCCTTCCCACAATTTATTTAAAAGTTACTCCCTCTCAAGTGAGACTGTGTTCCTTTCTTATCCCATTCTTTTCTTATCCCGTTCCTTTCTTATCCCATTAGATATGGAAAGCACATGCAGGTAAGAATATAGAGACACTCACAAGCCAAACAGATTTTATATTAAGTTCATGGCGATGTATTCTGAACCTTTTTTTGCTTTTCTAAATAGACTGTGGGTTTTGTCCAGTCAGTGTTGACTCCTTCTGTGCTTCCCCTGGGACAGATGATGTATTTACCCTCTTCCTGTAACCGATCCCCAATTCCTGATACCTGAAGAGAAATGCAGTATGATGCTAAAAGTTGTTTACAGCCATCTAGAGGGACCTTGACTGGCTTGAGAAGTGAGCCCATGCAAACCTCATGAAACTCAACAAAGCCAAATTCAAGGTCCTGCCCCTGCACTGAGGTAATCCAACACAAATAAGGGCTGAGCAGAGAATGGATTGAGAGCAGCCTTTCAGAGAAGGACTTGGGAGTGTTGGTTGATGAGAAACTTAATATGATCCAGCAATGTGTGCTTGCAGCCCAGAAAGCCAACCGTGACAAGAAGCGTGTCCAGCAGATTGAGGGAGGTGATTTTCCCCCTCTACTCCATCCTCCTGAGACCTGGAGTACTGCATCCAGCTCTGGGGCCCCAGAGAAGGATGCAGACCTGTTGGAGGGAGTCCAGAGGAGAGCCATGAAGATAATCAGAGGGCTGGAGCACCTCTCCTATGAAGACAGACTGAGAGAGTTGGGGCTCTTAAGCCTGAAGAAGAGAAGGCTCCAGGAAGACCTTACTGCAGCCTTCCAGTACTTAAAGGGGGTACAAGAAAGATGGGGAGGGACTTTTTATTAGGGAATGTAGCAATGGGATGAAAGGTAACAGTTTTAAACTGAAAGAAAGTATATTTAGATACTAGGAAGAAAGTCTGTGTGGGAGGTGAGGCACAGGAACAGGTTGTCCAGGGAAGTTGTGGATGCCTCATGCCTGGAAATGTTCAAGGCCAGGTTGGATGGGGCTTTGAGCAACCTGGTCTAGTAAAAGGTTTCCATGCCCATGGCAGAGGGGGTTGGAAATATGAGAGGTCCCTTCAAACCTAAACTGTTCTTTGATTATATGATTCTACCTTATCCTGTACTTTCAAATGGTAATATATTCTGAATAAAAGCTACAATTCCTGTCAGGTAGAAAGAAGATTGATAAGAACTGAGTAATTTTACAAAGCCCAATAAATTACTGAGTTTCATTAAGTCTTCTCTACATTCAGTGAAAAACTTGCCATTACACTAACACTCATAAAGGGCATGTGTGTGTATATATGAGTGTGTGTGTGTGTGTGTTTTAGCCACAGAGATTTTTTTGGTTTTAATTATGTTAAGTTGTTCTGAAAATATACAGGAGAATTAACTAAGTTAACTGAAGAGACTCACCAGAAAGTGTCTTTAAAATCAAAAATTAAATAAAAGAACCTTAAAGTAAAGGAGAATCAGAAAGCCAGTGAGAGGGACTTTCAACGTGTGGAGGGAGCCAAGAAGAACAGGTGTAAAACTTCCAGCTGTTTTAAAGTTAAGACCTGAGAGAAACTGCTTGAGAAATTCAGGAGAGAGCGTGAGAGATAATAAAAATATTCAAGGTAAACCATGTCTGAATGACAGAACTTCAGGAGTCTGACTCACTGAGAGGCTGTTGATTTGCAAAAGTATTTGCATAAAAGAGTTTGAGTTTTCACAATGAGGGTGGGAGGCAATGGAGCAGATGACTTGAGGGTGTGGAGTCTCCATCTTTGGAGGTATTCCAAAACCAACAGGACACAGCCCCAAGCACCCTGCACTGACCTCAGAGTTCATCCTGCATTCAGTGGGGGTTGGATTAGATGGTCACCTGCAATCTGAGTGATTTTATAATCCTGTGATTTGGAAAAGTGGTCTGAAAAGCAATGAGTTCCAGAACATTTTTGCCACAATGTTTATACCTTCTCATAGACTTTATTTTTAATTTCCTACTTTTAAAGAAAGATTTTGCTCAGAATTGCTGTAATTCACAACTTTGAATTAAACTTGAACATTTTACTTGATATGAATTTTTATTAATCTGAAGTTTAGCACTCTTTGGGGAAGCTTTTTCCTACTGAAATTTTTTCACAGAGAAAACACTGCAAAGCTGGAAGTACCTTTTGGATCAATTCATTCCAGTTAGACTAATAGTACACAGTATGGTAGACTGAAAACTTCACTATGTCTGAAATTATATTAAAAATTTAAAATCACATCAAAAAGTAGAAGAAAATCAAGTTAAGGTCCTTCATTATAAAAAGCAGAATGCCCCATCCACATAAACAGTATACAGAGGTTCATCAGAGGTTGGTAAACCCTGTAGGGAAAAGTGGTCTAATCTCCGCTGGATGTAAACCTTCTATGGAGGAACACACTCAGCACAGCTGGGAAAAGAAAAATTAGGCAAGAGGAGGATAAACAAATGCTTGGCACACAACAGCTTAGCTTTGTCTTGCTTAACATCAGCAATCAGGGATAGTCTAGTCTGAGCAAGTCTTTCTGGCATGGTCTGCCAGAAGTGTCAACAGGAAGATTCATCTCACCATATGACATATTTAAAAGCTATGTGGGGGAGGTGAGAAGCTAATAACTTGTTTAAACTAGCTGTATATGTTTTATATTGCAGCACTTAGTTGGGAATCCCACCAAATATGTCTCAACAAGCAGCTCTCTGTCCTGCTGTCTCTGGGATTCACTTGATGGGTCATGGGTTGGGAGAAAGGTCCCCGTGTGTGACAACTAGCATAGTGTCACAGAGTACTGTGAATTATCTGGAGTTAGAACTAGTGGACAAGTAGTCTAGCTCTTCCTGAAATTAGTGGCAATTGGGTGTCCAAGTAAATATTAGGGACTAAAAGATCTTTGACAATGAGAAGGTAGATTAGGTACTTCTTCTGGGATAGAATAGCACCTGTCAGAAAAATGTCTTCTGTAGATATTGTCCATAAAGAAACTGTGATCTTTGCTGCAAATGTTTTTGCAATGGTGGGAATTTGTCTTCATCCAGAGCATAAGTATAGAGGCATAGTAAGAGAAAGAAACAGGGGTGGGGAAAAAAAACCAGCACTGAATATGATTGATTCAGACTGAGGAATAGGTGAAACTGTTTTGTAAGTGGTTTGTAGACTTGCTTAGAGTGGACAACAAGGAATACAGGATTAGCTACTATTTTCAGTTGTCTGTGTGGTTTATAAATTATGTCTAGACAGCAGTCAACGTGCAACAGCTGCTCTTGAAGACACCCTCGAGTTGTTTTTTCATTACTTTGCTGGGTGTTAATAAGAGCATAGAACACAGGCATGGGAATATTTAGCTCTTAGCACAAGCTGAGCTCTCCAGTGCTCCGAAGACTAAAGCTTGTTTGGAGAAGTCTGGTACTGTTCAGTCCTAACCCATAAGATCATTAACTGAATTCCATGAGCACTTACAAAAGCACTTCAACACTGATCCATACTGACCTTGTCCAGTGCTGCCTTCACAACTGAGTCACTGTCACTATCCAAAGCCAATGTTACCTCATCAATCACAAGAATTTTAGGATTGTGAAATGTATAAAAGTTGGAAGCTATCAAAGAAGGCCAAGGCATATGATGCATATTCCAAAAAAGAAAGCAATACCCATAGAAATGTTGGCTGAAATAGCCTGTTTGATAGAAATGTGTTTGACATTTTCTTGATTTTTCAGTATCTGAAAGGAAAAAAAATCCAAACACACAAAAAAATCAGAACATACTGGAAATTACCTTTTATTTCATTGTGTATATGCATAAATTTCCCGTGAAAAATATTGAAGATGTACAAAATATTTTTGTACACAATAGTCCAAGTCCAAGAAAGATCTTGCTAAGAGTAGAAGAAAATGCAATGACTACCTTTCATCTTGTGATATACTGAGCAATTTTATGTTAATGTAATTACAGATGAACATACACAGAAAAGGTCTGCAACAATGGTTTTTCATTTCATGGGTCTTAGAAATTAAAAAGCATTGAGATGGTAATTGCACCAGGGATGGCTTTGAAACTCTAGTTCAGCCTCGACTTTCAGTAAAAAAAAAAAAAACCACAAAAGTGCATGGTGCCAAAAGCAAGGTGGTCAAAATAAATTAGGGTATTTTAATTACCGCATCTGACCTAAAATGGAAAACGGTAAGGAAGGAATGTGCTTTTCATGGTGATCATGAACTCTTTATTCCAGAGTATTGAATAAACTGGCAAACATAACACTGGTTCAGTAAAAAAGAGGTTTAGTGATTATTTCAAATTGTGGCAAGAGCCACAGGACTGAAGAGTTATTACGGAAACAGCAATCTGAGAAATTGCAAACTTTTATCTTGACAAAAACAGCACGGGAAGCTTACAAACAAATCCTGAAGAAAATAATAAAATCTGAAATAAATGATGGTAAGTTTAATCATGAAAAAACACATTATATCATGAGCTATGAAAGTGATGAATAAACTCAATTACTTTTCTTTAGTACTGTTTTTTCTAGAGAGGCTAGACCCAGCAAAGTTAATCCACTGGGACTTCATTAATGACAAGTAATGCCAAGTTATCCTAAAGCCACGAGATAAATTATTAAACACTAGTTGTGAAGTAATAAAAGAACAATAAGGTAAAAAACAGCTTGAAGGAAGACAGCAGTGTTCAGCAGGGAGATGTACCCAAGGGAGTTGACAACATTAATTCTTCAGTCAGTCTGGGGATTTATTGTTTTTACTTATATTACTGACTTGGGCATGCAAACAATACTCATGATAATGAAATTTTCTAGATACAAAACTGAGAGGATCAGTACAGAGAACTAGTGAGAGGACCAGGGCAAAGGAATACAGGATATCTTACTGAATTAGATATGTAATACTGGGCAGTAGTAGTAAGAGAAGCAGATGAACTATAATTATGTGAAATACAGTATAACAAAATTAAAGAAAAATACGACCAGTGAAATGGCAAATTTATACTGTATGAGAAAACTAAAACAACTTTTTAGGCCTAGCAAAATGTCATCTGAGAAAGTCTATGATTTATTTATATAAAAAAAATTATGACAGTATTCAAATGACTGTTTGATATGTGAATTCTCTAACATGGATTTTTAAGATAAAAGATTTAATGACTTACTCTATATAATGGTAAATGGATAAAAACTATATTCAGATGCCTAAAATATGTAACCTCAATCTGTTGGTTGGCATCCAAGTAAGTGGATGTAAGTTGTTTATCATTTTGTCAGTTGTTTATCATTTCTGAAACTGAAGTCAGCAAGTGAAACCACTTGAAGACATTGAAATGATTCCCCCTGAATCAGGTGTAATATTTCTTACTGTGTGAAGCTTAATGTTTGCAATATGCTTTGAGAATTTACAGAATCACAGAATATGCTGAGTTGGAAGGGACCCATAAGGATCATCGAGTCCAACCCCTAGCCCTGCACAGGACCATCCCCAAGAGTCACACCAGGTGCCTGAGAGTATTGTCCAAATGCTTCTTGAACTCTGTCAGGCTTGGTGCTGTGACCACTTCCCTGGGGAACCTGTTCCAGTGCCAAACCACTCTCTAGGTGAAGAACCTCTTTCTAAGATCCAACCGAAACCTCCCTTGACACAACTTCAGGCCATTCCCTCAGGACCTGTCACTGGTCACCACACAGAAGAGATCAGTGTCTGCCCCTCCTCTTCACCTCACAAGGAAGTTGTAACTGCAATGAGGTCTCCCCTCAGTCTCCTCTTCTCCAGGCTGAACAGACAACATGCCCTCAGCCACTCCTCACATGGCTTCCCCTCAAGGTCTTTCACTGTCTTCGTTGCCCTCCTTTGGACACTCTCTAGCAGCTTAATGTCTTTCTTATATTGTCGTGCCTAAAACTGCACACAATATTCAAGGTGAGGCCACACCAGTATTTAGAAACAAAAGGTGTGGATAAAAACAATAGTTAAAAAATTTTTGTTCACGTAGTGTGATACAGAAGTTCCTTCTAGTGGCATGAATACTGTGATGCTTTGGTTTTGGACACGATATGGGAATCTTGAGGCAAAAAATTCTGAAAAGGGTTTGCCCTGTTCACAAGAAGGAGACAGATAGGGAGTTATGGGCAGGTGGACTGCAGCTACTCTCCTGATATTTGAGAGTGATAGTATAAGAATCCTACCATGACCAATGCCCAACTGTATGAGCAGCAACACAACAAAAACTCCTAAACCTGGATGTGGAGGAGCAACCAGAGAAGGCTGTGTTAGTGCTCCATGAGGCTTCTCAGAAATGTCAACTCTGTTTTCTTGTCTCAAACACAAAACTATTTACTAACTGAACTGATGTACATTTCCACTCAGCTGGGAGCTGAAGTTTTAAATTGTGTAGTTCTATTAATTTTTTTTTCTTGGATAAGAGCATATTCTCAGAACAATTTTTCTTTGTGATACCTGTGATTATACTCATCAGATATTTCTTCTTGGGAAGCAATCTCATCCTAGAAAAAGACTTTTCCTCAGTGTAAAGCGATAAACCATCTCTGTGTCCTCATTGCAGCCAGTTTAACCAACTAGAGAATTAAATTATTTTAAAAGTATTATTTTAATTTAGGTAATATGAAAGTGTGTTGTATGTCTGTTACTGTGGTATATTAAATTGAATGAAACATTGAATTTCCTGTCCATAATGGCAAAATCGAGAAATTATGTAATGCTCTTATCTTCTATTAACAGGAAATACTATATTCATCTAGTATAAAATACTGATATTGGTGGTAAGATGCCTGTTGTCTCAGAGGTAAAGAGTTTCACTTTAACATCACTGTAGCATTTTAATACCCTATTTTGTAAATTTCTATATCTGGTTAAAGTTTATGAGGCAATGTATAATGATAGTGGTGTTGAATTTAACATCTCTTAAAGGAGTGACTCACTTAGAAAAATAGCAGTCAAACTCTGTATCTGGAATCAAATTACCCAGAATAAATGAAAACCTCGTTGCTCTTTTAATATTATGAAATATTTTTAATACATGGGAAGATTCTTCTACTTTAACAGATTTTGTGACAAATATGATTAAAAAGGGAAGAAATAAATGAAAGTTCTTTGATTCAAATGCAAAGATAGACATTATCTACCATCATTTGTTGCCTCCAGTAGGACTGCTTGACATAGCACAAGCTGGGATGAGCAGTTGTTATCTACTGCCTTGGTCTAGGTCTGAAGAACTCTGACTTTAGAAGACATGGTAGCGATGCTGTCAGGTGTGACTGTATCATGCTGATCCCTTAGGCAGGAAAGAGAGTGGGTGCCTTGGACAGTAACCAGCAGCTCATAAGGGTATTGCTCTTTGGATTAGACAGGATACTGCATATACTGAATTGAACAAGATATACATGAAGGAGTAAAAAAAAAAAAAAGATAAAGCAGATCAAGGAAGCCATTTTCTGAACAAATGAGGCCATCATGTGGCAAATTACAGACACGGCCACAGAAAGAAAAATTTTTGATTTACAGTACTGGGTAATAAAGAAGAAAATACACAATTTTCATCACGAACTCAAAGGAAACTGGTGTTAAAACTCAGACACAGAAATTCCTCTTAGCTTTTAATTTTTTTCATGAGCAATTCTCGAGAAATTTTAAAGGATATTTTGAAATTTTATCAGTGCAAGATTCTTAGATGGAAATCACATTTATTTTTTCTGTCATTAAGGTCTCATAGGCGATAATAGGAAAACGAGAGTTAGAAGGAATAATCATGTCTTCAGAGAAAAGATTTCAAATGTCTCAAAATAACAGCCAAGTGAGAAACGAAGTTTCTGATTATTTATCAAACTCCTCAGGAAATTGCAGGAAAGAAAATTATGAACATCTGCAAAACTAGACTGTTGTATGTTTCCTTGAATGTACCCTTAACAAGCTGAACAGGGAAATATTAGCATCCTGAACTGTAATTCTCAACTCTAGCATGCATGAAGAGTAATGTCTGAGTTGTTTCTGACTTAGCAGATATGTAAATAACTCTCATCTTTAATAACTCACCTTCTTTTACATTGAAGAATAGACAGATCTGTGGAGATAAATCTTCTGTAGATCTACCCAAAAGAAAATATCGAGAAAACTTAATTAAGATTAGGAATTCCCTTTATGAATGGAGAAGCATGTCATAATTCCATAGTGGTGCCTTCTACCAATCCCTTGGAATGTGTGTATATATTTTGTTTGTTTGTTTTTTTGTTGCACAACATGGAAATTTTGTATTGTTTTCCAATTCTATTAAATATGTACATATCAAGGAATGACTGAAGAGTTTGTACAACAAGAAGGCACATTGATTAATCCAAAATGAAATCAGTACAAAATGTGATATATGTAAAAGTGAAGGCAAGAAGAAATTAATCTTGGGGGAAGACAAGAGTGCCTAGAAAGAAAAAAACTGTGATGCCAGCATTAACTGAACAGTTCATTGGAGCCTCAATGGTAAACAGAGAAGACAGTATTAGTCATCTCACACCTATAGTAGCTCCATTCTTTCTAAGTTCTGCCCTGACTTCTTTTATATATTGCTGTAAATAAAGCTGACCTCATTAAGGACACTTTAAAAGCAAGTGGGAACCAAGAGCTACTGTGTTACCTAGATATACATTCCCTCTTCCTAACCATGTCTTCACTTTTAATATCTGACATAGCATGAACTGAATTTTTTTCTTAGATTAATCAAATTATTCTTGGACCTATTTTTTCATCTGTAATTTGAGAACCAAATCAGAATTAACATAGGAATAAAATTATACCCGATTGTTATAATGATATAAGAACCATGCTATTCTCTCTTAGAACAATTGCTTGCAGTATTCAAAAAATTCCTTAACATATATGTCTCCTTTACTTAGTAAATGAATGATACCATTTCTACCCATAGACACTTCAATCAAATCCCGTAAGACAAGATAATATACACATATATAGAGAGATGCAGTGTTTATCTTTCAAGTTATCTGAAATATCAATGACTTTAAATGTTGGGGCATTTTAAATTAGTCCCATACAATTTCTAGTATGTCTGTAAAAATGTCTCTGTCTTGGTGAATATAAGGCTGCAGGCAGTGTTTATGGATCAACTCTTATGAAACATTATGTAGTGCAGGATCTAAGATGCTTCTTTTAGTAGAGCAGTCATTTACAAGGTGTGACTCATTTCTCTACACAAAGGCATTAACAATATAAGTATTTATGATAATCATGCTTATATCCTCTTATGAAGAGACACAATACAAGGTTGTTGCTAATCTGACCTGCTAGTGACAGCAATTCTAGAATGGGATGAACTGTGCCCTGGCCAGACCTTTGTTAACCCTGCAGAAGACAGACTTGATTCAAGAAATGACTTAGGTGTGAATGCTCACTTTGACTTACATGCAGTCCTGTCCTAGAGCTCTACAACAACAGCGTTCTGATGCTGACCTCCCTAGTTAACAGAGTACAGCTAGAATGAAATGTATGCAGGAATAAGCACACAAAGACAAAAGGAAATGTACTCACCCTTCAAAAACACAGATTGCTAAAGATTGCTGTCCTTGTGTGTTCTGCACCTTTCCTTCCTCTCTACTTCAGATATCTCTCCAGTCGGTGAAATTCAGAGCAAAGGATTTGAAGTTGCTGCTGGTCCTGTTTCTTACTTTCTGCTTTCATTTTACTGCATTAAAGAAATTAGAATAAAAGATACTGTCCTCTCTTAGAAATACAGAATGAATGAATGACTAAACTACGTTGTTCTAGACGATTTGTCTAGAAGACTGAGTGCTCGACAATAACAGTTATTTAGATTATCTATAGATACATTTACAATGTGGCTTTTTCCACACAAGAATTGTTAGTTGAGTGTTTTCACCCTGTATTCATAGGCACTCTGCCATGTTTTGAGGGAGAGGAGTAGGAGGAAGTGTTATAAATGTACAAATAAACTATACACCTTGACAAAGAGATTAACTTGATTCTATTTGTACTGTGAACGATCACAAGGATTACTCTTTAACAAATGCTTCAATGAGATCTTTAGTGCCTTACAGAAATTAATGCTACCAGGAAGATTGTTTTCACAGACCAGTATAGCAGCAAGAAAGAGACAACAGGTTCAAAAGATTTCCTTGAAAGAAAGAAGATTGATGGGAAGTCCGTGTCAGGGGGAAGACTGTTGAACTTCTCCCAACATGTGGGATAGTTCAAGAAGAACTTTGAGGGAATGCCTGAAGAAGAGACCAGCAGAGATCCAGAACTGATGTACAGTCTTCCTTTGCAGATAGTACATGGCAGCTGGGCAATAGCAACGCCCTGATAAGAATCTGTGGTAAGAAAGACTTCCTAGACCTAAACTCTCTTTTTCTTCTGAGAACTCTATTTTGATCAGTCATTTCAGCAGGAGGGCTGTCAGATGGTTGGATTTAAGTCCTTGATTCCTGTCTCTCCACGGTCAGTGGCATACACTTGCAAAGTGGTTAGGATTGCCAAGGTGGTGTCAATGCTGACATCTCTCTAAAGACTTGTTCCAAAGGTAACAGGTCAAGAGACACAAGAAATGTGTGGAAAAGCTGCTAGACAACCTTCCCTCAAAACAGTAAGTTCTGCTTGAAACTGCTGCAGGCCCTCAAAAGAAGAACAGGCCAGAGGAAAAAAGGCCTATTACTTCAGAATAACAACACATACCTATCATCAAGAGTTTAGGGTACTTATGGTCAGAGACAAGAGCTGACTATGCCAACAAGGAGGGCTTAGAGCTCAGACAAGTATCTTATGACATTAAGGGGAACCAAAATATCTCAGAGCCTAACTGAAAAGGCTGAGCTTTGGAGTAAGGCCTCTTATGCCCTTTGGAAAGATGTGGTAGAATAATGGTCCTTAAAGCAGAATTGTCCTAGTTCAGTCAACCCTTCCTTTGGGTAAAGCACTGCAGTTAGAAGGTGTATGAATAGAATGTGGTGAAGAACGCATTTTTGGAGGTGTTATTCTCTGTCCTTTGGCTTTGTGACTGAAAATTACATGATGAGTTATCTAGTGGTAGCTCAGTTGCAGTAATATGGCTGTTGTAGTCTTCTGAAAGAATATTCTGAAAAGAAAGTAATTGTGAGCAGAGAGTTCCTGAAGCATTTATAGTGGATTTGTAATTATTATGAAAACTTTTGCATAGATCTCAACAAAGGGGAAATACTTCTTTAGAAATG
The DNA here is from genome assembly GCF_001604755.1 of Lepidothrix coronata. Lineage (NCBI taxonomy): Eukaryota > Metazoa > Chordata > Aves > Passeriformes > Pipridae > Lepidothrix > Lepidothrix coronata. The sequence continues at coordinate 11,279 of NW_016690239.1, read as the reverse complement.
TAGAAGACAAGGATAGGGAAAAATAAATCGTTTTAGAAAGTTTCTATATTCAATGTGAATTTCTGAAATATATTTTAAACTATATGGCCAGGATTTAAAAAACTGATTTTCAGATGTCTGTGGTAAAATATTTACAGTGCTATCCTGATTTTCATAAAGAGTTAGATTTGTCTGGTAAATCCAGAGTCTTCAAAATGACACAAGTTGGGGAAAGAATCTAATAATTACTAATCCAATCATTAGAAACTGTTCCATCAAAAATTAAAAACCCTAGTTTAAAAACAAAATACTAACATCCAGAATTTAGTGAAAAAAAAGTCAGTCTACGTATGTTCTCACTTGAATCTCCAGACTATAATGTTAAAGAGTATCTATTCAATTCTTGCAATTGCAAGTATAACTTCTTTATATTATTATGCAGAATAATAGCCTTAGTCATGGACAAGAATCTTATTGTATCAAGTAATGCATAAACAGGAAACAAACAAATGTGCTAGTCAAATTGGTTTTCCATCTAAGATAGAAACAAAAGAAAATAGGTATGTGATTCCAATGAGACTGCATCAATCAACATTCTGAAGAGCGTTACTAGTACATTGTGTATAAATGTCTAGATCTGTGTGTATAAATATCTAGAGATACGTAAGACAGACCATACGTATAAATCTCAGGGAATCAGAAGTTGCTCCGATGGAATTGTGGAAGATTGATTAATCAGGCCAGTTTTAAACTTAAAAACAAAACTTTACTGAATAAATATGCATTAACAATATACATTGCTTCATGCTTAGTTATTAAGAGTTACGAATCAATATTACTACATATTCAAAGCAGCTAGCGCTTAACAGTCATCCTAAATAAGCAAATAATATACAATGTCACAGAGCTGATGTCAAGGATTTAGCACCAACAATTACAGTCCTTGGGAGTCTCAGTCACGGTGATCAGGTTCAAGAGCTCTTCAGTAAAGCATGCTAACAATGAAAAAGATGCCTTCCTTCCCCCTCCTCCAAGTCCAAATCCAGGATTTTCACCTTTTATAAAATATTGCAGTCTTCAGAATTCTTAGACTTTGACCTCTGACCCCTACGACTTCGGGACACTTGCAGATAGTTCTTTCCTGGGCTGCAGCAGGTGCTTTGTCTTGCCCATCAGTTATGGGATTTTTTCTGATCTGCTGTTTCTTTCCTGTGTTATGTCTTTTTCCATCTCTTAAGGTTGCGACTCTTTGGGGATCAGTAACCAACCACCACTGAGGTACTTGCAGTTTTGAGACCCTTTTTTTCAGACTTTGCCCATGTTTTCAAGACATTTACTGTCATCCTAGGCTTAAACTCCACAAGGGACACCTGGAATCAAATTTCAGCTGACCAGCAAGTTCTCATAACAGGTTGGTAACAAGCCCAATAGGCCAGGACTGACTTGTGTCTTACACAGGCACAGTGAGGATAAGGCTTGAGGTTTCTTTCTGACAATAGCAAAGCTACTTTTACTGAGCATGAAAATGTTTCCAAGTTGCTTACAGACAAGCCTGTTTAATGTGACTTTTGACAGAGTTCAAAGCAAGCTAATATTAATTACATTTGGCTTAGCATGCTTCTACTTTCACGAGGACAATAGGCCATTGTTTTGGCCACATAATAAAGCTGTTTGAATAATGAAAGCTAATACAGAGAAACTGGTACATATTTACTTAGTTTTGTATGATTTATGAAAGGAAGGAAGAAAACCAAAAGTATCAAGACTGACTGCTGATATTGAAATAATTACAGTGGCAGAAGTAGCTCCAGTGGGAGTTCAGAGGTAAGTACTGCCTTTATTCTCCATGTTGCATTACACACTTTGAACATTGACCAGAGAATAGTAGATGCCTTTTTCAGCCAGAAGCTGCTGATGGGTGCCTTGCTCTACGACCTTGCCGTTCTGTATGACAGCAATCTTGTCAGCATTTTGGACGGTGGAGAGGCGGTGAGCTATCACGATGCAGGTACGGCCTTCTCTGGCTTTATCCAGCGCTTCCTGAACAATCTGCACAATGAACAAACCAAAAGGTGAACTATTCTGACAGCTGCGAAGTAAACTGCAATATGAGAGAGAGTGAGGGAAAGGGAATATCTTGCTCAAGCTTCCTGATTTAGGATTAGCCTGTGTTGGCAAAGAGTCAAAACTGTTATAGCAGGTGTGATAGTCAAGAGGATTAGATGGAACCAGGCTCATTACCGAGGTGCATGGCAGGAGAACAAGAGAAAGTGGTCATAAATTGTA
>NW_016690239.1:5301-6658 GCF_001604755.1 Lepidothrix coronata | reverse complement strand
TTCCCTGAGATCTTGAATGTTCAGCTCTCTACCCGACACTGGAATCTCCCACAGTAAAAATAACTATGGTAAACACAATTAAGAAAGGAAAAATGTTTCAAAAAATGTTTCAGATCTTTTTTCATCTCAGGGAATTATTGTACCCCAGGTATTTACAAGCAGACACAATTTTTCCCTGCCACTTTAGGTCACTTCCAGTTCCAAGTGGGAGAGAAAAGGAATAACTTACATCTGGCAGAGAGTCAATGAAGGTATGAATATTGGCTTCTTTTGCTGCATTAACAATTTCCTCAAATGGCACCTGACGACTGTTATCTCCATACGCGATGTTTTCAGCGATAGTGCAATCAAACAGGATTGGCTCTTGTGAGACGATACCAATCTGGGCTCTCAGCCACTTGATATTTAGTGCCTTGGCACCTTTGCCATCAAAAAGCTGAGAAAGCAAACATCTTAAATTTTAGTCACATGGCTATATATGTATTTGAGACTTACTGTAAATTCATACACAGAAGTTGTGCAATTGCAGCTCTTTCCTTAGAGAGATCAATTGAAAGCTCACATAATCCCTTGCCCTGCTTCTGCCCTATAAACCAACATTTTCTGAGGGCTATTTTATAAAAGTGTTGCCTCAGTCCCCATCTTTCTGTTTCAAAGTTTAATTAGGATTTTGAAGACAATGGAAGATAGGGTATGCTGAGGCAATTTCAAAGAACCTTAGGTAATGTTCTTTCTTTTTTTCTTCAGCAGGAAAAATAAGCTTGAAAGGAGAAATGGCTTTTGACTATATAGGTATTTACCATCTTTTTTCCTTAGAATTCCAATGGATTTGCGGGCTGCTAAGATCTGCTTCCTGTCCCTTATCTGATGTGAAAAATCATTGGAGAAACTAGAGAATACAGTTATTATGCATTTTGGATCTACCATACCAAACATCATGACTTTTAGGCATGGTTACTCTCCTAATCAGACCAGCACGATTGCTCACTTTTGTGTACAGCTGCTCAGACAGTTACTGCTTTTAAAAATACACCCCTCTCACCTGAATTCACAGGGCAACTCAGCCTCTGAATTAGCCCACCACTTTTGTGGTTTCTATGCCAGAGGTCTGTGCTTTTCCTTTCATGAAAACGTGGTTGGTTATTCATGAATACAAGGTCAAAAAAATTGGTAAGGAAGACAGATTTGGTTAAACATACTTTTGGAGTACTTGTGCTGCTACTTTCTACAAATCATTTTGCTACACTGGACATGTTTGGGCATTTCGACTCAAAAAAATCTTGTCCATTGCATCTAGGTCTTATTTAAGTATTGCTTCCCTTTTTTTGAGTATCTCTGCATAGACAAGTTCCCAAAT
>NW_016690239.1:2590-4873 GCF_001604755.1 Lepidothrix coronata | reverse complement strand
AAGTAATGTAGGAAACTTTACATGTATTTTAAACCAAAATTACTGAAAGTATTTACAGTCTATCACTTGGTATGTGGACACACTCTGAAAGATGTTTCTGACAAGTAAAGATTATGATAAAAATTATTTTTGGCAACATTCTCTGGTTTTGTTTTTTCTGAAAGAACATAGACAGCAAATTCTGTTACTACACTATACAGAAGTAGATATGTATATGTATGTTTCACATATTTTAAAGTGTTCATAATATAAAAAACTCAGGAAATTTGCTCTGAATTCAAAACCACCATTAGGCCATGGGTCAGGCATATTTTTACCACACAGATCTTGTTTCATTAATTCCATACAATGTGGGAAACTGGGACTTACGTACATACAAGGAGCCCTGATGAGCCAGTGCTGATTTTGAACATTAAAAATACTTGAAAAAGAAAACTAGAAATATCTAGTATACTTTATCACATCACATAAAACCAGTAAGCACACCCTCACTTAAATCTATTGACATGTTCTTGAAAAAATACTTACCATTTCTCCATCAAGTGGGTCATAAAATCTCTCGAGCAGCTGAACAACAGTACTCTTTCCACAGCCACTGCTACCAACAAGAGCCAGAGTTTGTCCCTTTTCTACTTTTAGATTCAAACCCTGGAGGATTTTGACCTCTGGTCGGTTTGGATAGTTAAATGCCACATCTTTGATGGTTATGTTTCCCTCAAATGTTTCCTGGAATTAAAAGAGCATCACTGTTACATGTGAAGGAACAAGATTCAGGATGGGAGCGGTTCCAGGCGTGGAGAAAGACATACAGCAATTGGCAGGACTTTAGTATATGGACTTTACTGCTATTATGTGGTTTCATTGTATCCACACTACACAGTGCACAGCCTGGGCATACCCGGGCTTGCCACGAGTTTGCCTGCTCCCTGCTTCCCCGCTCCCCTCTCTGATAGGCTGCAGAAGCTGCAGAGAGGAGACAGTTACCATTCGCCCTCTCCTTCCCCGGTTCCTCCCATGTTCCTCCCCCTTTGCCTGTGTCCCTACCCCGATTTGTTCCCCCGTTTGTCTGTCTCATGCTCCACCCCGTGTTCTAGCCCTTTCCCCGCCTGAACCCATAAAGCCTCAGGACACCTCAATAAAGTATTCCATTTGCACCTTTACCTTGTCTCCAGACCTGTCGGTGCTGTGTCACAGCCCTATCCTCCCTTTGACTGTGCCAGTTACCTCTTTAAGACAATTTCACAGATGATTCTAATAGAATTGCAGAAGTATTTACTCCCCTCCCCGAAATCAATAGGGGTTTTCCAAACAAATAACCTTTTGCCATTATGAGCAAAAGCTGGACTCACAACAGAGAACTTGGTCCATGTTGTGTTCAGATAAAGTGTCAAGAATGCATTGGCAAAAGGATGTAATCAGGAGAGGAAAAATCAGTTTGAAGGAAGTGAGAAGAGTGCTGTTCATATTACTGACAGAAAATATCACCCATTACACATGGCTTACTTACAGGCTTCTGTCCTTCCTCACTGTAACTATCTATTGAGGGCACTCTTTCAAACAGCTGAAACAGGTGGGCTGCTGATATCTTGGCTTTAGCATAGTCTGGAGCAAAAGAGCTGGTTTCTCCTAAGGCCATTGCACCAAATACAACAGCTGAAAACACTCTACAAAAGAAATCAGGGAAAAAATAATCAATAGACAATGGAGAAAAGGACAATGGAAATGGGGCTGCAGCCAACTTTTTCTTTCACTCAGAGAAAAAAGAGGGCTAAATTTAGAAAGAGTAAAGTAGTAACCAACTATTATTGCTTCAATTACTCATTTAGCTCCAGAAATTCCTTTTTCACCCTCTTTCAATGATGTGAAATAAACATGTCTGCATTCTAAATTCAGTATTTGCATTACTTATTATCACTAATTTCTTTAGTTATTAATACTGATTAAGTATATTACATCTCAGCTGAGACTATAAGGAAAGGGTCAATGGATGGCAAAATTGTTACTCTAATCCTGCTATTGCTATGGTTTCCTCTCTATGGTTCCATGATTTTTGGGAGTTAGCGATCAGTTTTTAAGGCATCAATGAAAATAAGAAATCAAGCCTGTAACAAGGTGACAATAAAGATTTAATTTTCTATCACAGCTCTGATGGAAAAAATAGCATGGTTTACAATACTGAAAAGGGTTGAAAACTATGCTATTATTGTTTTGTGGTGATTTTTATGTAATTTTATGAAATTTTATGTAATTTTATAGGCTACATTAGAATAGTTTAAGAACCTA
>NW_016690239.1:0-1344 GCF_001604755.1 Lepidothrix coronata | reverse complement strand
TAAAGAAAATTAATTAAATCAAGTTTAAAAAAAAGTCAGCTGGTGGTGGTTGTGTTTGTTAATAAAAAAATATGCAAAATATTTACATTAATTTTGAGGTAATTTAATTATACATTAAATCATACACACTATCAAAAAATAATCTATTTTTGTTGAAGTAAATATGTGCAATTTATTACAGATTTTTTTTAGCTTAGTTATTTTTATTATACCTGTATGGTACAATCAAATATTCTCCATACATCAACTCAAATTTTCTTTCTCGGGTCAAGCTAACAACAGTTCTAATATTTTCTATTGCTTCTGTGGCAATCTGCAATAGAAACATAAATGTTTTAATCAAAAATTAAGATTGTGTTGCAATTTCTTATCCTAAACTAATAAAACAATTCTGTTGGAATGTAATTTTATATTTTTTATACTGGTTATTAAAATCATGGACCTTTGATATCAAAAATAATCATTTTACATTTTTCTTTTTATGACAATGAGATTTTCTTACGATGCTCAGAATTTTCTGATAAGACCTCTTTAATGTCCTACAAATAAATGGTGAAAAACCATTAGACAGCAATGACAAGTATGGAGAAGCTATTCAACAAGAAAAATGGGGTATGAGCATTCAAATTCCAGTCCACTGAGTTTGGGCTACAATCAAAATGTCCAGGTTGCTTACGTGCCTTAGAGCCTAACTTAGATCTCAGCAGTAAATATTTGATCTGAACAATAATACATTCTTTAATCTTGCAGATATGTAGACTCGAGTCATTCGTATGCACAAAGGTACCTAGCAACATTTGAAGCCAATAAATGTGTGTCTCTATGGGATTATTACATAATCTGTTAAGACTATGGAGGTGCCCACAAAGTCTTCCTCAGTGACCACACAGTGAGGCTAGGAACCTGTATGGTCTATTTAGTCCATATTAATGTAGAATGGATGATGCTTAGAAGTGACCAACAGATGACACCTGGAATAACCACATCTCTTCAGACCCTGGAACAATGCTGCGTCCCTCTGTTCACCTCTGGATGAAACACCGGTTTTGAGTGCACAACGTACATAGCCTCCCATGAAATATGTGTTATACTGAGTATTCCAGTTGTCCTGAAATCCTGTTGCTCTGGGAGGGCACATGTACTCTATTATAGTTGACAATCCCACAGGGATGGATATTTTCAATTTCCTAATGCATCTCAAATGTTATTAAACAGCTATATCTAAGGTCTATTCAGCTGCCAATCAGTCTCATTTCTAAGGATGGGTATTTCTAAGCAGGACAGCTGATTTATGAGCATAGATACAGTACAAATGCAAAGTAATGTCTTTTTTTAACTCAGAAC
>NW_016690238.1:5202016-5222447 GCF_001604755.1 Lepidothrix coronata | reverse complement strand
ATATAGTATGGTTATTTTGTATGTTTTAAGTCATGACAACTCTAAAACCTGCATACCCTTACTGCTTAACTGAGGCACCAGCTTAGCTATCACATTTAAACCCAGGCTGTTCATTCAACTTCTCTCTTAGTCACAAGGAAGGTAACACAAAGTAGCTGCTTTGAACCACAAAGGCACAACCTGTGTGACCAAAGCTGGCTGCTACTTCTTATGGATTCATGATAATCATCTAATGAATTAAGCATCTAAATCAGGAGTGGCTTTCTGAAAAGGATGCTATAGTTCAACAAGACCTACAGATTTTCAAGAAACTCCACCACCAAGTTCTACAGCCTCAGAAATCTAAGGAGTCCCATCCCAGGCATCTCTCCATCAAAACACTAAATCCATACTGCAGACCACAGCAGATGCAAACTCTCTGAAGAATTTACCCATTAATACACAGAAATTACACTATGGAATAAGAAAAGGTAACTTTGAAGCCCTGCTCCCCTGAACACTGAGGCAAATTTTGTTAGTAGTAGTACATTTGCCCATTCTTTGCGCAGTGTAATTTGAAATTGTTTTTAAGAGGTACTGAAAATAGATTTTGTAGAAACTGTGTTTCATGACTGATCATTATTCACAAAGCAGTATAAACCCTATGATTGGCAAGCATGGAATTAATAAGACAACCTGCTTTTAGAGCAGTTCTACAACACCCCAGGATCACAGGACGGGTGAAGCTGGGAGGGAACACTGGAGGTGCTGTATCTGCCACAGCTGATGAAAGACTTCAGCAACTGCAGGTTCAGTTTTAAATGGTTCTGTTTTAACGGTCAGGAAACTGCTCCTTTTTGTAAAGTACAGAAGAACAGAGAACACACAAGGGCTTGGGACTAATATGCAGCTCTACTTTTTCAGATACAGAATCAATGTTTTGAATTGGGGTTTTACAGCTTGGCTACTAATGAAGTTACAGCTTCATCTGGAAGTTTAATCATCAGGACAAGAATAAAACTTTTAAAAAATACTTTGCATGACCTAGAAGCCTAAATCCCATTAAAGGAAGTCATGTGATCTCTTAAGGACCTGTAGTCAGCTTTTCAAGTGAGGCAAGGAGCATTGGAGATTTTAAAACAATTTTCTCTGCACAGGCTACTGACATAAAATAATTCACTTAGGTCTCCTTGCCACCAAAAAAAAAAAAAAATTATCTCAACTATTAATACGAAAACCTAAAATGTACTAAAATGTTCTGTTGCAAAACACTAACCAAAGATCTGACCAAGGCACTGGATCCCAGAGCTCCAGTCTGCTTTCTGCTATGCTTGGTCAACTGTATCAAACCCTGTGCCATTTACATACCTAGAAAAATGTATTCCAGAAGATCACATTGCTTGGTTTGTGAATGACTAGTAACGTATTTAAACAAAATGTGCTTATTCTTAACCATAACACGTTTCCTGTAACACTGAAATCCTCCACTAACTTTTTCTGTAAATCCAACAGCCCCTCCTGTCTTATTTAACATGCATTATATGCACTGACCCAATTTAACAGTGCAAGGCTTGAAGAAGAGCTGTTAGATCTACAAACATGTAACACCACTACATTCCAGCCAAGCAGTGGTAACGTGAAGAAGCAACACAGAAGGAGCACTGCATATTATTAGCAGCTCTCTCTATCCAGATATTTTAATAAGTAGGCAATAAGCTTTCTCCTACCTGGCAGCTTAGGAACGTCTAAAAATTAAAAATAAAATAAACCACAAACCACAAAACAAAAAAAGCGCTCAACTTTCCTGGCAAACTACCGTAGGATTAGCTACTTCCCTACTTCCAAATCATTTTACAAGGCTTAAAGGTATCTACAGGTTTTCAGTAAACATTTTCACAAGTCAACAATGGTGCCTGTAAATCTTCAGTTACATTTTCAACAACCTCATCTTTCAAAACCACCGATAGCCCCCTGTAACTATACACATAGTTTTATACAAAGCAGAGGAAACACAGTAGCTGTTTATAACTTCAGCTGGAAGATCACACAGAGGTCACGTTTTGCATAAACACCTGCACAGACACTCGAGTTCCGCTCTGGCATTTTCACCTTCGCAGCCCTTGCAGAACCATTGTCTGCAGTGCTCATTATCTCCAGTCATAATTATCACCAGGTTAAATTTATCATGGTATAGTGATAAAAACAAGATAACCACAGGCTACCATAATCAGAGTTTCATTTATTAGAGACTTTTGCATCTAGTTCTCAGGAACTGTTCAGCATTGAATAGTTATAAATTATCTCCTCTTAAGACCATGAAATCCATACTGGTGAGGTTACAGGTTTCATGGAAATCTATTCTTTTTTTCTTCCTCTCCCTAAACATAACATCTTTTCCATAGCTGTATCCAAGAAAGATATAGCCTGAAGATAAAATATCACCGGAAATCACACCTATATGGCAAACTATTTTATACAGTTACATTTTGCCCCACTTTAAAAATGAATATACTGACATGGCATCATTTCAAGCAGCTCAAAATAGATTTTTTTTTTCCATAGATATTAGTCATAAGACGTGTTTTAAAACATCTGGGACTTAATCTGAAACTCTCTGACAGCAAAAGACTGTTTTGTGGGTATGAACAGAGTAACAGGGAACTAAATGTAGGAACAGTGAACTAAGCCCACTTGTTGGCCATCCACTCTTCCAGCATTTCAGCTCAAAAAGTATTTTACTGCCACAGTGATTCCCTTCGAGCTAATCTTCTGCCAAAGATGCTCAGAATTCCACAGCTCAAAGGCTGAGAAGAGAATGGGAGAGAAGGCCCATGTCAGTGGTCTGGAGGAGGTGGATTGATTTGGTATGTTTAAAGCTCCAGGCCTCTTTTTCTCCAGTTCCCAAGGACTAAGGGAGCATGAACCTCCATGAATTTGTTACAGAATCATTTTCTCCTCCTTTGATAAGTCTCAGATTCATAGAATAAAAAACATATATATATATCATGTTATTGTAACTTCTATAAGATAATAATTGGGGTAAAACCAGTCATAGAACTAATTCTACCCAAAATGCACAATAAAATTATGTGCTCTTCCAACCTTTCCCCTCACAAAAATAAAGCACCTTTTTATACAAACAAACTTCACTATGAAATCCAAAGATGGATATTTAATATTTTGCTGTGACAACCAAAAGGCTTCAGAGATATCTTTTCTCATGAGTATATATTCCTCTATTTATACCAGATAGGAAAATATTTTATATTAAATATGAGAGGTACGTCAAATGAAACTAAAAACTGAACAGCTCTTGATGGAACCATTTCTCCCATTTTCATGTTAAGCATATTTTAGGAGACAACATTGGAGGAAGGAAAACTATAATGGCTCTGTTTCTCAAATTCTGTATCAAAGAAAGTCAAGAGATTATCAGCCAGATGTAACCATCTCACCAACCGCAGGTACTCACAGCTGAGCTGCTCAGGAAAGACTGCTCCTCTCTGGAGGTAGCAAAAGGCAATGATTTACACTTCCATGCTAATTAAGGTCTACACTTTACTAGTGCAACGTTTTGTGCTCATCAGAGCTCATCTCAAACACCTGATCTGCATGAGCAGAGAGGGAGAGCAGCCAGGGCAGCAACACCTCCACGGATACACATCCATCAGGGTTTCCAGGATGACCACAAACCACCTGTCTGCAGAAATGAGCACATCATCTTTTTGTGGTCAGAGTGCTACAGGCTCCACATCAGCAATACACCATCCTAGGGAGGTGCATGTGCCAGGAAATCAGTACTACAGCCTTGCTTTAAAGAAGATTCCCTCACATGCAGTAAGTAGTTAACAGTTTGTAGCATATGTTCATAATCACAAACAAAGCCAGTGAACACTTGGACCACATTGCAAAATTCTTATTAATTCCCCTAGTCACAAGTTCCGAGACAATTTCCAGTGGCTACTGTTGGAAGCCACTGTTTGACCCACCCTCCTATGGCAGTTATGGGGATTTTGCATTTGAAGGGTAAAGGAACTGAGAAAAGTATTTGGGATGGATTAAGTGATAGAGTCATTTCCCATCACAAAGATGATGTAGCCCAGAGAGAGACAACATAGTGATTTTGTTGCAAACGACACAGCTCTAGACTTTATGATGCTACTCTTTCTCCTGCACATGCTTTTACCTGTCAATGTCAGAAGAAGTTTTCAATGATGCAGATTTATAAAAATGTAAACTGTGTTGCCCAGGAGACATTACAGACCTCTACAGACCTTCTTCAAGAGAACCTTCATGTAAGATGTTTTTTCACAGCCTTTAGTTCCCTCCTATTCTTGCCAAGGAAATGCATCCTTTTATTAATCTTGATTAAATTCTGCTTTGAGAATTTACAGTCTGACTATACACTAATGAATATCTTTCTATTTCCTGCCCCAAACTGTTTACAGTCCTTATCTACTCAGCACCCTCAGACTGGAATGTTAGAGCAGGAAGATACAGGTATGATTATAGACAGAGAAAAATATGAGAGAAAAAGAAAATCAGTAAAGCACTTCTGGGTGCCTCTCAGAAGAAGAAGATTATTTATGAGTGAAAACAACTTTTCCTACCTTATTTGAAACTCTGTCTTGAAGTGATTAACAATGAACAGAACCATAACTCAAACATCTAAGAAAACTTCAATTATAGACATAGATGTGAGTTCTGTATAGCTGAGGTTTATATACATTCATATAAAGAAGCCTGAAGGAATAGCCTGTCTATTGCTAAGAAACACTGAGCTTCCACAGTGTTCCTCAGCCACTAAGACACCCCCAACCACACAGCTCAAAAATTCATTCCTTCACACAGGCCTCTCAACACAGAAAAGACACCGAATAAAGTCCAATATTAGATTCTCTGGTTTCTTCCCCTGCCTCCTGTGATATCAAAATACACATGATAAGAAGCTGTAAGAGTAACTCATAGAACCTCAGATCTTTGTGGCAAACTGTCACCCCAACCTGGAGCTTCCCCCTAAACGTGTTGGCATTGATGTGCCTTCCCATAGTCTTATTTCAAGCCTTGTTTTTATGATTATTGAAAAACCAAACATGAAACACTGAAATTGATATAAAGAAATATCGCAACAGCTGAGATGCATTTAAATTCTGAATTTTCAGATTAACCTCATAATCCCTGAATTTAATCCTCAGCTTCTAAATGCTCAGACATTACCAATAGTCAGGATTAATGAAAAACCACACCACTTTTCAAGGGCTATTTCTTAACAGCAAACATTCTCAATTTAGTAAAGTGCAAACACTGTGTCAACCTGACTTCATTTAACAGTATCCTTCTGATCTTCTATGGGAGGCTGCTCCGTTATATGTTGCTTCTGTTAATTTGTGCTGAAGGGAAGCTTGTCTCCAGCTCTCACTCACCTGCCCAACTGAGGTTACCACACTCCCTGTATCTTTCCCACATACGAACTTTATCTAAGTGTTGTGTCTTCTGGCATTCTTTCTGTTTCCAGAAATGTGCCTTCCCTTTAAACTCTGCCTTTCCTTTAAACCACTTGTACTCTTCTAGAGACAAAGATGTAAAGAGTTATTTAGAGAGACATGGAGGTGATTTCATTGCTTCACGCTTAATTATAGTTTGCTAAATCAATACTTTCTTTACACTAACACAATCTCTTCCCATTACCACAGTGTTATTTAATACACCTGTATGTTCTCTTCCCTGGAATCGACAATGTAACAGCTCAGGACTTAGAGCTAACTGGGATATTTAATACTCTCAGGTAAGAGACGGGCAGGTTTCTGTTAAGGGCTGGCAGATCTAAGTGTTCCTGACACATCCATCTGCAGTGCCTTGTATTTGCTCTGGGTTCTGTTCTCAGATAAGTACGTTACTCTGATTAGAGAGAGTGTGCTGTCATATCTGTACCTAGTGATAGCCCAATAGGCTGTGTTTACTTCTACTGTCTGCTGCTTAGTCCAGGGCCAATCCAACCAATAAACTCAGGTTTACCACCACTGAACACCTGTCCTTTACACAGATCTCACAGCTATTTAACACAGGATTAAAGCTCCTTTGCACTACCTCAAGAACTTTAATGGCAATGTAAGTGTTTGCACAGAAATTTAATGAGCATATACCTAGACAGACATATCCAGATATATCTGGGTTCACTTCCTTCATGTCCTTGCTTAGCAGTTTCCAGTGGGGTGTAAATACCCTACAGAGTCACTAACCAGTAATAGAGAAATGACTCATTCCAGCCAAGAGACAGAGCAGTCCAAGTGAGGGACTGTCTTGCACTTTTGTTTCTTGTTGAATAGACCTCAAGAGATGGGAAGAGCTAAGCCAGTACAGATACTGCTGCTCTATGATCTTATTTGGCACTCTTGGACTCATGATTTGTGCAGTTCAGGACAGACAAAACCGTTTGCAGTGTCAGGCTCCCAAATTCAGGTTCTTTCATTACTTGCTGTGTCTGTGCAGACTTTGGCTGAGGGACACAGTCATAGCCTTTCTTTGCTGGAGTGCTTTTAAAGGAAATTATATTTACTGCACTATTCAGAAAGTAATTACAGTAGAAGAGAGTAAAGTGACTTAACAACAAACATCAGTGCTGCAAGAGAGGTCTCTGCTCCAGTGCCCTTGAGAGCGGAAGTTGTCCATACATTTAATGTTTTGGCAGCACCAGTACATAACCTCAGCCTGGTCTGCGGGGTAATACAGAGCAAAGGAATTTGTTCCAGATTTTTTTCAGTCAGAGATATAACATCAGCAGAGTTTCATTCCTGCTAAGGTGCTGAAACATAAAAGATAGAAAAATAGAGAAGAATTTTTTCATTCAGTTTTGCTAATAGGCAATGATTATTTCCCCAGTTTCTATGGCACTATCACCATGGCAGCTTGCCATTTTAATCAAAGGCATTGGAACACATTTCTGATACCAGCCCAGTATTCCATCTCCTGGCCACACACAGCAGTACCCACTGTGTAAACTTCCCTGTGACACAGGCCATAATGTCAGCAGACATCAGGATTAGAAATGTGATATTTCAAGTATCTAATTAAAGAACAAGTTTTCAGTGTTCCTTACTCTAATTCTGAAAACAATAGTGGAAATATAACCATTGTGACCAAAATTAGAATCAAAATTCTTTCACAGCTTGCTCACTTTCTAAATGGGTTTTGCCCCTTTTTTGATTAACTACTCAATGCAAACGATTACTCAGCAGATCCTGAAAGAATGTGCAAGCGAAAAAAGTCACTGTGGAGAACTGAGTATCTGTAAAACACTTGACAGGTAAAAATAGCTACTTTACCCTTTGGACAAAAAACCCCATACTTTGTACTCTGTACAGGCCACACTGAAGCATCGCACACAAGACTGAAACCACGATCAGAGAGCAGCACAACTCAGTGTTCTGAACAACGAAATTTTCAATATACAAGAGGAAACATTCCAATTTTACTAAATGTACCATGAAGTGTTTGCAGATATGCTCGTTCTGAAAAAAAACCCTGAGTATTGAGAAATATTTCCAGCAATAGCAGTCCTTCACGTCTTCTATAAAATACATTTTCAGACTTAGACCAAATTCATAGCCAATGTATTTCAAATGGCTGAGATACTCTAAAATAATACATGAATTTATAAATCCTTTTAATAAAAGCTAATAAGCAAGTTGAACTCTGTATTTCAAGCCTAAAGCTTTTCCAAAGGTCCATCCAAGAGATATTAAATAAATACAGATAATGTCAATAATATTCTGCAGTAAAACACTACTGACTAAAAATCACTGGTATAACAGTACCCTAAAGTAGACAGCACTGACCTCAAGAAGAACAAGAAACTTAAGTAAACTGAGAATGAGACTTGAAATAGATCACAAGCAGCTTTCTCTTTTTAAACTACTTAAAACCAGAAATACTCAGAAACAATCACAGAAGCAGTTCTGATGGGGAACAACATGAAAACAGAAATGTAACTCAAGTCTTTCATATCTTCAGTACCTCCATACTTGTTAGATTTACAATTTTTCCTCCCTTGGGTCAGTAGTTAGGGAAGGACAACTAAACAGAATCTAGAAAATTAAACAGAGTCTACAAAATATCTGACAGTGAAACAGTTGTGCTGTTACATTCAGATGTATATACTAACCTGCATTCAAAAGAAAATCAGTTACTACCAAGGATTTGAGGACAGTTCTGCCATCTTATCTGGGGACACCTGACTTCTCAGTTTTGTGCCATGCTTTGTCTTAGGAAATCAATGACACAGAAATACAGGAAGATGCAACAGGACACCTGCACACATTTGTATCACACCTCAACTGGTAAACTTCTCCTCTTGCATAAGACTACACTGCTGAATTTTCAGACCATCTAAGCAGTCAGGTTAATATCTGCCAGCTTTTTCATGAGGACAACCTGATTCATTTGTTCAGAAGATCCACATACTGTTTAGCTCTATGCTTTTGTCTAAACATCTCTGAATTCATTTGCATGCCTGTGCAGTGCATATCAATGATAAATGAACCAGTAGAATACAAAATCTTCAAAAACAACAACAACAAAGCCTTTTCTGCTTTCAGTCCTCAATTTAATAACAGTTGCACTTGATATTTTAAGCTTGCCATCTGCTTAATTAAAAGTTTATGTTTAATTTTTGCTTAATATGAATCCCAAGATATCATATGAAATTCAAGTCAAAAGGAGATTCAGATTTCATTATGGTTTTGGAATGCAGAATATATTAAATAGAAGGAGACTTCATTAAACACTGCAAGATATGAGGTCTAGATTGTCTGGAAACAAACATTCTGCCAGTTCCCTTAGTCCTTTCCTTCTCTCCACTCCAGTCCTCTCTCCCATACATAACTATGGGGGAATAGTTCCACTGTTCTCCTCCTGTAAAGACCACAGAAGGTTACTATGTCTAAAGGCAAGAAGAAGCTAAATAACAATATGTGACAGCCAGATGATATACACATTTTTAAAGTTCATATGTGTCTATGCAGTATATAACAAATTTAATAAAAAACCCCCATTTCTTCCCTGAAATAACATAGATACAACACCATTAAACTCATACAAAACTCTAAGTGAGCAAAAACACCACAGAGATTATATTCAAAACATATAGTTTTAATTTAAATTAGATGCTCTATATATAGTGCTTTGGCTGATTAAACCATAGACTCTAATTTTTTAATAAGTAACATAAAGGGCAGCTATGGTAACAATTAGCATAATGGTTGCATTGGTAGCATCAGTCAGTGTTCACAGCCTGCATGTACTCAGCTCTACAAAATTCCTTACCTGGAGTTCCCTTCACTCAATGGCCTTTTTGCTGAGTCTGCCAACGTGACAATAAGGGAGATGTCCCAGGGACAAGGAAAGGTGCAGAGGGAGGCTTACCAGGGAAGGACCAAGTACCTTCCTACCTGCTCATCCCATGCTTACTTGGAGTCTGTAACATCCAGCCACCATCACCACTATATGAATTTGTATTGATGAACCAAGACTAAAATCTTCTAGAATCCATTTGCAGAAAAATAGCTTTTTCAAAAATAGATGCATCATGATTAAGCAATCAGTTATTTTTGCCCTATACATACACCAAAAGGAGTCTATTAGACCTGATTCCTACCCAGCCTCATACTCTTAACTGTTGTTGTATTGTACATGAATTAAGTTGGCCCAAAGATAACTGAGTTTCTTGTAAAAGTGCAGCCACAAAAATGTAGTATCACAAGAGAACAGGATCCCAAAGCATCATTTCTCCCCTGTCACATGGTGATTACGGCTGTGTGGGCACACACAGCCCACGCTGGTGCTGTGCTCCACAC
Organism: Lepidothrix coronata; assembly: GCF_001604755.1. NCBI lineage: Eukaryota > Metazoa > Chordata > Aves > Passeriformes > Pipridae > Lepidothrix > Lepidothrix coronata. The sequence continues at coordinate 5,212,617 of NW_016690238.1, read as the reverse complement.
CACCCTCAGTGGTACAGCCTAGGCACACACATACAGGTCTGGAAGAGAAAGTTTCCCAGAGGATGACAGGCACTGACATTCATCTATATTCCAGATTCAAATGGGAAAAGTCCAGCTTGCCCCTGTGTGAGCAGCACAGTCACACCGGGAAAAATCTGGCCTCCATCCACAGAAAGGAGACCATTTAGTCAATTCACACCAACAGCAGAAAACAGAGCCACATCCAGCCCCAAGAGCTAACACACTCCTATTTTAATAACAGATTGTAAATAACAACACTTTTCCTACCAACAGCAGTTTCAATTCCAGAAGCTTAATATACTGTAATTTAAATCTGTGCCATAGCAACCTTTATTAAAGTCAATGTCACCTGTAAGGACTGAGTTAAATTAAAATGTGGGCCAAATTTATCAGACATTAGTTTCCTTTGGATACAGAGCTCAGAACACTGACTGTGTGTCACCCTAGATGTGATATGAGTTGTATACGTTCGCGTCCAGCAATGTATTTTAAACCAGTCCATTCCAAAACACTTGCCCTGATCATCAGTTTCAAGTATTTATTTGTCTGAGACTCTGAAGGTCAAATGAAAAGTGTGAAAGGTTTCTTTCTGCTCACATTATATGTATATCTACATGCTAGAAATTGCAGCACTATTCAGGCCTAGGGAGAGAAGCCTGGAGTTTATTACAATGTGCCAGTGTTACGCTATAGCTGGTCAGTTTAAAGGCGCAACCAAGGGACAGCAGAAGAGGCCATTCCCTCCTGCTGCCGGAGCTGTGTGTGCCCAGTAACCATCACTGTGTGTGTGCGACACTGCCCAGCGACGGGGAACTTACTGTGACACAACTACACCAAAAGTAGTCAACAATTTATCCTTTTATTTTCAGCACTGGCTCACGGGGGGCTCTGCATCTTTATGTCAGATAGGTACTGAACAAGCTTAGAACAGACATATTCCTACAACCTCCAGGGTAAGCGTAGGGGTAGGGAGCTTTTTAAATTTAGATTATGTAAGGTCGTGTGCCTCACTGCATTATGTTTTATATACACATTATATCTCACTGCACCCCGTGAACTTCAAATGATCGTTAATCACACAAATCCAGACCATACTCTTCTGTAGCTCTTTCAGAAAGAGAACAAATATTATACGCACATCTAATAGTTACTGGAATGAGGTCAATCCCCCGAATGTCCGGACACGGTCCAAGAAACACAGAAGGACATCCCACCTGCCCAAATCGGCCTCTTGCCCGAGCAGCCCCGAAACACCCGGCCAGGAACAGGCTCCTTGAGCAGGATAACGCCGCAAATGCAGGAGCGGAGCTCCGGCGAGAGTCTGCAATGCAGAAACCCTTCCTGGAGCTCATCAATGAGCCGGGGGAGACGGGGCGGGGGCAGACCGGCAGAGCTCCCGCAGCCCCGGCCCGCAGCCCCGGGCACGGGGCGGGAGGCGGCTCCGAGCGCCGGCTCTGCGCTCCCCGGCCCGGCCGAGGGCTTTGCCCTCCGGCTGAACGAGCTCCCCTGGGCGCTCCCGCGGCCGGGCAGCCCCGGGCAAGGGCACGGCCGGGCCCGCCTGTGCCACCTGCGAGGGGACACGGCCCGGCCCCGCGGGCGGGAGGAGGGAGAACAGCCCTTACCTGCTCCCGCTGCTCCTCCCGCACCCCGCGCTACCCGAGCTCCATCTTCCTCCGGCCGGAGGGGAAGGGGGAGCCGGCCCGGCGCTGCCGCCCCCCGTCCGCGCTGTGGCCCGGCCCCGCGCCCGCCCTGCAGAGGCACCGGCACACGGAAAGCGACACCCACCTCCCGCCGCCTCCTTCCCATGAAGTCACCGGCCGCAGGGCCGGCCCTCCCTCCTGCCCGCAGCGCCCGGAGCCGCGCTCCGCCCCGCTCCGCCCCCGCCGACCCCCGGGCCGCGCCCGCCCGGAGCCCGGGGCGAGGGAGAGCCCGGCCGAGATGGGCGAGGGGAGAGCTCAGCCGCGGACAGCCCCGGAGCGGCCCCGCAGCCGCCCCTGCACTGCGACCGCTCCCCCGGCCCAGGATGGTGGAGCGGGAGATGGGAAGCGCTGCTTCCTCTCGGTATCCATCGTCGTTCTGGAAAGGACCGTGCCCAGTTTTACCCATTGCAAAAGGGGTCTGTTATTCTTAAATTATTGCTTTTCACGCGCCTCCTAGTTGGATATTTCATTTTACCTGCTCGGGAGAGGTCAGTAAAGTCTACTTCAGGCTACAGGAACTTCTCAAATAACCTGGTTCCAGCTACTTCAGTACACGCCCAGGTGTTTTCCATCTCACCCCGTTAAAACTACCTCCCCCACGCCAAAGCAGTCTTTCACTTCCACTCTTCCAATAATACTGAGGTTGAAAAGGAAATGGATTAAGGAATACACCTCTAGAACTGAGTATTCCCCTTTTCCACTTACTGTGACAAAAACAGAAACACCCAAGACCGAGAACTAAGCAAAATATGTGAATAGAAGGAAAAAACCCCCACAGGTGCAGGAGTACCTGTTCAAGAAAGGCCTCCTTATCTAGAAACACCGAGAATTCTTACCTGAATTCAGCCTACTATAGCTGACACACAATTAATGACAAATACAGCAACACCAAATCCTTAAGGAAACACAAAATGGAAACAAAACATAATACCTTTTGCACCAACACAACACATCTGGAGAAATACATCTGGTGACATGTGAAGGCAGCTTTGCAGATACGCACTGTCACATCATAAGTAAGTGAGGGTTGATGGTTAGGGAAGAAAAGCAGATCACTCACATTCTAGTTCTCTGATAGAACTCCAACATCAGTTTAGAATATTGTTGAAACCCCAAAAAGAATCTCATCTCACCTTTGTAAAATATTTCCTTTTACGGCTTATGTGGAGGGCAGAAAACATTTGAAAATGTTCCCAACTGTTCCACGTAAACCCTTTTGCTGTAAATGCACTGAGCTATTAGCTTTTGGCAAACCACGACAGGCAAAATACAAAGCATTTTTTTCTAATACTGTTTTAGGCCTGAATAAAATGAACTCTTGTTGTTTGCCCCTTCAATCCTCTATTCTCCTTAGAGAAATTCTTTATGCTCATGACTGAAGATTACTTAGACGAGCAGTGTTCTCTGTCAAGCTCTCAGGTTCCTCACAAAAGCAAAAGAGTCACGAGCAGAACAGTTCCTTGGTTTCTCCTTCAGAGTCCAGCATTCTTTAAGTGCAGCGAAGGAAAACAAATTGTGAAATGCATGGATACTATACTCAAAAATAATTGTAATTATCAAAAGACACACTTTTATCTTTTCCTTGATGCACTTGTGTGTACAGATTGTCCTACAGGTGGTTCCCAGATCATGAGAGTTCTGTAAAAGACAGAACAGTTTGGCAGAGCTTTGCTGAAAGCTCTAGTCCATTTGATTTGCAAAGGAAATTCATGTGGGGATATGTGACCTCAGGTGGCTGCTCTAGAGCCCTCAGGACTGAAGATGCTCTACAAGGACTCAGAGAAGCTGTACATCCCAGAGATCACAGTTTGATCTGAAGGCTTCAACTGGTGATACAAGCAGGGACTAATTTAGATGGTCTCTGCAAAGGAAGTGGCCAGTTCTCTTTCTTTCAGGCAAAGTGTCAGCAAAAGTCTGAAGGGCTTAGCAAAGGAAAGGGTGGCCAGATCCATGAGATCAGCAAGGACAGGCTGTCCTTCGAGGTCTGAAGTTCCCTCATTGTCCATCTTTTTTTTTGCTAAACTTTCTTTTATGCCACCATTATGGGAATACAAACATGTTTCTAACAAAGTCCCAGAGGAAGTGTGAAAATGCAGACATGGTGGATCTAGGTGAAGCATTTGCATACTTTGGGGACATGGTGTTCTGCCTCCACAGAAGGTAGTATCTCCAAAACCAGCAGTCTGAACAGATTCAAGAACCAAAATTCTTTAGTCCAAAGAGGTGCAACAAATACTGCAATCTCTCATCTGAACATCTTCCCCCTCCTTAAATTAGAAAGCAGGTATGCAGTAGTCCACAAAGATCGGGAACCCAGAGACCACAAAGTCATTCACAGATCTTAAATTTCCAGGTTTTTAGAGGGGGGAAGCATGCATATGACTAACATTCCCTGCAAAGTCTATTGTATCTTTTCCATGACCATACACAGACACGGGGGAAGAAACGACAGAAGTATCTTCACAAGTGATGTTCTGCACTGCTCGGTGCACCTGGTAACCCTGGCAGCTGAGGGGCTGCAGCACAACAGACACCTTCCTGTGCTGGTGAAAATGCTCTGCTATCACAGAATCACAGTGCTTTGGGTTGGAAGGGACCCTAAAGGTCACTTAGTTCCAATCCCCCTGCCATGGGCAGGGACACCTTCCACTAGCCCAGGTTGCTCCAAGCCCCATCCAACCTGGCCTTGGACACTTCCAGGGATGGGGCAGCCACAGCTTCTCTGGGCAGCCTGTGCCAGGGCCTCCCCACCCTCATGTCTTATGACATAAATCCAACCCAAACATCTTACTTTCAAATTTTGATGAAAAAGAGCTATTTTGTAGAAAATGATCAAAACACAGAATTCATACAATTTAGTGGATAAAATGAGCTTAAATGAAAATCTGCTGAATCCTTAACTTTGGGATTGAGGTTTCCTGTGCAGGATTTACTGTATATCTCCTTGACATACTTTGATGTTTTCTCCATCCATCATACTTTTTCTTTCAGCCTATCCACGTTTCTACAGAGACCCCGAAGCTAACAAAGAGTTATAAATGCATATACACATATGACAAAACAAAATGTGGAATAAGGTACCTAATCAGGCTTCATTGGTCTGTTAGATATATCAAACTTTATAGAACAATTTCATTTCTATTCCATGTCTTTTGTCTGTAATATAATGAAGTATCTACTTTAAACTCCCACTTCAGAAAACATGGAAACTGGGGCAAAGCTGTGAAAGACAAGTTATGCACCACAATTTAAACTATATACAACAGAAATGCAATTGGATCCCTCCTAATAAATGTCATGTAGAAAAAAAACCCCTAATTCAATTATGACTGATCTTGAACACAAATTGTAAGCACAACTTACACTGTTCTTATTACTGCTAATATCAGTCTGCAAGATGATTAGAGACTAGATACAAATGGACAGGCAGCAGTCGCATCTTGCATACTGAGGTAACAAGACATTCATGCTCAGAGCCCAACAGAAAGTTTTTCAGAAACTCTGTGTAATAAAGCAAAGGCACAATCAACTATCCCCTAGAAGGAGAACTCCTCTGGTCATCTTTTAAGATTGTTACATGAAAAATAGCTCTTAATGATACTTTGATGGCAGCTTTGTAGCACTTGGAAGAGTTTCCAATGAAAAATGTCTTCTTATTATTCTATTTTAACATACGTTATCCACAGATAGCTGTAGATGTAAATGAAAGCTTAAAAAAAACAAATAAAACCACACACACAGAGAGACCAGTTGAAAAGGCAAGAAGAACCTACTCAAGTTATGAACTCCTCAGAAGACTTAACTCGAACTAGAAAGAAGGGGAAATAACTATTTTTTACTGGTTTTGAGTAATTGTAGCTAATAGTACTTAAAATTAGGGTTCCTGTGAGTTGCTGTTTCCCCTCCTTATGTTTATACAGATCAAATCATGAGGATTTTTGCTGCTGAATCCTGCCCTGTTTAAAGCACGTGCACTGCAGGCCAAGACAAACAGGGGCAGGGGAAGAACTCAGGCTGGTCACATCTTCCTGCTCCTGACTGGTGAGACTGGGACCCAGAAGAGGTCAGCTGTTTCCTAACTAACTCGATTCTTAAAGATCCAGTTATTATTAAATGTCACTGAAACTCGCAGCATTTCTTGCCAGCCAAATGCTTTTATTACTTGTTAACTCTGGAAGTATCTACTCACCATGAACACATTTTTCTGTCAGGTCAGCTGGGAAATTTATTTCTCCTGTCATTACATCAGATCACTGTTTTACAGTTACAGACAGATTGTTATCAGCCTTCAGAGACTTTAAAAATAATACAATATGGTTCCTGACACTCCAAGCAGACTGACAAATGCCACCCATGCAAATAGCAACACATTTTTTTAGGCAGCATGCAAAAAGACTTGTTCTACAGATATTTGGGAGTTAATTCTGCAGTAAAATCTGGCACAGAACAGAATCACTGTGGCATGACACTCCTGCACTGAAACTTAGAGCAAATCTGCAATGCCTTTGTGGCTTAGTGGAGAGAAAGAGGATCATTCCAAATCTCCCTTGGGATATCTGACTTAGGACACTTCCCTAGGATGTGACTGGACCTTCATTAACAGAATGCTCTTAGTATGGGCAAGGTGTGGCATTCCAGACCACTGCAAAGGTACACCCTGCTGAAGAAAGCCTACACCTGGGAGTGCCCCCAATACATACACACACTTCCTAGATCTCTATTCACAGAGCTGTGATGAAGAACAACATGTCCCACTTCTAAATAACCCTCCTGGCACATAGAGAGGGTCTAGAAGACAAAGGGGACATGACATTCCAGTCTAAAATTTTTTCATTTCTTATTTTTAAATCAAGTTGAATGGCTGAAAAGTCAGCACTATGTGCATAAGGAACACAGTAAGCATTCCTGGTTTATAAATAATCAGGGTACCTAGAGGGAAAGTTTTGATTTGTGACAGTGACCATACTTTTGGCTGATATTTCAGGAGTAAACACGTTTTTCAAAATGCCATGGCAAAACTTCCTAATCCATTGAATCTCAATGAACAAAAAGAAGTCTTTCAGTACAAAATTTAGAACTTGTGCAAGAAGATAACTGCCTGAATGCATAGATAGAGAGCACTTGGACCAGTCAGTTCTGGATAGGGACAATAATCTGCTAATGAGGGTCATCTCAGCTTTCTTTAATAGATAATTACCCTTGAATTACCATATTCCTGAGAGGGTTGGGACTTGTTCATGTACCAGACAAACAAACAGTAGTGACAGAATGCCTGTCTGCATTCCTGGCTCCTGCTGAATTCCAAGCTCCTAATACATTTTTTGCATCTGTGCAAAGGTACAACAATACTGTTCCAAAAATCATAGAATCAACTGGCAGACTCATGACAATTGATTTGAAAAGAAACAAACTATGACTTTTGATAACTAAAAGCTTTGACAAAGGCATAAGAATGAAAAGTGACAGATATATTCTGCTCAGTTTGCAGGAGCCTTGGAAAGAGCAAACAAAACGTTGTCTTTCAGAGGTGGTGGTAATGTCAAATATTTTACTACCGAAAGGTAAATTTTCTTCTGGATTATTGTGTTCAGCCTGAAATGCTATCTAAGAGCAAAAGCTGAAGAGACTTAGAAAGATGTAAAGGGAGGAAAGACTTCGAGGTGAGGGGACACTACAAGTTACATAGTTAATAAGACAACAGTTGTGGGCTTCTATTATTATCCTCAATGTGGAAATCCAAAGGAACATGTTATTAAAAGGAACCCCAGGGACTGATTTTACAACACTTCTCTTGCCCTTTCAATGCATTAACTGCCACTGGAACTCAAATTCTCAACACACCTGAGAGCAAGAGATTAGAACAAAGCCTGGACAACCAGATGGGTCTGGAATTCTCAGTACTGTCTAATGGTACCCAATTCTCACCAAAATGAAAATTACTACAGAATATTTTCATCTATTGGCTCATAAGAGAAGTTATTTTATTCTCCTGTAAAAGAAATCACTATGAACTGTGTAGCAGTTTGAGCCACATTTAGAAATCTAAAATCCAATTTTTAGGCTTCCCCCACCCCTTCTCAACAATTTATCCTAACACCAGAGAGAGACTTTCAGGCCAGAGGCTTCTGTAGGGGAAGGGGGAAGTATATACATTTATTTACACAAATAAATACTATACAAACTAAAGGCAACAATATATATATATATATATATATATATATTACATTACTATCAGTCAGTCCTTTCAAGCCCCTCCTTTAACTTTAGTCCAGGAGCAGCCTTTAAGGCTGATGTCTAACACAGTCTTTTGCTGTGGGAGTGTTCTGGGCTCCTGAACACTCCCTCCTCACCAAGTCCATCAGTTGTTTGTTGTAGTCTCTCCTCCTCATGAAGTCCAAGAAGATAGCTTTGAGTCCTTGCTCTCCTGCTGCTGGTGATTTCTCTCTCTCGGTGTCCCACCTCGGTTCATAAGCTGTTGCAGTGCAGCTTATCAAGTGCCTGTGTCCTGGAATCTTCATTCCTCCACATCAGTTCTCAGCTGCCCCTGGTCAGCTTCGGCAGCAGCTCCCGAGCTCTGGGCTCATCTCCAGTTTCCCCTGGGACTCTTCCCCGAGCGCCGGGCCTACCTCCACGGCCCAGTCTCCTGGCTCAGCTTCAGTGTTGAGCCTCTCCTCCTCTTACAGTGCAGGGAAAGGAAAAGCCCCCCTGTACAGCTTCACTGCAGAAAAGGAGGGGGAAGAAGGCTGGGCTGCAAAGCCTGCCTCTCTCCTCTTACCTCAGGTGCTGTGAATCTCTTCCTTCACAGCACACACTTCAAATGCTGACTCTAATTCTAGCCAAAGGCTGAGCTGGGGGGTCGCAGGGCTCTCCTCTCCCCCCCAGAGAAGAAGAGAGGGAGCCCAGCCACCCCCTGGCCTTGTCCACCTACACGCAGCAGACACCAACAGCAAAACAACCCAGACTGCCCTGCCAACAGCTTCCCGAGCTGTGATATGTGATTTTGAGCAGAAGCGAACAACATGAGTGGTGATCTGCTCTCCAGGGAACACTGCCCTGGCATCCAATCACCTCTGAGCCCCCCCAGCCTCTCGGGGGGGGCCAATCTCAACCTATGACAAACTGCCAAGAAAGTTTCCTTCTCCCATTGTGCCAGCACACCAAAGTGTCTAATAAAAGGTGCTGCCTTCTCTATGATACAGCTTCAAACAGGCAAGTTTTCATTGCTAAGAAATCTTTAAAGGTCTCCACCAGCCTCTAGTCATAAAAGCTATACATTTTGGTCAATCTTTAGTTGTTTTAGTTAAGATTAAGATACTCAGTTTAAATATTCAATTGTAGCAAATGGAGCATAAGTCTGAAAAATTTATTACTACCTTCTTAGGATTTTTTTACTTCTTAATCAACTAAACATAATCCTGCTAAACTTCCTACATCATTATTTGAGTTTGCAACAAAGAAATTCCTGAGCATGTCTGTAAGACTCACTCAATGGTCCAAGGACTGCTTCAGGCCTTGGTCACACTGGATTAGGAGCTGTCAGAGGGATGGTGGAGACCATTGTTCCCTGGGTGCACGTGGAACTCCTGCTAACATTAGTGGGGTTACCAAACCCATTAAGAGGTAAACTGGCCCCATTATATGAACATTGTTGCCAAAAGGTTAACTGATTTCTCATGCTAGATGGATGGAATGGAAGTTTCAGCACTGATTCATAGAAGAATATGAGAGCACACACTGCTATGAAATGAGTGCCTGGCACAGAAAAGGACTGGAAACCTGCCCTTTGAAACAAGGGGATACCATACCCTGGGGATACTCTCCTTCAGAGGATGGACTAACTACAGGTCTGGGATGAGGCTCTGTGGAGTTCCTGCAGGTTTCTGCCACAGATGGGTGTGTGATTAACCACATCCACAACTTAATCTCTTCAGGGAACACCAGTGCCATCTAATACAGGAGCCATCTAACACAGGTGTCCAAATGAGAAGCCTGCACTCCTCAGACAGTCCACAGAGCCTTCAGAGGAGTTGCAAACCAAACTCTACCACTCGCCATTGAATATTAAAAAGGACAGGCTACTGCTGCAGATGCTTAAATATATATGGTTACATATCCACTAGCAGTAAAATGAGTGCTGTTTTAACTCCACAGGAAGAAAAAAGCACTGACTGAGGAAATATCAAATGAAAAACCATAGAACACTTTTCACAGGAGCAATGGCACAAGGGCACAGTGCATCCATGTGTCAAGGCTACCCAGGGTCACCCTTCCTTGCAAGGACAACTGAAAATGAAAGAGCAGCATCACCTGCAGGGATGTCTCATCACCACATTTTGTAGTAGTTAACACAAGGTCATAAGGTTGAGAAGTCTGAAGGAGAGAAAGCCAGAAGACACACATATGCACCATCCCTTCCTGGAGCACCTGGCACACATCCCACCAACATCCACGTGCACACTGAGGAGCAGGACGTGACCATTCCGAGCAGTGCAGCCTCATGGCACAGCAGAACCACCCAAACACACCGTGTGTGACTCAAGTAGGTCAGTGGAACATGGAAGGGGAAGGTATTTCTGAAAGAGCCTTCTGAGGAACAGCTGAGGAACAGCACAGAAAACCTGTCCTATGCAGGTTTGTGAGAACCCCAGTGACTGACAGTCCCTGATTCTTGTGTGATCAGCAGCAATGAAATATCACAGTCCCATGAACACCAGTGACTTTTACAGTAACTATAAAAACAAGAGGACAGAAAAAAACCCCAACAATGTTTTAAATACAATTTTCCTAATTTAGTTATTTTGGCTGCAAAGGGGCAATAATAGTACTTCTTTTCCCTGGATCCATGATATTGCTGTAAAATAAAGATTTAAGTGTATTCCA
>NW_016690238.1:5196021-5202006 GCF_001604755.1 Lepidothrix coronata | reverse complement strand
AGAAGGAAAGTGCTCTAATAACAACACTGTTTTCTTCAGTTAAGAGCTTTTTCAATACAGTGAAAATTAATAACACATAAATAATTGGTAAGAGACCAAAAAGAAGTTCTACGTAATGATACGGGATTTTTGACTCAATATGAAGAACTTCTATCAAAATGAACCAGGAGAGATAAAATCCCAGAGTTTAAATACGCCATAATTTTCAGGGGGATTCTATTTTCCTGGTGCTTCATGAAAGCGGCTCTAAGCCACTGGCACCAGTGGAAAATTTGCCATATCCACAGAGAAATAAACAACCTCATTACTGAGCGTCTCAATCAGAAATTCATCTCCTCCTGCAATAGTGGACCTGCTCTTCTTCCCATCAGTTAGAGAAGAATGCTGGTAACCTAAGAAGTGCCAAATTAGGTGTGCATAGAGCCAGTTTTGCCACTGACAGCCCAAGGGCCACAAACATGGCAGAGCACTACACACTTCCAGAGCAGCTGATAAAGGTGTTTCTTACTTTACACCTCCCCTGCCTCCAAAAGGCAATTAAAGGCAGTAACTCAAACCACAGAAGAGTATTTCTCTAATTCAGAGAAGAGATGATGTGAAACCACTCGTCAGTGGTAACCAGACCCTAAATCAGCCTAAATCAGCCAGTCCCTTAAATCAGTTCATCTAATCTGTTATAATAATGAATGGGATAATTGGGACCCAACCAAGTTTATAATCCCAGTAGGACAATTAAATGGCTAATTAACACCTATGAGGCTATCTGCACAAAATCTGATTCCTAAATACAATGGTTTAGGCATTTAAAGAGAAAATTTACCCCTGGGATTCAAAATCTGAAGATCTGCAAGCAAATATTTCTTCCTGTTTTCAGATTTTACTACACCTCAGCTCACAGGTCAGCGAGTAGATTATCAAAGATTACAATTGACCAGACTGAAATACCCACATTTATTCAGCTCACACTAGCTACTGGGGTTACATAATCTTACCTGTTCAACACCAGTGCCAGATTGAGGAACCTGAGTAGGCAGCAGTTGATCCTAATCGTGATCATCAACAATTGGACTTGAAACAATGAGTTATGTCAGTCACAGACCATACTATGGTAACTGCAGACCCAAAAAACCAGATCAAATTTATAAGATTAAACTCCTTATTAGTGACTCACAGAAGAGAGGTATTAGCTATGTTGAATCAACAGACTATGTACAGGTATTTTCCTGATTTTGTGTTAATTTTTTATTCAGGGCAAGTTACAAATCCAAGAACTAGAGAAAACTTTACTGGTAAAACTAGTTGTAGAATATGCAGTGTTGTTGATAGCTTAAATTTGGCCTAGTAGGTTGATTAAGCATCCAGCAGTTTGTGATCAAAAAACAATTAATGTCAAAGTTGCTCTTGGGGGGAAATAAAAATTAAATTGCCAAAACAGCCAAGAGCAACAAAAAGCTACTGTAGTTTTTATCAAAGTGTGAATGCTCTAAGATCAGTGACAGTGAAGTGTTCCTTGGCAAGTTTAGCTTTCTTTGGATATGGTTGGACTTGGTTAAATTGTGCATATCTAATAAGCATTTTCAAACTGAGGACACTGTCCCTGTTCTCCATTCACCTGCTGTCCTGCACCACATCCCGCTGTGTCCAGAGCAAGGACACGTGTGCCCCCAGCAGGATGCACAACTGAAGAATGGTGGGACTTAAGGTTTTATTCTGGTTCCCTCACCTTTTTCCCCTTCACAGTTTATAGAAAACAATGAATCAACAAGTTTATTTCCTGAATTAAAAACAAAGTGTCTCTCTGGTCACTGGTTTTCCTTCTTTGTTCCCTTTTTTCATCACAATGAGCTGAAATACCCTGACAACCACAGCTTATCACTAAAGAGAATCTGGGGAAGTTTGTTACCTCTCTGCTGCCCAGAGAGGAAGTGGCAAGATTACCACTTGGCAATGCACAATCTGATGTTTTGGGTGGTTTAGCTTCTCCTTTGGTCCAGTTATAAGCTATTGGAAAGGGTCTCAACCCAAGTTCCTGCTCAGTTCTTTCCCCAATATAGAACAGAAAATAAAAATCATCACTCCCCTGCTGCTCCCAGACATTTAGAGAAATCAAATTAAAAATGTACCAACGAAAAACTTAGTACTGAGGCAGTTAATAGACCAGTACTTAGCTACTGACAGCTCCTTGATTACCAGTCTGTTTACCCTCTGCCTCAGCACAGGCCTATTACTCACCCCTGGGGAGGACAGGAAGATTTTATGGACAGAAACAGCAAGCAGGAAGTTCTTTATACCAAAGGAGGCAAACTTGTTTCTCAAAAAAACCCTGACATGCATCTCAAAACACAAAAGGGCAGGGTGCTTTCTAAGGCCAGTCATTACTACAGGCTGAAAAATTAATGACTCATGTATGCAGTTTGCTGGCTGAGTTCAGAGACTGGATCGTGAGTGGGAAAATCCTTAGTCTTCATTGCTGCTCTTACATTTCTCAGTTCTTTATCCTTTCTCCCCCAGCAGGAACCGGCTATATGCTGACTAAAAGCAAGCCCAGAATACATTTAAGCTAAAGATTCTACAGCATTGGCCACATCCCCTGTGTCAGGCCAGTTTCCCCCACTATCCAATCGTACCAAATCCTGTAGAACTCAGCCCACATGTACAGACCAGGAAAAGTGGGCAGCTTCTGCCAACAGAACTTACTGGAAGCATTACCTAGACAAAAACCTCAGGAAAAAAATTCCAGCTTTGGCTGAGAGTACAGGAGACCTAATTAAATAGTTGCTTTTTTTTTCCTTCTCTCCAGGCAAAGAGCTGAGTTAGGTCCCATCAGAGGTTTGCTGATAGAAAGAGTGTTTAATGATAACACCATGGAACTGCTCTAGTTTGCTCTCATACATAGTGCAGACATTCTTAACTAAGAGCACTAGAGGGTCTGTGAATCTGAGATAAGATTTTATCCTCTAAAGCCTCTGAAGAAGAGACTTTTCAACAGCTGTCTATGCAGCTGATTTTGAGTTGTGGTTTCTTCAATGTGAAGGAAGCATAGGGTGCACTGTATGGCCAGGGTTTACCTCAGGACACTTGGCTGTGACTCATCACAGTAATTCCGGGACACTTCTGAGCAAACAAGCACTCCCTGGGCACAGGGGTGGGTGTCACACCTCAGTCCAGGAGTTAATGACAGGAGGAAAAGCTGCCATGCAGCAGTTTGGGGGTTTGCAGTGGAAGGAACTTTGCTGAGCACACGTTCAGGAGTCAGCTGCTCCTGGGGACACTGCTCTCCAAGCCTGTCCTGCACATGCACACCTGGCACGTGTGATACTCCCAAATGTGCCACAGCCCAGGCTGCAGCTCCAGCAGACTGTCAATCTACACAAATGTCCCAAGCCTTCACATTTCACTACTCAGATTTCCGGGAGAAACACAGGATGCATGCAGGGTGTTTGAAAATCATAAAGACAAAGGAAAAGGCAGAGGGACAGCAACATATCCAAGTTCTCTCCTGCTGCAGTTCAGACTACATCTGATCTTCCTACGGCAGCCACGAAAAGCCTCCCTGTGCCAAACCCAAAAACAAATATTCATCCCTCTGCTGATGGTAGAGAAGAAAAGCAAGTAACTCACAGAGGGAAAACAAATAAAAAGAGATATAAAGAAAAGTTATTTTCATAAAAGATGGCATTTAAAGAGGATTGCTCTAAGACACGGGGTAGGACCTTAAAGACATGAGTGGCAGTCACATATGTGACCATGTGCAGGGGCAATGACACATGGGTAGGTCTGACACTGACCATGTGAAGTCAGTGGGAAAAGCCTCATACAACACAAGATTATGTTCTCAAATTAATGGGATTCTTGTCCATATAAAATTCAGACATCTTCATTTATTACAGAAAAACATACTTTGTCCCTCTACAGGATTTAATGAAAATGCTTCTTGCATCATTCAAGAGTGTTTTCTGCATGAGAGATCTCTTGACTTACACTGCTGTAATAGATGGCACTTTCATGGACACGTAATTGGACATGTATTCTTTGTGATGATTTCAGTCTGTTGACATTTGTTAAGACTGACTTCACGTAAAATAAAAGTTTCTTTGGGCAAATATGTTTTTGCCATCAACTAGAGCTCTTCCACATAACTGCAGCCAAAATTTGCACTTGCAAGCATAAAAATTTCATAATTAAGCCAAAATATGTATACACACACACATGTAGAACAGACAGTGACAGCATAGCCTGTTTTGTGTTTGGATTTGGGTTTTTTTCCCCCTCCATTATCATGCAAGGATGTTACTTTCTGGCATACATTTACAGCAAGGCACAGCTGTGATCAGCTCTGCCCCTGGATATGCATTCTGGACAACAGCTGTGAGACATGAAAGGTTCCCAGAGGCAAGAGGGAAAAGAGAATTCCAGAAATCTACACTGCTGACTCATTAAAATTGCTTCTCCATGACCCTGGATTCTGCAGCTGAATATCCTCAAAGTGATCTTGGGTATCACAAGTCTTTTTCCCCGCCTGTATTAAATTCTATACCAGATTTACCCAGTTTTCTCTGTCATTATCTGTGGTGGACACAGTCCACAGTGCTGTATTTCATGCAGTGTGATTGTTTGCATCACCTCCAGACTATCCTGGAAGTGAGTCAAAAGTAATTTTTGTTGCTCACTCCATTGTTTTCTTTAGTCCACAGCAAAACACGATGAGACTCATTTTCACTAATTTTAAATAGAGAGGAATTCCTATCAGCAAACACTAAACATTTCACATTACAAATACATTGTTTTGCCACTGCTTTTTCACATGTGCCAACACCTTCACCTCCCACTAGAGGTGGTGAAGCAACTAGAGCAGTCTGCTGGATATCCTGCTAACTCGATGCAAAACGCACTACAAATTTGAGCTTTGCCACAATTAATGGCATTCAGTTCTGAGGGGCTGCAGCTTTGAGCCCCCCACAGGACAGCTGAGCCAGGGCAATGCCTCTCAGTTTTCTGGAGTGAGACTGCAGGGCCCACACGTGCACATCCAGGTTTCTGGAGGGACTCCACGAAAGATAAATCACAGATGTTTAAAAGATTTCATCCTGGACCCTAAAATTCCGCTGCCTCACAGATGCTATCACACAAATCCCATCACACACGTGGCCCAACACTATCAAAATATCACAGTGGACGTGGCCAAAATGTAGCACATCTTGAGCAAACGTGTCACTGTCACCTACACAGACCTGGACATGTAGGTCAGAGCTGTCCACAGGGACACAATTATTTCCAGAGATCATTATTCTGCTACAGTTAACACGCAAGAGAATAGAATGAAATCAACTTGCTGTTGGGAGTTTGCCTTTCTCGATTTTGGCTTTTCTGGTTCTGGGACTGCAACTCTTGAGAATTACCAGCACAGTGCCCACAGCCTGGAGAGCAAAGAGCACACAGCCCAGGATAAACAACCAAACACACTTCACAGGTAACTCCAGGAGAGGAGTCAGAGCCATTCTCACCTTGCCGTTAAACAAAGAACAGTGGGGCTCACCATTAGTTTGAACCGCAATGTATCTTTCATATCAAGTGGGAACCCTGAGGGAAGGCTGAAATCAGCCCATGAGGTGCAGTCATTTACACACCACTACCTTCAACAAGGGGTTTGTTTCTGGACCAGCATTCTTTCTTCTCCTGCAGCCAGCAAAAGGATTACAAACAGGACTTTAAGCCTTTCTTGTAAGGAAAGAAAAATTAACCTATAAAATTGTAACGTTCTCTAATTCTCACAATTAATCTGCAGAAAGTGTTCTGCTGGCCTTTGGGACGAGAAATTTGACCTGCAATAACAGGTTCTTTCCTCACTTTGATCCAAAGTGCTTCAAATGGCCTCATTAAGGCCACACAGTGAGTATTGTAAGGTGTGTCCCTTGCACTGTTGCACCTCAGAGGGAAAAAGGAAGCGTGAACATCAACTTCTACAGGAGGCACCCGAGCAGTCTG
>NW_016690238.1:5160756-5195956 GCF_001604755.1 Lepidothrix coronata | reverse complement strand
TGTCAAAGCCATAAAGAAGTTGAGAGCTGCTTTACAATGCAGAGCACCTGACAACCATAACACCCTATTCCTTAGTGCACACAAGTACAGAGAGCAGCACTGATCCATCTCCGTTGTCTCATCTCGCAGAGCCCAGTTCCAGTATCAGCTGTAATGTGATTTCTCCCAGTGGCAATCCCAACAGGCCAATGCAAGGCTGATTCCAATGGATGAGGCTCAACCAGGCCAAGTGCTGGGTCCTGCACTTTGGCCACAGCAACCCCCGGCAGCTCCAGGCTGGGACAGAGTGGCTGGAGAGCAGCCAGGCAGGAAGGGAGCTGGGAGTGGGGATTGACAGGAAGCTGAACAGGAGCCAGAGTGTGCCCAGGGGGACAAGAGGGCCAATGGATCCTGGCCTGGCTCAGGAACAGTGTGGCAGCAGGAGCAGGGCAGTGATTCTTGCCGCTGGTGAGGCCACCCCTGGAGTGCTGTGTCCAGTTCTGGGCCCTCAGCTCAGGAAGGACATGGAGGGGCTGGAGTAGGTGCAGAGAAGAGCAACAAGGCTGGTGAAGGGACTCAAGCACAAGTGCTGTGAGGAGAGGCTGAGGGAGCTGGGGCTGTTCAGCCTGGAGAAGAGGAGGCTCAGGGGAGACCTGCAACTCCCTGACAGGAGGGGGGACCCAGGTGGGGGTCGGGCTCTTCTCCCAGGCAGTGATCAGTAAGACAAGAGGGCTCAGTCTTAAACTCTGTCAGGGGAGGTTTAGGTTGGATATTGGGAAGAAATTCTTTCCAGAGAGAGTGATCAGCCATTGGAATGGGCTGCCCAGGGAGGGGGTGGATTCTCCGTCCCTGGAGGTGTTTAAGGTGAGACTGGATGTGGCATCAGTGCCATGGGCTGGGAACCACGGCGGGGTTGGATCAAGGGTTGGACTTGATGATCTTGGAGGTCCTTTCCAACCTGGCTGATTCTGTGATTCTGTGATTCTAAGATGCTTCCTCTCCCATGGGTTGCAGTGCTGGATTTGTGCCAAGTGCCACCAGCCCTGTCTGTGCTTGGTGAGAAGGAAAGTAACTCAGGAAGACTTCACTGAAGTGAGCAGAGGTAAAGCTCTAACTGGGGATGGTCTCACTGTAAGAACTGCCCTGGTCAGGACCATAACCACAACAAATGTGCATTTCTGAAAGGAAGAGAGGCTGTGCAATGGAAGAAAACTCTTACTGGGCCATAAAGAGAAGGCTGCTCTCTGCTTCTACATCAAGAAAACACCAAAAAGGAAGAGAAGACTCCTCCATTTATCATGTGCCTTCTCCATCTACTCCAACTGTGTGGTTTCTTTCAGTATTAAGTGGGCTAAGTTTCAGCCCCCTGAAGCAACAACATCCACGACATTTCATGTCCAAGAGCAGCCACCAAAGCTTTGGGGGTGAGTCTCTGCCAGGATTAAGGAGTTCCATGGAGCACAAGAGAGAAAAGTGGGAAGGTGTTCTGCCAGTTTGGGTTCCTCCAGGCACATGCTGAACACAACAAGCCAACATCAGAGGGGGAGAGTCCTGTGTCACCTCTAAGGGTGGTTCAGCTGAAAACACT
The DNA here is from genome assembly GCF_001604755.1 of Lepidothrix coronata. Classification (NCBI taxonomy): domain Eukaryota; kingdom Metazoa; phylum Chordata; class Aves; order Passeriformes; family Pipridae; genus Lepidothrix; species Lepidothrix coronata. The sequence continues at coordinate 5,194,389 of NW_016690238.1, read as the reverse complement.
GTGAGGGGAACTACCAGTAGCAAATATGAAACCAAAGAGCCACTGCTGTCAAAAAAAAAGTATTTTAAAAGGTAAGTAACTTGTGACTACTTCTGCAGTGAAGTAACAGAATTGCTGCATTTTGCAGAAGCAAAAGACTACAGCCATTTTTAGTATGAACTGACTGAGGATCCTGACAAATGGCAAATGTCCTAAATACCCTTCCAGAACAAAAGTTTCTCTTTGGGCCTCCACATTTGCAGACATTTCAAGGGACCTCTATTACCCAGACTTGTAATATGTATATATATACACATATATATATTTTAAAGCGTAAAATAATTGTGTTTTATCCTAATGAAAATAAGCATTAGGAATTTACAATATAGACCTTTTTGGGATACTATGCTAGCTTCTTAAGCACATTTTGGAGGAGAATAACAAACTGGCTAAAGCAACTGTATTTGGAGAAAAGAAGGCGGAAGAGAGAACTTCACCCAAAGGAAGTTACTAAAAGGGTATTTTCCTTATTTCATGTGAAAAGCTTGAGTTTCAACTTATAAATTCAGGCTAAAGTGTTATCTGAACTTTAACTTGATACAATCAGTGACAGACCTTTTACATTTTTTTATTTATTTTCTTTTTTTAAATAGCCAAAAAACCAAAAAAAATGAGCAGAACCCTTAGAATCAACTATTTCAACACTGTATGTGTGTGTGTAATAAATAAATTCCTCAACTTAAGGTTTATAGATTTTTATTTTCCAGTCCCATTTCCCACACACATGCACACATACAATTCTAGTTCCAATATTTTCTAATAATGTTGTTAATAACTGGATAGTTGCTGTTTAAAAGCACTGTCAGACAGTCCATCTCATTATGACTGCATGAATCTCAACTATTGCTCTGAATCTCCTTGTATAAACAGCAGTCATATTTCTCCCATAAAAACTTTTTTCTTAAAATTGTACTACACTATTTAAATGAGAGCTATAAAAAAGAGACACAAAATGTAAAACATTGCTGGCGAGTGGCTGGAGAACAGTTGCTTTGCTCTGTATCTTCTACCTTCACAATGGAAATCTGAGGCACAGAAAGATTGACTCATAATAGCAGTTAATGAGTATATAAGTAGGCTGCAATTAATTAAGCTGATCTGTTGCTTTTTTTAAACTTCCCTTCTGTATTATAGTCTTCCTTTTAATCTCATTTTGCTCAGTCCAACTCTTCTGACAGCTATTGACAGCAACAGCCAAAAATACCCCCGGTTTTCCTCCCCAAACCCCACGGATGCTGACTGCTAAGCCCAGTGGTGCATGGCAGTGTGATGACTCATGCCTCTTACTCCATTTTAATCTCCTTTCCTTTCACGTTGATGAAATGAAGTTTTACAGGATCACTGCAGCTCTCACACACCTCAGACTAAGTAGGACACGTAGAAAGCCCCCCCTGGCTGTCACTGGCAGTGTCTGTGCTGTTGGGATCAGCTTGAACAATTCTCAGTAGCTCTGGAGCTTAAACAAAAAGAGACAGGGAGAACTCTCAGTGATGCCACTCTGCTTGCCACAGAGCAGGAGGGTTTAAGAAGGAATTATCCTGTTTTCTCTTTCCTCTTGCTTCCTTCCTTAGAATGCTGAAGTCTGTAGAAATTAAAAGAATAGCCACATTCCCACTTTAAGTTGTGCATTAAACAAAACCAAAATAGGCATTCGAGTCTAAGGCTGAAGTTCTTAGTGTTGTGGGTTTTTACTTTCCTGCTCAAACAGAATGACTGCACTTACTTGTGGCCATCATTAAGGCTGCTCTGTCATTTATTTAAGGTGTTTTTTTCATTAATAGTTCAAAGGTTATACCAGTTTATCTTGTCATTTGTTTTGGTAGAGACTGGAACTCAACTTGGATAGTGTAGATCACTGAACCTGAGGGATAAGAGCAGCATTTCTTCACAGAAAATTGGGGTATTTGGTTTTGCAAAATATTATTTACAACACAGTTAGTGTCTGACAACCAAATTAATTCCAATTTTGCTTTTTTACTATCCTGCAATGAAAAACAACTTAAGCTCTGAAAATGTCAGGTAATTGTCAAGCTATATTTAACTACCACGTTTCACTTTTAAGGAAACATCAATTTGAATAAACAGATGGTGTTGCTATGGGGTTGCCATCATAAGTAGAAGCACACATTTAACTCTGAAAATGGCAGATACAAAGGACAAGAAAATGATATGCAATACTGGGCATTTCTGGAAGCAAACCCATGGTTGTACTGAATCTTTGTTTCATTCCTGCACTCAATAACACAGTTTTACTGTAAGGGTCACTTGATTCCTGAGAACTAAAGAATTCATAATAATATTAATCCTCAAATAATTTCAGGAGTATTTGCATTCCTAGCTCCCTTGCTTCCTCCCCTGAAATCCCTGGGAAAGTGAATGTATCATGTTGGTTACTTCATCAGAGCATTTCTGTAGCTGGAAGTCCATTGAAAACAGATTGTCAGTGCTATTTCAGGAATGCCACCAGCCAGCTAATGGACTTAGTCAATGTTATTTAAATGTTATTTAAACTGCTAGTATGGAATAAAGATTTTTTAAAAGCTCTCAAAATAAAGAAATAGGTAGAGTATTCCAGTTCATCCAAAGAAATGCAAACAGGACTGTTACTCATGTAGGGAGTTGAACTTTACTAAAACTGGACATCACAAGAGGAGAGAGGCACTGTCTGATTTCCAAGAATTGCTTTAAAACTGCAACAGCTAAAAAATTTTCCAGGATTTTCATCTGCTTAATCACTCAAATAACATTTCAAATTCCAAATTAGTACCAAGAGGAATGAAAAGGGTATCACGGGCAGTATTTCATTAGCTGGTTATATAAGTTAATCAGTGCTCAAGAACACTGAATATCATTTTGACACTATACTTGTGGATTACTGTGAGATTTAAAAAGTGGTTGGTTGTAAGACTTCATTTTGACCTTGCTTGTGTTTGACTCATATACACGTAGGAACAAAACTATAACCCGTCAGTTACACTTAAAAAACATTTCCACAAAATTAATTCTGATATGCAGAAAGGACTGTGGTTATTTACTTCAGAATTTTTCAGTTGTTAACACAAGGATGGACCTACAGGAAAAGGCTTAAGCTCCCTTGAGTCCTTACCACCAACGTGCTGCACTACAGCCTAGGAAAGAACAAAATATGGCAAACAGGAAAATTCCATAGCTGACATAATGGCCTCATCATAGTTTAGTGCTGGAATCTTAGTGAACTTTGAGACAAATAACAGCATTTTAGGTACAACCACCACCAGGTCAACAGGAGTATGGAATTACTGAAAAAATGAGAGCACAAAAAAATCTGTAACAAATTAAACTGAATTTTAAAAAAAGGTCATAAAAGTATTGATGGGAACAATCTTCAAAGTGTGATACAGTAAAATCAGAGTGTGAAAGGTCAGGTATTACACTGGACAGAGGTAAACACGCTTTGTTAACAACAAATGTCTATAGTAAGAAAACACCACACAAATCATTCAAAAACTTAAAATCTGACATTTTTTTGCTGTTTAACAAGCCTGGTTTTATTCTGGAGCAGAAGTTTCTGTTCATTACAACCAGAAAAGTTTCTTTCTGTGCTTACTAAACACATAGCACTGGTAAAAGACATACCATACATATGGTAAAAGAGATTAGATGTTTTTCTTTCAGTTCCAAGTACCATAACCTTTAGAACAGCCATTCCCACTCCCAAGGGTATTTCTTTTATAAGGTACAACTGTTGGATTCACACTGCCTGTTAACCTGAGAGGGAAGGTACCATAACAAAACACCCCAATTCACAAGAAGCAAGGACCTGGCTCAGTCCTTAGCCTGCCTGAGGTCCCTGGGTGGAACAACCTCCCCCAAGGTGCCAGTGCAGTTTGTTCCTGCACCTCCCTTCAGGCTGTGCTGCAGGATCAGGAGCAGCCCCGTGGGCTCCTTCCTTCACGTGAGATGCATTTTATCTGCATTACATCTGGCAGGGATCATAAAGCTTTCACACTTCAATGACAACTGAAGGAGTATGAGCACAGACAGCTGCATGGGAGTAGAACTTTCTTGGCAGACACAAGGCCAGTGCTCTCCATGCAGAAGCACCATTGCAGCATCTCTAGAAGCCACAGGTATTCCAATGGAGATCAAGTAGCACAATCCCTGATTTCAGAGATACCATCGTGCTGAGCATGCAGATATCTTTCCAACCTGCTCCAGATCATTACCACGAACCAGAGATTGGCACCCATGGCATTTTATCCAAAAAATTAAGCAGGCCCACAGCTTCAATCTACCTGCAAAAACAAAGCCATCCAGGAAATTACAAATAATCTGAGTTATACATTAGAGCTGTGATAACGGATTGTAAATGGCAAGTTACTGTGATTGTTATAAACTACCTTAGAGCATTCAGTTGGTTTGTGAACAGCTTTTATCATTCTTTCAGCAAGGAGAGAAGCAGCACCCCAGAAAAAGCAGCTTAACTTCAGCCGCCAAGTTAATGAATGCATACAAATTGAGATTCCTCCCCACTCCTCTCAGAGGCAACACTTCCTGCTCTTGCAATTTTATCATGACTCTCACTATTTTTAGTGCTTTGCTGAGAGTCTCTGCTACTGGAATCACGTCTGAGACTCAGCATTCATTTTAAAAAAAAATATTTCCACTCCCCAGCATCCTGAGAAAAGCTTGAAAGTGTGAAATGAGTGCAGCCTACAGGCTAAAAAACTAGAAAGAATACAAGAAATTCAGAGTGGGTTCTGTTTCATTTTTTAAAAAGCCTCATGATTTCTAAGCTGATTCCTTGAGTGGCAGGAGCTGGATAATGCACTGGTTCCTCATGGTTAACTGTCTGGGAATCTCTCCAGAGCAGATGTGAGGCACATCAGCAGTTTTACATGGGAAAAATAGGCAATGCCACTGTCACTGCTCTTTCTATGCAGTGGATAGTCTTACCCTCCAGAATACTAATCCAGCTTCTATTACAAGTCATATTTTTAAAGAGAACATTTGATCTTTTAAACTAAGAATAAATATTATTTTGTGCACAAGCTATTTTTGCTTTACAACAAGATAATTTCCTTTTTCTTCTCTGAAAGCTAACTCTTCTGCAAACTAAGAGCACTTTGCTTGAGAAGATAAAACTAAGAGTTATGTTATCTGCAAGAAAGATGTAAGCACATGTTAAGAAGGAACATAACATCGGACTTCCTTAGGGGAAAGATGATGCCTTTACATTCGCCTCAACACAGCTACTTGCTTTTAATTATGCATGCAGTTGGAATTGGAAAAAGAAAGTTAAATAGGTTATCTGCTTTTATCTTACACGATTGAGAGGGTTTTTTAAAAGCTACCACTAGATGGTGCAGCAGCTTAAATAATTCATAAATCCACAGCCCTTCCCCGCCCCAACACAGCGCTCAGCACCAGCAGGAGACTGCAGACTGAGCTTCTGTGACCTGTGTTTGCCAAAACTGCTGTCAAAACACATTTTCCCCCAGATGTAATAACCCACTCCCTTCTTTGGCATTTCTTTTAAACAGGAGGAAACATTTGCTCATCAGAGGGAAAAGCAACCAGCAATGAAATCACTATGACAGACAAACCCAGCTCCCTCCTCTGCTGCCAGACTAACTCAGCAAACCCTAAAGCAAGGCTTAATCTCATGGCACCTCAGTTCTCATCTGGAAATAAAATTATGAAGCTGCTGGTTAGTACTTGCAACCTCAGACAGATGCTGAAAGGAAAAATGATGCCATATTCCAAAACTGTAGAGAATTTTAGTGCATGTGTGAGAGACACAGAGCAGTTTGGCCTACATTTGCCTTGGCCTCCAGTACTGTCAAACAGATACATTTTGATTATGCTTAAAATGAGCTACGATGACTTTCAGAAGTCCCTTCCCTGACACTGCAGGGGATTAGACCCAGTTACTCAGGAAATGCTTTACTGTGCCCTCAGCTCCTCTTTTAGGGCCTCCTACTCCATCTCTTGAAGCTCTGGTTTTTGAAGAAATCCTGGTGGGTTGAATGTATTGCTCTGCAGTTAAAATGCTTAGTTATGCCTGTACCAGTGGTGAAGAATGGCTGGATTTTTATTTCAGTGATTTTGGTTAAACATTTAACAAGAGTGCCAGCAACCATTCATTACAAGTCAAGTTAAACTGATTAGTAAAACAAAATGTCTTCTCCAGTTCTAGATGCACAGCACAGGAAGATCTGACCTTACTTTGTTCCCAACCAGCAGAACTAGAAGCCTGAAGTGTACATTATTCCAAGAAACATGTTTTAATGATCATCAGTAAACAGATTATAACCAAAGTTATGAGTAATGTGCACTGAAGCCTATAAGAGAAAGGAAAGTGCTGGTTAGGTAACATTAGAAGTGAGCCATGTAGACAAGGCAAACTTCCTATTAGCTGGTAGACGTCAAACAGACCATTTAATTAATCAGGTATGTGAGAGAGCACACAGAAAGCACACACCTTCCTTTCACAGGCAAGAAACCTCCACCCAGCCTTAGCTACTCACCACATGAACCTTAAAAACTAAAAACCCAACACCGAACACAAAAACCTGCTGCATGACATGGACACCTGAACAGCTCCAGAACAGAGCAGGAACTGCTGCTGGAACTGGGAGCAACCCCTGCAGCACAGGAGCTGGGGAGAGCAACACCAGAAAGCAGCTGTGGAAAAGAAAAGAGACTGGGACTAACACACTAATAGCTGAGACCTGGAAACCACACTGAGAAGGCTCTTCCCACTCTGGATATATTCATGGGATAGAATTCCCCCAGGGTTTGTGGCTTTCATTATAGGAAAGAATATTTCTTGGACATACTTTATACATTTAGCTGTTGAGCCTTTTATTATTACGAACACATTTATTCTGCTTAAAAAAAAATAAAATTAAAAAAAAAAATCAGTCATGAAGTCTGTAACTCTCTACAAGATTGGCAAAGGGAAATGGAACTGGCAACCTCAGAAAGGTACAGTGGGATTTATTAGGAATTAAACTGCCCAAAAGGGATTCCAAGTGTGCCCTATTCCCCCTGCACTTCATTGAACAGAAGTGTGTAGTAAATATGTCAACAATATAAACAACAAACATGAATGTAGATGCTAAGAGACAGAATGGAAGTCCAAAAATAAACCAATAACAGCTTGATTATTCATGGGAGAAAATGAGTAACAATAATTCAGTTATAGTCAATTCCTTTTTCGTATACAATATAAAATCCTTCATACAATTGAGTAATGCAGCTATATAGTTGCTAAATATCTTCCCTGGATAAAGTTCAGAAATAGTGATGTAGCTTCTTTTAGTTGATACTATTCCCATGGGAAGTAGAAGAGAATCTTTTTACATCAAGATGAGCAGAAAGCAACACAAATCCTGAGGGCACATCCACACTGCAAGGCCTTTCCCAGCACAGCTGTGGCACTGAGGATGGGCTGTGTCACCACATCACAGGAGCTGAGGGCACTTCATCCTGAAATGAACTACTGTGCCCCCTCCTTAAGTACCACAAGGAGAGCTGATCTAACCACATACTTCTATGCTGACCAAATTATGCTTACACTGGAGGGTTTACTGTGGTTATTGAAGTGCCACCTCCAATATCTTCCCAGGTACTCACAGGGCACCTCCCTAGCTCAGCACACTTCACTTCCTCTGAGGTGGAGAATGAAGCCATTCCAGCAAGATCTGCCCTTTGTAAGGTGGTAGATATTTTTAACATCTAAACTGGATGAGAATCATATTTTACTTACTCCCTTTTCCTTTCCTAACAAAGCTCCTCCACTTGGTTGTGAACGTGCCTCCCTCCTCCCCCTTCTGATGCCCTGCACACATGGCAGTACACTCTTACTGCAGCAGGGCCACTACAGAGCAGGGGACCAGCTGAAGAGAAACAAGGAACAGGGGACCCCAGAGCACTCAGAATCCCAGCATCAGCTAACCCTGAGCTCTGCTGTGGGACACTCACCCTTGCTGACCTGTGAGCACGACTGCTGGCAGTTCTCTTGGGAAGCCAGGCTGTTTGTCTCATGATCAGCCTTCCACTGACAGAATTCCAGGTTCATTGCCCCTCCACAGGCAGGATGACACTTGTGGCCATTCTGGACAGTGTCAGAGATACAGGTGTGACCCAGTCCTGCAACTAAGAGAAGCTGTATCAGAAAGCATTTCGTGACCTGCACCTCAGGTCAACCCACAAGGAATTACTCACAGCACACTGAAGAGAGTGTGCTTTTGCTGGATCCTCCCATCCTTACAACACAGGACAGCAGGGAAAAAAACAGCTCTCAACTTCATTGCACATAAGCCACTCTTGAGAAATCTGTGGCTAATAAGCAGCTGTCCCAAAAGCAAACAAGGAAATGCCAGACAAGAGACAATTTCCATGGGAGTACGTGCTTTGCATAAGACTGAAGAGAATGGAGAGGGATCTCTGCTCCCAAGTAACAGGGATAGGAGAAGAGCAAATGGCCTTAGGTTGCATCAGGGGAGGCTTAGAGTGGGACAACCAACAGGGTTGCCAAGCAGTGGAACAGGCTGTCAGGGAAAGGGCTGAGTCACCACCCCTAGAGATATTTAAAGGACCAGGTGTGGACACCTGGAGTGTAGATGTGGCACCTGGGGACACGGTTCAGTGATGGACTGAGCAGTGATGGGTTAACAGCTCGACTCAATGATCTTAAAGGTCTTTTCCTACCCAGACAATTCCATGATTCTGTAACAGGGCTGCAGGGGCTTCTGTAGGAGGCAGACAATTTGAAAGCCTCTATTGTATATCTAGTGTTCTGATTAAATTCAGAGGTCCTAGTCAGGGAAGATACTAACTGCACATTTTTCAGCAGATCTCATATATTTGAAGACTTGATCCTTCTGGGTGCCCAAGAATACTCATGAGCCAAAATGCCAATCTAAATGAGGAAGATTACCTTTACAGCTAAGGCTTAGGTACTCACCTGGCACCCCATACTGTAAAAGAGATTACACAGTAAAAATATTGAACTTCAGAAGAGCCCTGTGACACATGGAAGATCAGTTCCACAAAAGGAGCACAAAAATGAAGTATCTAAAAATTACATTACATTGCTTTTTACCATGGCAAAGTTTGCCACTAAAAATAAAAATTAATCTTATTTTCCGAAGTCCCAGGCTAATACTGTGAACATCCTTGTCTTCTTTGGGGCAGAAACAGTCTCTTTTCTTTTTGCTTACCTTTTCTATTTATTCTTAGAGAGGGTAATAACATTGGAAGAATACTGAAATATATGCACAGATTCTACCCAAACAACACCTTTTCTCAAAATATTAGCTTCCAGATTAGTATTCTGTGAAATGTGTAGGCTATCTAACTGAAAGATGGCATGACCAAAATTTATGTCAGTAATGGGATAAAGTAAGATCAGACAAGGCTATAAAAATCATCTGAAAAGCATTTTTCTCTGTTAATTGAAAACTATACAAGTTTTAGACTATTTAGAAGTTCAGATTTCAGCCCAGATATGTGCACACTTGTATTTTACTGGTCATAAAGTGGACTTGTAACTGTTAACTAAATAGAAGAGGCAACTGAAAGGCTCCCCTTATCTCTCACAGACACGGACTTGAAAAGGTTTCTATTTTCTAGTAAAAAGCACCACAACATATAACAAAAGACAAAGAACTGAAAGAATGTATAATCTGCCTGGCAAATAACTTCATTTTAGTTATTCAAATAACGTTAAAAGAAAGATTTTTCCAAGTATGGGCATGAACTGACGAGCTCACATGAAAAAACATTTCTAGTGTATTCTTTCCTGGAGTTTAGTCAAATACTTGTGAGAGAAAGCATAAGGGGTGCAGAGAAAAGACAGTCTGTCATCCCTGTCCCACTCCCCTAAAAAAAGCTTATGTTACCCTGACTCCCAGGTCTCTGAGATAATCTGGTGCAGATAAGTGACTATATGAAGAGCCTGCTGACTGTCTCCCTGATGAAGCTGAAATCCTTCCTGTTCTCTGGTTTGACTGCTCCCATGACAGTCATCCAGTGCTCCCACAGAACATGGGGCAGGCAAATTTCCCCTTCCTTTACCCACCAGGTGAGGGGGGTTCCTTCATCCAGGTCAGGGCTGTGCTAAAAGCCATGGTGTTCTTTGGAAAAGAGACATTCAGTCACTCCTGCATTACTAAGCAGGCACTTGCCCAAGAACATTGTATTCACATATTTAAAAGCATAAAACTTGTTCCGTAGTAATTTATGATTCTGCAAGGTGGCAAAAACTAATTAACTTTGTCTACTCGCTTCATAAAATGAATTGGAAATCTGCGAGAGAAAAGACACCTGGTGTTGCCTGAACAACGTGTATACAGCAAACAATAGTTTTTAACTTAAAAAGATAAAGTTAGTCAGATTACTTTGTGATTTGATTGGAAAACAGTGTTGCATAAAGCAAATAAATCCACCCAGGACCTGTAATGTTTGAGAAAAGTTTTGACACAAAGTTGTTCTTCCTTTCTAACCAGCAGTACTGCTCTGGGTGATTATTTTGGTCAGGGTTTGTTTGGGGCTTTTTTCTTGAAAAACAACAATTTCCTTTTTCATTTGCTTCCAGTAGAACTAACCTATAAACTCCACACTGAAAGCAAGCTTGAGTCCTGTGCCTCAGCAGGGCAGAGATTTGGACAGACAGGGGTTTGTGCACACAGAAAACACTCATATCTGGCTGAGGGAGAATATTCAGGGATGTACATGGAGAACACAGAAGGCAACAGGCAACGTGCTGTACATAACTTACGGGCAGGGTCTAGTTCAAACACTCATTGAGATCCAGAACAGGATTTGATTCCTTTGGAAGGAAGTTCTCTCTCGTGATACTTTCACACTGATGCTACTCAACAGCACACTGGAAACCAGTGACAAGCTACAAGGGAACACAGTTAAATAGAATCTAGTTACTCCCTGAGACACACACAGCTTTATCACCATAGCAGAGTGTAATACTACCAACTATCACACCTGGCACTGCCCACAAGAGACATATTATTTTTATATGCATACAGTATAAGAATTATTTACTGGAAGTTCAGAATTAGCAACTGGCAGAACGTCCCACACTCATTATTTGAATCATCTGCTGGAAACAATGGAAGAATTTCAACTGCAGTTGAACTCTTCACCTACAATTGAGGAACAGGGCTGGTTGGTGGAATGTAGCCAGTTCCCTGAGCTGTAAATTAACTTCAGTTTAGTCAGAAATACGAGCTGACATTGGAACAGAACTAGAGGTAGATCCTGCAATATATCCTGGATTTGCCAGATCTTCTAACTGGCACACAGGAGCTGTTGATGATACAGCCAGTAAGTTGGAAATGCTGCATCTACTTCAAATGGCTCTTTGTCTAATTTAGTCCCGCTTTTACGCCCATTCACTTGCTGTTGAGGGTTGCAGAGATACTCACCAGCACTGGACTCTGCCGATTTTTCATGGATCCTGAAGCCAAAAAGAAAAGCAAACAATGCTAAGATGACTCATAAATGCACAGAATTTTTTAGAAGTCTGCCATGCTTCAAGGGTACATTTTGGGGTGATTTAAAACAAAAAGTTGTTTGGGGTTGGTTGGTTGTCATATCCTCCCTTTGGCTTCACTCGTCTCGCACTGAAAATGCCACAGAAACAGTTGTAAAGGGGACACCTGTACTTTGCAGGTATTTTTGATAACTTTGTTACTTTTGTAACTTGGCACTCCATCTGGAACTCTTCTGACCACATCTGCAGTTCTAAGCAGGTGCAAAAATCAGTAGCAAACAAAACTGATGGCATACAGATAAGCCCAAATTAATCACTAATGAAAGCACAACTGGAAGACAAGGGGTTGGAAAAACAATTTAAATCAATCCTCTTAAGAAGGAAGAAAAGAAAAATGGAATTCTGCCATCAGCCTTGAAGAGAAAATCTCTTGCTCAATCTTACTGAAAAACTCTATAGATTCCTGACTATTTAGTATTTGTAGTGGGCTATTTTAGTACCTTGTTTCAAAAAAGATGCTTTCTAACCAAGGATGCTGCTCACCACACCTGTTATGGAGGCAATAGAATCATAGAATCGTTTGGGTTTGAAGGGACCTTGAAGATCATCCAGTTGTAATTCCCCTGCCACTGGGGATAACTAATATCTGCTCAGCTCTCCTCATCAAGCACTATTGCCTTCCTCTCATGTCTCTTCTCTAATTAGTGCCTCTTCTTATCTTAATTTAGGTGTAATTCCTGAATTACAGAGCTGTTTGATATGTTTCGCTGTTCCTTCAGAAGACAAAAGTCACTAATATTCAATGAAAAACCTCATGCCTCGGGCTATAAATTGATTAATGGAAATTAAAGAAAAGAGCACACAGGCCTACTGATCATTTTTCTTTCAGGTAAGAGCACTATTGTTTGTGCTTGTTGTCTGTTTGCCCATGAAAACTCTGTTACCAATTCCAGTGGTAAAATATTCGTGTTGAAGTTTAACTCTTAGATGGGGACTGGGGGGTGCACACACAACAGTCAGAAAAAATACCTGACAGCAAGTTCCTTATTCCTTTAAAACTCTTTCAGAGAGATTCCCAAAAGCTTAAATGCTTGTTGCATATTGCCCATACTCCTTTGGGGTTTTTCTGCAGTCACTGATGCACATTTTCCCTGTCCCTGCTGGCCCAGGGACCGAGAACTGTCTCCTCTGGGAAAGCACACGGGGTCCTCAAGTGTCATTAGCAGGTGACAGATTCAAAGCTAAGAAAATACACCATTCCATAACATGCTCAGCTGTGAAACTGTGCACACCAGCCTGGCCATCTTCTGTGCTCATTCCCTCACACACTTTAAAAGCTTTAAAAACAATACAAATATGGCAATCACAAACCACAAATTGCATCACCATCACCTACTGGTCCCTACCAATCCCTACCAATCTGAGGTGGGAACACACATATCAAAACCATACAATTCCTTGAAGCCTAGAGGAGTGCACCATCGTAAAACCTTTTCACTCAGGCACGAAACTCCTTTTCTGAACTCAGTGTGTGTGTTTGTTACATTTTTATCTTATTGACAAGCATTTGCTTTACCATTACATTTGGTCACTTCTGGTACTTCAGAAAACAGGAGAGTCAGCTCTCACTGGCTGCTAAAAACTGTGTCATTTTAGTTCCTATTAGAGTCAATTAGAGTGTTTTCATCATGCTTCAGGTAGAAGGTGAGGAAGTAACGGCAAAACTACCCAGATATGAAGACCATAGTTCAGATCCTCCTGTGTGTGGAGGTTTTTCCTCTCCTTTGGTGAGGAGAGCTCAGTCTGTGATGTGTATTTTTTATTCAAATAAACACAACCCCAAACACATTTCCTGGCCCAATTTTTTTGCTGCATGTTAAATATTCACACTAGTCAGTGTACATATGCCTGTCAAGTCTCAGCAGTAAAAAAAACATGACAGCATTGCTAATCACACTTGTGGTTTCAGTTACACCAACACTCTTATAAGAAACAATATATATATGTATTTTGAAAAAAGAAATTACAAACCCCCAAAGTTGACTGCAGATCCTCTCTACTGCCTGTTGTCCATGAGCTTTAGCACTAATGGCTAATGCTGTGTGGGCAGCAAATGGACAGTGCTGTCAGCATTTCAGCACTTCTGTTCCAGTGGCACAGCACAGGCCATCCTGCCTCAGCATCAGGCAGGATTCACACTCCAGGGCGAGGATCTCACCATTGGAAATGCAGAACAGTGCAGCCCTTCTTGCTGTACTATTTTCAAATAGTTTCTAGACCATGAACCCTAGCCCTCTCTGAAATAAAGGAACATTAATGCCCTTAAAGAACACATTGTTTCAGTATGTAATCTATTGTTTGCTAAAATATCCCCTTGCAAAGTGTGGTTGGTTTTTTTTGGTGTTCTTTTTTTTAGCTTTGTTTTTTGGAAGTCTAACTGGGAAAGAGGGGAGGGAAGAACAGTTCCAACTTACCACCTTGGCTGAACCCAGCCTTTATTGCCCAAGAACTGCTCCACAATTAGTCAAACACACATTTTGCAAACATTCCAGTTTTTTAACACACTTAAACACGGCAAAATCTTTTCAGCCTAAACTTTTTTACATATACACCTCAGGAACCTGGTATGGTTTTAGTGACAACTCCAGCACTTCTTCTCTGAAACAACCTGCAAAATTTCATCTCAGTTATGACTAAAAAAAATGGCCTTATACACTGGCTTAGTTAAGTCACGTGAATTGATTTCTAACTGAAAATGTATTTCACAGTACCATGGCGCTCTTCTGAAAGCTCCCTAATAACTAGAGATGCAAATATATATTCAAATATGTGTTTTTATTTCATAACCTAAAGACATTGGCTCTATGACTTTCAATGGACATGACAGAGTCCAGAGATCAAGTGATTAATAGCTATTCAGAGCAACAGCACAATTGCTTTAAAAAGGTGAGTGAAATGACCTGGAAATGCTATTCATTGCTGGCATTAAACAATATTAAAGTAATCTAAAAACCAGCAGAATGGCTAATCACTGGAACTCTCATTCAGGTATATGGACTATTCAAACAGGAAAAGTTAAGACACTGCACATTTTTTAGCCAACTAATGACACAGCAAACTTGAACTCAGAGGTCTGTGTATAAACTACTGAAATTACCCCTGTTTCATTCAAATTTATAATTGAAAATAACATGAAAAGAGGGGCGTGCCAGTGTCATATCTTTGTAAGAATAAACTACTACTCTGCTTCCTACCAAAGAATTTGCAATTAAGGTGTTTTACCTTATGCCTACAGTTTGGTACTCCTGCAAGGTGAACTACCTGCCTAAAACAAGTGCCAAAATCATGGAGAATGGCATTTTTTTACAGACAATACATGTCAGAATGTTTTAAGCTGTTGGGCGGGGGGGGTTGTGCTTTCTGCATTGCGGGGTTTTTTTTCAGAATCTTACTAAGTAAAAATACATATTCTAATCTTTGATTTATGAGTCAGGAAATACTGGTATCTATCACTACCATGAAGTACTCTGTTCACAAAGATATGCTCAGTCATGTTCATCTGCACACACTGACACACAACCTCAGTCAGCTGAATCGACAGTTCAGTCTCTGAACAGTAAGTGCTCCTCAAAAACCAGTTTCACCTTTGGCCTCTTCTGCAGGGGCAGGACACACAGCAGATGCTAAAGGAAGATAAAGTTGCTGTTTGCCTCATTAGCACTACCTGTACAGAACTGCTCCACAGTCCAGGTCCATGCATTCAGGCATTTACTACCCTCAGGTGAGTGCTCAAACACCTCAGTGGTTCTACACCTCAGCTGCTCACCTGCTGTACAGAAAGCTTCTCCTTTGCTGTTGCTGTCTTCTTCCTTGGAGGTGGTTCACAGCAGCGTGGAACCACATCCACAGACAGACAAACACTGTGGAGACATGCTATGAGCATGGAAAGAATGAAATAATAATCGGCAAAAACCTTAAGGATTTTCTCTGACATAAGTGCAGCTAATATTTCTCCTAGCTTTGCATAAGGAAGCAAAAATGTCAGTCTACAGGAGAATTTTAAAGGGCGGAAAACGGGAAGCAAATGGGTCACCAGAACTAAGGAAAAAGTAGTGAAACGCTCGCCCAGAGCCGCATTTTCCCCTACAAAGTAACTTTACATCTGACTGTAGCTGTGTAGCAGAACGTGTGGCAGAGGAGGCAGGGCAGTCAGACTGCTATGAAATACTCGGGTTTCTTTGCAGAACAGCAGCCAGGACAGGGACAGCACCCTGCAGGAACCTCGGGCAGAGCTGAGTACCCAACAGCAACAGTTCCAGGGAGCAATCCCCTTTCCCTGCTGGCTCCTCGGGAGGCTTTCCTTACAAGGCATTTGATGAGCACAAAGGTAAGAAGTGCACTGTGTGAATCCTCCAAGCACTGAAGGACTCAGTAGGCCCAGGACACACCTATTCAGTAACTGGATAAACTGCCTGGCCTAAGTATTCGGACCCAGCTGTGGGACATTCAAAGGCAACCAGACTGAGTGTAGGCCTGACCATACTCAGATGTTCCCCAGAGAGCAAACACTGCATTACACAGAGGCCTCAGACACCATTCATGTGTTAGGCCTCACTCTGTGCATGCACCTATGTATGAGGGCAGACTCTGCACTTGTGACCAAATCAAACTGCACAGAACATGGATAAATTAATAACTGTTCTACCACAGAAGAGAAACACCTAAAAATTCAGAATATTATTTAGCTGAAAACAAGGCAAGAAACAAAACTAACATGCTTCTAAGGGTGTTTTTTTGTTCAGATAAGAACTTCTCTTAGAAACATTTCCTGGATCATGAAATGTGGTGTTTGGGGTTGTGTCTATTCAGAAAGTCCTTTGACTCTTATGAAATAACCTCTTTGGTAGGTTAGTTATCGTGGGTTCTTGATTGTGAGAAATGTACAAAATTAAATTCATTCTTTTTGCTCCTTTACTCCTAGAGCCTCAACGCCCTCTATCATCTCTCTAAGAGTTTTGTTTGCTGTTTTGTTTTTATTACCTGTAGCCAGAACAGAGAGATTTCTCTGAACAATTTTTCCTGCACTCTGTAGGCCTTGTTTGCCATGATTTCAGAAGTGATAAGCTGCGTGAAAATATGCAATGTTTATACTTGTTAGCCATGTGTTTATAATTATAAGGTTTGAGAACATAATATGTTTAAAGTAAGAAAGCCTTGAGAAAATGGAGATAATGAAACACCTGCAGATATCGGGACAAGAGGCTTTGCATACCAAGTATGATCTTAGACCACGTGGACAAAGAACCAGGTCCAATAAACTAAAAGCATGAGACGTGTGCACAGACTGAGCTATCCAATCACCTTGTGAGCATGTACCCGGAACAAGCTAAACTGTATAAAAGTTAACTGATTTAAATAATAAATTGGACATTGCTTTGATCACACTGATCGTTTGCTTTGTCTCTGTATCTCCCCGTCAATAATTACCCATGCTGTATGAAGCAATCCTTTCCCAGAAACAATGACCCAATGTTTTTATTATCCCCAGTATGACTGTGTTTTCTTTGTGTTACACCCTTCAAGAAGAAGCGGGTCATTTTCTTCCCCCAGGACACAGTCCAGTTTCCAGTGCTGGGTGCCACAGTCATAAACAGTACCAGTTTTAACATTGGTTTTAAAGGCAATTCTTTTAAACACCTTTACCAGCATCATCCCACTTATTTGCTTGTCTCTTCAGCAACCTGCACAAGGTGAGTAATGTCTTTTCCCCCTCTTTTGCTTTATTATACAAAATGTAATTGAGGAAACTTGTTGTACCTTATGAGCAGAATTCAGCTGTTGGGTAAAATACCAAGTAATAAATAAGATCCTACAGACTATATGTCAGTTATGACTATCTGCTCAAGCTTTCTTCTAAGCCATACTCACTGTTAGGCTCCTCAGCCCAGATATTCTGCCTTGGATAAAAGCAGAAATCCCCTGCCCTTGAATGTCAGAGTGCCACAGAGTCCAGAAACAGCAGAGCAACGAGCCTGCAGCTGTCAGGGGAAAAGCATCAGGCAGTGCTCAGTGACAAAACAGGACCTAGCGTGCATGCTACCAAAATGACTGAATTTGGATGTTTTACTGACTGGATGCTGCCTTTTCATGTGCTTTCTGAATCACCTTCATGCAGTGGCAAACCCAGAGCTACTGCACACTGTGCCTTCAAACCCTTTGTCACAAACCAGCAGTGAATCAGAACTCTGAAAAGAACATTGACATCCAACAGTTTCCTCAGAGATGAACCTAATCTCTAACTAACCATCCAAACGACCCAAGACTGTGCCAGTGTGGGTGCAGGCTCAGCCTGAAAAGATACAGCTCGACCAGTCAGCGAGCACAGGACTGAGCCACATCATTCAGTTGAAATAATGGGAAGAAAACAGAAGCTAAAGTCTATAATTAGTCAGTTTTCAATTTCAAAAAGCAAAACTTGCACAAGACCATGTTCATGATGTTAAAGTTTTACAGATGTGTACATGTATAACATACACATATTTGCATAAGGTTTATTTACTTTGAAACCTCAATACTTCAGTGTTCACTCCTCACTGCCCCAGGAAAGCAAGATGTGCCAAAGACTCTATACAAAAAGAACAATGAACTTATGTTCTCTGAAAATATATGAGAAGTCTATCATAATGTTTTCCAAATGTTTGCCAGTAATTTTAAAACTATAAATCTTAAAATTATCTAAAAATCACAGAATTGCATTTGGCTTATAAGTATCACAATACCGGCAGAACAAGTTAAAAAAAAAAAAGTCTGAACAGCCAAGAAGATGGAAATGTAATTTCTTCTCAATTTCTGTCATAGTTCAAATAAGTATTGATTTAAAAAAATGCAGTTCTTTTAAAATATCCATTACTACTTGACACAAATAAGAAAATTCCCTATGTGAACACAAATGAAAAAAGTAAAATTGTTCACAGCAAATACTGTATCTTACCACAAGATGTGTACTTAACAGCAAATCATGCACAGAGTACACTTAGGAACAATTTTGCTCAAGCAGAAGTCAGTGAGAGTATCACTAATTTTGTTTCATGATACTTCACTACATAACCAAAAATTACAGGAAGATCAAAGCCAGCCCTCAGTATCTTTAGGTGCAGGCCTGCAAAATAATTTTCCAGGCCTCATGCCAGTAGGTATTCCTCACATAACTAATCCATATAACTCTGGAGAGAGCCAGCAAGGTGATTCATCCTGGGTGTAGGTTACCTGCTATCTGCAAACCTGGATATTCAGCGACATGTCTCTGACATGTTACCAAACCATAAATCATTTAGTGACAAGGTGGTACTCCAGGGACAATCCAGATCCCTCACTTTCAGCAGCAGTGCTTCAAACAATGAAGCAAAGATCCGTGTGCTTTCCTTTTACTTTCCTTGGCAAAATAAGTCAGTTATGTATGCAGGTTTGAACTGGCTATGCTAAAATTATCTCAAATTCTGTCTACAAATCATTCCATGTAGTATCTACAAACACTACACAACTTAACTTCAAATGTGGGATGTGGTTGTCCCCGTTCCTGGAGGTTTTCAGGATGCCACCGGACAAGGTGTTTATAATCTTACCTGGGCTCCCTTTCCCACAAATGCTTGGACCAGATGATCTTGTGAGGTTCCTTCCAGCCTGGTCCGTTCTGTGATTCTCTGATCTTACAGCTGTAAAACACAGCAGTGGACACTGAGAAGACAGGAGCCATCAGCCCCTCTGTGCAGATATGTAGGCAGCTGAGGGTGGGAGAGGGAGTGAGGGAAAGATAAAAGCAAGAAAAGAAATCATATCCAACCTTTTCCTTATTTAAGTCACACCCTTATCACTGACCTCTGCACACACTCTCCCTGCCATTAGTCTAAGAGGTTCCATTTGCAAAGGCTCATACACGGGGTTAACGTGGCAGTGATTTTGTAAGGAGGCAGAGGGGCCTCTGTGAAAAGAGAGCAGAAGCTGCCCCATGTCAGACACAAAAAGCTGAGCCAATCTTGCAGACACCAAGGCCAGTGAGGAGGGGAGAATGAGGAGGAATAGCTGGTGTGCCTAGAAGGCAGCTGCAGGAGCCACAGTGGAGCAGGTTTATCCTGAAGGAATGCAGCCTGTTGACAGTACCCACAGTGGAACAGCTCATGAAGGAAAGTCCCCTGATTTCTGATTGGAATTGTGCCTCATGGCCATACTCCCTTCCATGTAAGGCTTCACTATCTAGGTGACACATGAAAACCAAACAGCTATCAATCAGACACAGAGGCCAAATAAGAGTCACACGCTGTTAACACAAAATTGCTCCTGTTACACAGAAGTCCTGGAGAGCACAGAACTCAGCTGTGAGCTGGTAATGCCTGCAGAGCACTCACCAACACACTGCAAGGCACAGGATGGCTCTGAATGAATCTGCAGGAAACAAGGCTCTCTGCTGAAAACTGAGAGGACATGAAATAGAAAAGCAGCAGAATTATACAGACAGCAATGCCCTGATAGCTGAAAAGTGGTATTACAGCTTACAGGTGGGGTCCTTCAAAAGCCACACAGGCTGGCCTGTAACAGACTGCACAGATTTGAACTTTAAAAACAACAAAAACAGACAAAAAAGATCAGCCCCCAAACCACTTAACTACTAAAGCATTTGTGACCAAGAAGCTAAAACTAAAATTCTTATCCCTCCCAACCAATGGAGTATAACACACTAGATTTTTTTGTAGCATGTGCAAGCCTCGTCTCAGATGTCTATTTGACTAAGTTCAAAAACTTACTACTTCCATATATTTCTTAAAAGTCATGCTAAAGCAGCTGGCGGTATACACATAAATATAAACATATAAATATATATATATAAACCTTTCCTTACAGATTTTAGCAATCACAACTTCAGGTTGATTCCTCCCCATGAGTTTTGTTTGTCCCTCTTTACCAAAGTTGCTTTCCCTGAGAAAACCCTGTTGCTTCACATGCTCACTGTGTCCAGGTGAACCTGGTGAGATTATGACCCTGCCATCACAGTCGAAATTTCTACCAGCTGCTTCACCAGGTCTGACACCATCAGCAAACAATCCCATAGTTTGTTTTTTCCCCTTGGAGAAGCAAGCAGAATACATGTTTCTTCTCCAATGCACCTATCTGAGCCACAACCTACAATTGTGCAATCAGGCAAGTAGGTAACAGGTCAACTCGTGAAGATTCTTTTTATCCCTTAACAGGAAAGCTAAAAGAGCAGGAACCTCAGACTTGATATGTCTTGTTGAATTGGAAGCAGGTACAGAAGGGCACTGGGAACATGTGGCACCTAGACTTACCAAAATTATTTTAATTGAAAATCTTCACACTGATGAGAACTCTTCACACTTTGAGATGGACAGGGGAATTCTGGAAACGAATTCCAACACCAGCATGCCTTTTGACAGCACAGTGATCTTTAAGCCATGGCCATCACGTCTGCCAAGCACTTCCAACTCCTCTCTGTGCCATTTCTTCACCATTTCAAACATAAAACAACCTTCTGCAGCCTCTTGAACATTTCTGCAAAAAGCACACAAGAAAAATTATGGAACTTCTCACAGATAGTTCTGCAAGATTACTATCTAAATATGATTAAACCATCCTCCTCTTACGTTGTGATTCACTGTCACATCTCCAGGCTATTCATTTCTTGATGTAAGGATCACATGGCTGCTGATTACCGAGGAGACAGTGCTTGGACTACATAATATCCTCACCATAGGACAGTTGTTTTACACTCATTTTTAAGCAGAATCACTGAGACATTCATTGAGACATGTATCATCATTAAAGGATAAGCCAAATATTTGAGCCCAGAGTTTAAAGTGAAGTATGTTGGAAGTTATAATTACACATAAAAATATAAATTTTAACAGGTTTTAACCCCTACTTAGAATGAAAAAAAAGTTGTCAAGTCTTGGACTTTATCAATATGACTTTATTTTGTGTAGGTTAACATTTCTGTTGGGGGGGGGGGGAAGGCAGTTTTGCAGAAAGCATGCTATTAATTATGCTTTATTTAATTCCATTTTTTCAGATTTTCAGAAAGGTGTTTAGCTGGTTATTTACATTTCATACTTTCCAGAGGAGATAGTTTTAAAATTTCACCCTAAAAGTAGGCAGGGAAGATATTTCAGTCAGTAGAAGCATAAGCCCTTCAGACTGCTTGGGTTGCTGTGTTTTTTTGAACTTGAGGTAAGAGCTTATATATGAAGAGCTGTGCACCACAGAGTAGATGATGTGGGGTCCTATGGCCATGCTGCTAACTGTAAAAACTTTCAAAAGTTTCAATCTTCTTGCACTGAAAAAGTTCAAGATGTTAATGCTAAGAGACAAACTTCTTCCAAAGAAGTTTCACATCGGTGAATCTGACTAAATTTACATAATGTTGACAGATTAATTCAAAATAATTATAATAATTTTTTACATGGCTGATATTCACCAACGTGTATGACAACATTTTCAAGCAGTGTATTACTCCTACGACCTCCTCTCTACCTGGCCATGCCTGCGATTTCAGCCACTGGCCACACTAAAATGAAATAGAGCAGCAATTTGCTGTCATTTCATACACTGACTTGGGGTGTGGGGTTATTTTTTTATTTAGCTTTTGGCCCTGTTCAGAAACAGAATACACTGTTGGCTTCAAAAGTATAGCTGAGAACACTGAAAACACATTTTCCAAGTCTCAGGTCAGACTTAGCAATTGTTGACTCTTCTTCAGGTGAATGAGCTCTCTAGTCTCTGCTGACCATAGCTTAGAGACAAATTTCAGGTGCAAAGTACACGTTTAAATGAGGTGAATCCCTTCCTTGCCCTGAGAAAGCAGCTAGCCCCTCCAGCAGCTTGTTTACCTTCCCCAAGCCCTTTTCCCCGTATTTCTCCCAACCACATTCCCTTTGGCACTCAGGACAGGCACCCTGACATTGTACACATAGGAAACACTGTAGGTATCATATAATTGCTTTTCATAATGCCCAGTGAAGTCTCTGGACTTTAGACAGATGTCTAAAACAATCATTTACTGAGTTGGTTAAAGCTACTAATTTAATAAATAGTTTTGAAGTTGGGGAAGTAACTGCTGCTGTTTTCTAGAACCCTTGCAGAACTACACTGACAAAAACTGTCCTCAGTCCAGCTGCAGGTTCTCTGAGTTTGGCTTCTTGATATACCTGAAGAAAGAAAAATAAAAATACTTTTGTTTGTATCTTTAAAAACTCATCTTAGAAATTTTTATTCATCATTGAAACTGTTGAAACTGGTCCTTTTTTACAAGCATGGTACCAGATACATGTTTGGTTCAAATCACAAAGTGAGGGGGCTGAGGGGACATTATTTTGTTCATGACAGTGCAAGGAGTATTTTAGTCATATGCAGCTGTCCCTCTCTTTATGTGAGACTTCCTTAGCCAGGATGTACTTCCTTAGCCAGCCTTAGTAGGTACACGCAGGAGCTCCTGACACCCTTCACCAATATTCTCCCTCATTTGAACAGACACTTTGTGGCAAATGGCCTTTGTCTTCACCCTCTGCTTCCACTGCAGAAGCAGAGATTCCACTTTGCCCAGTTATCTCTTGCAATAATCCTTCACTAAAGCTAAAAATGCTGCAGGCCAGTAGAAAGCTTGTTGCAGCTGGGCTTCTAGACCGCAGCACTATCACGATCGCTCCCTCGACCTGGGAGCTGGAATGATCTCAACACTGGAAAAGCAGGTTAGACCCCAAACTGATCTAGGAAAGTCTTTTGAAAATGTGCATTACACGGGGTTGAATTCTAGAGGAATTTTCCTTGTGTTACGTGCTGGACAGGGGTAAGATGAAATATTATCTTTTAAACAGACACAAAAGATAACCACCTCCAGTGCCGGTAAAAACAGCCACGCCACAGAGGGGGAGGAGACTCCCTTTTATTCACCTGTTACTCACCTGCGGTCACGCCGAGATCTCCCTGTCACTGCTGCACCAGCTCCCAGGGAGCCGCCGGTCCCGGGGCTGCCCGTGCGGGTCGGCGGAGCCCCCCAAGGGCCCCGGGGCCATGCGGCTGTGGGAGCGGGCGGTGCCGGGGGCCCGACGGCGCTGGGCGCTGCTCCTGCCCCCGCTGGCCCTGCTGGCCGCAGCCCTGGCCCTGCGAGAGGCCGCCCGGCCCTGCCCCGCCGACCGGCCCCGCTGCCGGCAGCGCCTGTACCGCGCCCTGGAGCTGCCCCCCGGCCGCGGCATCAACTGCTCGGGCATCGTCCGCGGAGACCGCAGGGCCATCGAGGAGGCGCAGCTCCGCAACCTGGAGGTGGCGAACAGGAGGGCTCCGCTGACGCCCGGCCACTACCTGAACATGACAAGGGACTGCAGCGCCTTCAGGCAGACCCGGCGCTTCATCGAGTTCCCGCTGAGCCAGGAGGAGGCGGAGTTCCCCATCGCCTACTCCATGGTCATCCACAACAAAATCGAGATGTTCGAGCGGCTCCTGCGCTCCCTCTACGCCCCTCAGAACGTGTACTGTGTGCACGTGGACAGCAAGTCCCCGGCCGCCTTCCAGGAGGCCGTGCGGGCCATCGCAGGCTGCTTCCCCAACGTCTTCGTGGCCAGCCGCCTGGAAAACGTGGTCTACGCCTCCTGGTCCCGGCTGCAGGCCGACCTCAACTGCATGCGGGACCTGCTGCGGAGCCCCGTGCCCTGGCGGTACCTGCTCAACACCTGCGGCACCGACTTCCCCATCAAGACCAACGCCGAGATCGTGCGCGCCCTGAAGGTGCTGCAGGGTCGGAACAGCATGGAGTCGGAGAAGCCCTCGGCGGCCAAGCGGGTGCGCTGGCAGTTCCACCACGAGGTGGGGAAGGCCATCTCCCGGACCGACATAGAGAAGCTGCCGCCGCCCCTCAACTGCCCCATGTTCACGGGCAACGCGTACATCGTGGTGACACGGGGCTTCGTGCGGCACCTCTTCGAGAACCCCACGGCACAGAAGTTCCTCGAGTGGTCCAAGGACACCTACAGCCCTGACGAGCACGTGTGGGCCACCCTGAACCGCATGCCGGGCGTGCCGGGGGCCGTGCCCCACAACGACAAATTCCAGCTATCGGACATGAACGCCCTTCCCCGCCTGGTCAAGTGGGCGTACCTGGAGGGCGATCCCAGCAAGGGCGCGCCGTACCCGCCCTGCACCGGCCGCCACCAGCGCTCCGTCTGCATCTACGGGGCGGGCGACTTGCCCTGGATGCTGCAGCAGCACCATCTCTTGGCCAACAAGTTCGACCCCGAGGTGGACGATGCCGCCATCCTGTGCCTCGAGGAGCACCTGCGCCACAGGGCCCTCTACGGCCGCGGGCTCTGAGGGGACCCGCGGGACCCCCGCCAGCACTGCCGCCCTCCCGGGCCAGCACTGCCACTCTCCTGGGCGAGCCCCGCCGAGGGCGCCGCGGGGACACCGGGAGGGGATCCCTCTGATGCCCCCAATCCCTGCTGGGCACGGACCTCGGGGACAGCGAGAGGGGATCCCCCTGCTCCCCCCGAGCCCTGCCGGGCGCGCACCTCGGCGGGCCCCGAGGGAAGCGCCGCGGTGACCGCGCAGGGCCGGCCGGGGCTCAGCTCTGCCCCCGCCCCGCGGCTCTCGCCGCCCCTCCTCGCACAGACCGGCTGCAGGAGCGCGCGGGGCGTTTTTCCTTCCCTTGCCGGGCTCTGTTCGCAGAAGTGACCCCAGGGCTGCTGCTCGTACCCGGGCAGGGCCGGGGCACGTCCTCCTGCCAGGAGCGGAGCTGAAAGGGGGATTAATTTGCTTTTCCACGAAGCACCTGCAGCTCCCGCCCGCCCCTGGCACCCGGGCTGCTGCTCGTGCCCCACTTCAAGCCTTGACTCTGTCAATAGCCATTAAAAACACCAGCCTTCAATAAAATCAAATAGATACTGAAACAGATGGCGTTTCGGTATTCTGTGTCCTGTGGTTCCCTGAGAACGGTCGTGCTCCCGGGCAGAGCCATTAAACCAGTTAACCCTTCAGCACCCCACTTCTCCGTGGGAGAGGGATGCTCATGTGCTCAAAGTGTGCAAACCTACATTGTTCCAATAGCTTCATCTCTCTTTTCCCCTCCCCCCCAGGGTATTTTTGTGGTATTTTGGCAATGTAATTATCATATCCAGTAGTAGATGTGGCCATTTACATGACCAAACCAATCATCCAACACAGTTTTCTTAAGTTTCTAGAAGCCGAAAGATTTGTGAACTTCTGTATTTCACCCACGTGTATTTTTCTCACCTTCTTATACTAAAGCTTGCCACTTTCCATGAATCCAACAGCTTCTCACTACCTAAGGGAATATGCTGAGGGATTAATTCCATTGTCTTTATACTACAAAAAAACTGGTAATTTTTCTTTCAGTAAACATACTCACCTTTATAAATTTAAGGTCTATGGTGGAGAATTATCGTTATACAAAGAATATCCAAAGCAATTCCATAGCACCAGGCTACATTTAAATGAAGTTAGGACTTCAATCACACAGATCTTCAAAACATTGATTTAAATAGGAGGAGAAGACAAAATAACTAAACTTGAAAAGGTGTGTCATTGCAATTTTGTTAGACATTTTAAAGTGAACTTGGTTGTAAAGTAGTGATTTTTAAAATGCCATGATGATTTCACAGCAAACATTATTGGCAAGAACTCCAAGTACTGATAAGGAAAGTTCTCAAATATAAACACTTGAGGTATCATTGGGCATTTGTTTATTCAGAAAGAGGAAATACAGTAATAGGATTGCTAGTCCCAGGGGGGAACTCTTTCCAATTTATGTAAGCAGGCATTCGCTACAGAGATTACAGCTTTATCCTGACAGTGACACAGAAAATTCAAAAATGGTTTCAGCAGCAAGTTCAACACTACATCTCTCCATGTCTAGTACATTCTTTTAGAACAAACAGAACTTCTTTGCCTACTCAGGGTAAGAACTCAAGTCTCCCAGCATAGCAGACTGCATCTAATCCCTGCTGCCTAATCCGATTTTGCTTGTTGGAGCTCTTTCACTTACTTTAAATTAACACATATTAGCTCAAAATGGTAAACTACTGCCAGTGGGTTCCTTGGGGGACTGGGATATGTTCAAGTTTCTGGACTAAATCAGGCAGAGCAGGGTCCCTGTGTTTCTAACTATAGCAAAGTGTTGCCTTTTCCCCTTGGAAAATGGAAAAAAGAGGTGCACATTCATGGAGACAAAAAAAAAAATCCCCATACTTAGAGTTCTAAGGAATTGCATCAAAACCAGACCCATCCGTGAAATGGATGTCTGTAAGAAGATCTAAACAATTTATTTCTCAAAGAACCTTCTACAAAGGTGTAGCCTGAAATAGTGAAAGATTATTGAATGAGGGACCTCTCTATTATTTTGAAAATGTATGTAAGATATATACTTGCAAAGTTACTTACAGATTTGTTGTCATTTTTATCCCCTTCACTTTGTAAATATGTTTAACTTCTTCAGCTCAGAAACATGACGTATTGCTTGTATACACTGTTATAATAACAGTGTTTCATCTACTATTGACAGACACTTCCCTGACACAAAAATGTTACAGATGGAGAGACAGAGACAGGTATTTAGATCTGGGGGAGGGGAGGAGGTGCCACTTCAAATCTGTTCTATGGTCACATCCAATTTCCTTGATCCAAAGAAAATTTCCTGGTTTCGAGGGTGTTATTACTCACAATTCATCTCAGATGATTTGGCTGCAAAAACAAAGGCCATCTTGTGCAAATTTATTTTCAACTCACCTCCTTTTAGTAGGGACTTAATTTCTTCTGAAAGAACAAGCCAACTCCCAAATTCTAGAGGTGAACTAAGACAAAAAGATTCTTACAAAGGACTGTTCTCAGCATTTCCTCTTCCAAAGACATTAGAAATGTCAGATTCATGAGTGCAGTCAGATGTCAAATCAGTGATACAGAAAAGTAAAAAAATATTTGTCTGCTTAACATTACAAATGGCAATAAAAAATACGACTCATCTCTAATAGAGAACTTTGCATTCCAGAGATCTCAAAGTATCTTAGGAATAAGATATCTGGCATCTCAGAAAGTTTGCAACAGAGCACGGAGAAATCACGTAACTTGCCATGGTTGGTTGCAGAGCTGAAAAAAGAATAAACTTGCAATAGAGTAGGACCAGCTCTAGCCCAAGGTAGCACTAGCACATCAGATTACAGGGTCACCTCCAAAACCAGCTTAAACCCCATATGAACTTCATCAGTGAAATAATGGGGTGTCCAAATTGGAAATACAGTCCTATCAGAAATATTAGCTTTGTCTAGTGAAAGTCTAATGCTTCTGTCTACAACTGTTAACCAACAACCTGTACTTTAAATAAACCCCCAGTTGTTTAGGGAGGAACAACTCTATGTGAGCTCCATCTGGCTTAATACATATTGACATAGCAGGTCCACAAACAGCTCTTTTTAACTCTAGTTAGGAGGCTCTCTTTCCTTCTTGCTTTGGATTTCTTTCATATTCTACATGATTATCTCTGGGATGTCCTATAATAAAAAGGTGGGTCAGTTAAAATGAATTCAGAGGAAAATAGGTAATAAATTCAGAAGAAATGAGAAGCAAACACAAATAATATGAACAAAATACCAGTAAAGTGTTTGCAGTCATGAGCAAAACTGATTCAGGAAGCAGTGTTAGGGTGTCTTTTTTCTTGCCATTAGAGTGACCATAAAACACTAACAAAACTCTCAGTGAACTATTTTCCACTTCTCCTACTTTTCTCCCCACCCTGAAGCTTCAGACTTCAGAAAAGCAAAACCAAGTCAGTAGTACTTTAACTGAAATCCTCCCTCCTAAGCTGCTGAGACCCTTAAACGCAGTATCTGTGCTCCAGATTGTAACTTCAGTCTGCCTCACTGTGCCAAGTCATTGTGCAAAAGTACATAATGATCCTGATTAAACTCGTCTTCTGGAAATTCATCATAAATCCTTCCCGCTCTCCCTTTACTGTGTGTCTGTGATAATACCTGAAGGCAGGTATTAACAGCCCTGCCTGAGCAAACAGCTTACACCAGGGAACATCCTGGTTTGCACACCTATGAAATGGACAAAATCCTTTTTCTTGGAAACCATGTTTAAACAGGAGGTCACCCACGGCCCCTCCTTATCCTTCCCTTTTCTTCACTTTCCTTTAGTTAATTTACTTTCTAAATAGAAACATCCATTCCAGCTCAACATCAAGGTGTAAAGGTTTATCTTTTACTTTCTTGCTGCTGCTGAGAAGTGGAAGCAACTTTCTTGAAGAAAATCAACAAAATAAATGAATAAACAAATCAGTCCATAACACACAGGCAAAGAAGAACCAAATAGGCAGCAGCAAATATGCTGGTACTGTAGCCAGTGAGATGATTTGTGCTCTGCTGGGTATTACAATAGCTTAGAACAACAAAGTGCAGTTCACACTTTCAGGTGTAAGTTCAACAAATCTTCCAGGACCACAAAGGACATTAATCATATGAACTTGGCAGGATTAGCTGAAATTCAAACAAAAAAATAGCAAGTGGCAAGGAAGTTATGGAGAGCAAAGCAACAAAAAGCAGAAAGAACACTGACAGCAGATTCCATTAACTTCCCTTTGCTCCCCCCTCCTTCAGTGAACTGAAACAACCTCCACATAAGGAACAGATCCGGGACCTGGACAAACACCATCCAAGAAACAACGTCAGAGCCAAAGAGATTGTGTGCTACCAAGTTAATGTCAGAACTTAGAAAATCTGGGGAAACTATATTATATTAATGATTGTTTTTAAACAACGTTTTCCAATGATGACTCTTTCAAAAGTTTTTAAATAAAAGTTTATTACAGAAATTATTTTGAACAAAAAAGGCAACAGTATCTGTTGTAATTTAAAAAAAAAGTAATGTTGTATTCATGCCCTATAAAGTGAACCGAAGAAATGCTACAGGTATTTCTTCTGCTGTCATTCTGTGACACTCTCTAGTATGGATTAACTCACATCTGCACCACAAGAATTCAGGATGAACAGTCTCTTTCCATGCTTCTCTCCAGAAAGTGCTGCATATTAACAGAAAATATTGCAGACGACCCACAGTTCTGTTCATTCTGCAGTATTGGAACCAGTGTCTAGGAAAGAAAAAAGAGAATGAGACTAATACATACCCCCACTGAGTATGAAGAGAACCAACAGCATGTCTAATACCTTCCCCAAGTTCAAAAGCATTCTCCAGGCATTTTAGAACCTGTTCTGCCCCTCCCCAACTTCCCCCACTGCCCTCACTGTCCTGCATGAACTGCTTGTGCTGCTTCCCCTGGGTCAGCCCAGCACACAACTCCAGGGCTGTGCACACACACCATTTGCTATGAACACATTCAAATACTAAAAGCTTTGCTCTAACTTGTAGTGATACACAAACACTTCACTGCAGTCAGCCACAGGCACATCTGCTCATGATCTACTAAAGAGAAAGGCTTTTGCACACCCAGCAGCACAAGCTCTGATGGAGTGTGGGCTAGAGCTTAGTCTGCACTTTGAAATAGGTGCAAGAATGAGCATGATCTTCATAAACCAACTGAGAGCAACTCTCTGTTCTGAGCTTTTGTCAGAACCACCAATTAACACCAGTGCAACTTCTAATAATATACTGTTTTTAGAGCTATGGAAAAGGTATGTCACTCCAAAATGGAGAATGACAAGGCAGTGTTTACTATGTTCCTTCAGCAGGACAACCTCTCGTGGGAAAAAAAACCCTGTAATGTTAATAGCAACCTTAAGTCAGCCAGTTCTTTAAATCTTATCTGCACACTTTATCAAGAGTGAGCAGGATTAATACTTGGAAAGTAAGGTTTCTTCCACTAGCTATAAGTACACAAAAAAAAAAGGTAGGATTTTATGCTTGGCTGAGACCAGAAGTTGAGAAAACAATAAATTCTGTCAGCTCTTTAGAACTACAACTTGAAGTGATTATTGTAATCATGCCAGAATCAGGAAGCTATGAAGAACTTGTTTCAGAGGTCTGTGGGGTATTTAAATAAAGCTTTTCCCATTCTCAGTTCTTCCTTTTAGCATCACTCTCCAAGGACAAAACAAGTGGCACCATTTCCCACATTTTTAGCAATATTCTCTCACATTAATGGTTTTAAAAGTTATAAACCAGCTTCCCATAAAAGTCACTAAATTACTTTTTCCAGTAAAGAATTTCAAGGAACACTGACAAAAGTAATGCAGATATGGAATGTAAACTTTTGCAAGCAGTGTACGTACAGTGGACCTGTTAGACAATATATAAGTCTTAAAAACATGATTTGCAAACGCTGGCATAAGCTTCTCATGTGCTTGTGTCTCCTACTATCAAATTCAGCAAAGGATTGCTTGACAGTTTTCTCAGACAACTCCTTGCTCAGACTGTTGAAGCACTCTTTGGATTTAATATAGCACAGTGCTATCCTAACAAAGAGGTTAACAGTAGAAAAATCACCACACAAAAAGTACCACTACTGACTTTCCAATTGCTCTAGTATGTGCTTCCCAACAAGAGGTGCACAGCAGGCTCCAACACAGTCCTACCTCTGGGAAGCATTTAACTTGCTTTTGTTTCCTCTCTCATCCCATGTAAAAGGGACTGCAGAGCTCTACAATCAATCAGACATTTGGCCAAAGCTTTCTATAAATGATCAAGTCTTGTGTCCCAGCTTATTTATATCATATTCCATACTTACTTTTTCCATCACATGCTACAATTTTCACTTTATCCACTTTCACAAGTTCAGTGACCTCCCTAAATTCAACGTCATTCAGTACAAATGTCCACACGTTGTCACAGAACCTGTATGTATTCAGAGACCCCTTAAAAAGACAAGAGATATTTTCTGTAGGACACACCCCAAAAGCAACAGAAAATATATTAAGTATCTACTGAATTATGTCCCTTCTAGAACTAGATTTGCCATAAAGCCCCCAGTGAACCTGAATGCAGACAACAATTCTGAGGGAAACTGCAGCTTAAATGCCCTCCAGTGGCTGAACTTTTCAAGACCATGACAGTCTACCCAAGGGGAAGCTGCACAGGGAGGCCAAGAAGTTTTACAACCTTTCTAATGTGCATAAAGCATAAGTATCAGAAAAGATTTCTTAAAACACTGGGCCATAAGAAAAATAACTTACAGCAGTGATCTTAGCAAGATGTGAATTCTGCAGTTGTTGAAATAAAGCACTAGTTTAGATAAATCATGACAAAACTGCCCTGTGTGACATAAAGGGGTTCACTCATGTTTGATGTATTACTGAGGATGTCTGTATGTGAACATTTTGGCTTTCACCTTCACACAGTTTAAACTGATACCCTTGAACTGAAGCTCCAATTAACATTTAGTTTATCCACTAAACACGATCTGAACAGTTTTCCATACACGTTACATACACAGAACAAGTGAAATGTGTCAGAGAAAAGAAATTATGCTACTTTTAACATATCCATATTGCTTAAAAATTTAACATCTTAAGAGCTCACTTCATTAATGTGTTCTACACAGACTACAGAGGAAGTTAACAGGAAGCTGGTTTTTGTGTTGTTTTGTTTTTTTTCCTCAGAATTACCTTCAAGCTGACATTTAACAACTTGCTGCTGTTTCATATTAATTAGGGTAGCTGACTGGGAAAAACCCTCAAATTTGTTTTTCTATGATACCTACAGAAAAGAGCTACAAAATGATCCAGTGAAAAGGTGGATCTAAAACCCTCTTCATGTTACAGATGTGGCTGAAAATCTGTCCTCATCCCACTTCTGCTAAGTACAGCTAAAAGAAGCAAAGTCTCCCCCCTAATCTGCAAGACACTGAGGGTGGCAATGCTGTCCATCAAAGCATTGCCCTCTTCCCTGTTTTCATCCACCCACCAATATTTCTGCTTTTTGCATTCTTTCAAAAGATCCTTGGCAGAATAAGGGAACAAGCCTCACAACTGCATGGGGAATACACATGTAAACAGTCATTATTTCAGCATCAAAATGGACCTGCTGAAGTTTTTGCTAGGAGGACACAGCTTTTAATGACATTCTGCATCAATACTTAGTTACTGTATCTCAGGAGAAACTTTTATATGTGATTATCTTACCCTGAAATTCACTCTGTTCCTGACTCGTTGTGCCAGAGCCGAATTTATAGCTTTATCAAACTGAAGTAGCACCTGAAGGGCCAACTGAGGTGTGATTTGCTGAGACTAAAGTAGTTTCAAAAAAAAAAAAGAAAAGTTTTGAGTTGTTTCAAAGCAAACTCAAACATGCAGTAAAAGTTAAAAAACATCAAAACAAAGTCATGAAGTTCACGTGATGTAGATCTCTAGAGAAACAATTTTAAAAAATACTACATTCCTGTGTTTATTTCCTTCTTTGTATTTCAATTCTAAGAGAAGAAATTATGTGCTATGATGATTTTTTGTGCTACACAAAAATTTCTTCTAATAAATATTCACTGGAAATAAACAGAAGTGCCGTAAATTGATTACAATGTTCCAGCTTAATCTGGCTGTTCATTTACTGGCCACACAACAGGAGATCATGCCATTCACATAAGACATTCTCCTTCATCCAGGACATAAAGAAAAACCATGTCAAGTGAATGGAGGACAAAAGGCTTTTGATTTCAATCCGTAAGTTTTCCAAGCCTTGGCCATAAATGCCCCAATTTACAGCAACTACAGAACCGTTTTAATGACTAACCCCTGTTTGTATTGAGCTGATCCCCATCCCACACACCTGTATGAGCTTGTCTAGGCTCCCCTGAGCTGATCCCACACACCCCACACACCTGTATGAGCTCGTCCAGGCTCCCCTGAGCTGATCCCACACACCCCACACACCTGCATGAGCTCGTCCAGGCTCCCCTGAGCTGATCCCACACACCCCACACACCTGTATGAGCTCGTCCAGGCTCCCCTGAGCTGATCCCACACACCCCACACACCTGTATGAGCTCGTCCAGGCTCCCCTGAGCTGATCCCACACACCCCACACACCTGTATGAGCTCGTCCAGGCTCTCCTGGAGGCTGTTGCCCAGCGTGGTGTTCCT